>NC_041224.1:144876949-144898376 GCF_002837175.3 Physeter macrocephalus
TGTATATGTATAACTGATTCACTTTGTTGTAAAGCAGAAACTAACACACCATTGTAAAACAGTTATACTCCAATAAAGATGTTAAAAAAAAAAGAAATTGAGGGGGTCTGGGAGGGATGGATTGGGAGTTTGGGATTGGCAGATGCAAACTATTATATATAGAATGGATAAACAACAAGGTCCTACTGTATAGCACAGGGAACTATATTCAATATCCTGTGATAAACCGTAATGGAGAAGAGTATGGAAAAGAATGTGTGTATATATATATATATATATATATATATATATATAGATGTATAACTGAATCACTTTGCTGTACAGCAGAAATTAACACAACATTGTAAATCAACTATACTTCAATAAAATAAATTAAAAAAAAAAAAAAAAAAGAATTCACTGCCAGAAACCTTCCCATAAAGAAAACTCCAGGCCCGGATGGTTTCATTGGTGAAATCATTCTTACAACTTCATTTTTCATCTTTACTTACTGTCATAAATGGGAAGACGCTGCTCCTTTCCAATCTCATCCTATATTTTCCAACAGAGCAGCATCAAGCAGAGCACTGCATATGTAAAAATCGAGCTTAAACCATTTTGGAGTCAGATTATATCTTTGAAAATTTAATCAAAAGCTACAGATCTTCTCCCACAAAAATAGGCAAAACACACAAAATTTTGCATGCAACATCAGGAGGTCCACTGACCCCCATGAAACCAACTGATGGACACCCAAAGATGCTAAATGAATATTGTTAAATGAGCACTAACTGAAGTAGCACAGAGTGATAGTTTAAGGAAAGGACAGAGCGCCTGCCAGTTTCTCTACCCTCTGATAAATTACAAATGGTAACAATCTGTTCCTAACCTTGAGCAGCAATTCTTTCTGACCTCATTCTAAAAATATCTTTTGGTAATCTTCATCATCATAACCTTAAATTCTTTTCAAAGTACCAAGGAATTCTTTTTCTAATTTAATTCTTAGTTCCTATCTTTTAGACTTATCCTATCCTTAAAAATTCTCCAATAAGTTCATCACTTCCTAAATGACTTTCCCAGATGTCACTCAATTCTTTCCCATTATTTATATTTCCAATCTTGTAAGCAGCCCTCCTTCCCCCATCCCACATCCAATGGCTCACACCAAAAGATCTTATCTCCTTTGGGCCTAAAGAGTCGCTTCCAAGGCAAATTCTGCCCGGGATGTATAGTTATATTCCTTACCAGATGCAGGAGGATGAAAAATGGAAATTTCATATTCCCCCCTGGTAGTTATCATTCCCAAGGCTACCTTTAGATAGCTGTTATTTTATGAAAAGAAATCCTCCATCCTTTAGCCAAGAGAGGGTGCAATGAAGTTAACAAAGCATTCCTAAGAGTCTGTGTAGGCAGACCCTGAGACCTTTAATTGCGACTTCATATTTTTCTACAAAACCATATTATCCTATTAAGAGGCTAACCAGAGCTGTGATTTCCAGTTAAGTCACAGAATGTATGAAAGATAAAGCACTTAGATAACCAAGTGACAGGATATAATTTGAGAGTGGGAAAAAACGAAGCTAATGTGTGGCCAAGAAACAATACAAAGGACTCAAGGAAAGATTTCAATAGAAAAAAGAAGAAAAAGTGTACAACATATTTTATCTTAAAACTACATCCGCTTTGGAAAATCATATATTCTACAGTTTGAGATATACAGAGATTTAACCACGGATGAGGTAGGAGGAGGGCAGACTCTGAAATCAAGAAAAGCCAAGATATAAAGAGAAAATATGAAAATAATAACAGCAAACGACCAGTGCAACAAGATATACTTTGTGCAGGAAAGAAGTGATACGGTTTTACTCTAATGAGGACAGTACACCCGAGATTCCACCGCTGTACGTGCAGTCATTATCTACAGCCGTCATTTCAACTTCCTCATGTTTCACATACAACCCACTACCTCCCCCGAACCACTGCACTGAAACACAACGATTCTCTGTATCACCTGGGGTCCCAGTATTGTTCTCTTTCTCCCCTGCTCTACTCTCATGCTAATAATTACCAATCTCAATCTCCAACTTTCCCATCTAGGACTCCTGTAACCTCAAAGTTAACATATCAAAAATCAACTCAGCTTCCACCCAAAAAACCTGCCCCCCTTCCTGCTGTACCTTTCTCAAATAGGAGCACCACGACTACCTAATTCCCAAAGCTATCCTAGACTCCTTCCTCTCTCTCTCTCTCACTCCAAACATCAATGCAAATCTTAAGTGCCTTCAATTTTACCTCCTAGTGAGTCTTAAATGCCATCCTTTCCTCATCTTCTCTACTGTCACCCCGTGCTTGGTTTAGGCCCTCTACAACTTCTCTAATACAACAGGCTCCTAAATCAATTCCTCTCTGCCTTCAAGTTCAGCCCCCTCCAATCTACCTGGCTCACTGCCATTACAGTACAAATCTGACCGTGTCACTCCCCTGCTTACAACTTTTCAATGATCATCCACTGTCTGTGAGGTTCTTTCAGGATCTTCTGGTCCACATCTGCATCTTCAACTGCCATCATTCACCTCCTCTCACTCCCCAACACACACACGCGCACTTAATGCTGTAACAACACAGCACTGCTTGTGTTCCTCTGAATATATCATGCGGTTTGGGAATTCCTTTGCATCATGTAATTCTCTTTTTCATTTCGACACTATTTCAGCCCCTGGAAAACATGTTTTCACCTTTTAATACTCGGGCTTTCCTCACTTTGTAAAGCCTTCCTTGACCACCCCTACCTTCCTCGAATTAACCCCCCTTTTGCTCTACTCCTTCCCTGCCTTCTACATACTTCTATTAATGCACGTATGACATATTTTATTATTTGTTCACATGAGTGCCCTCTCTACCAGACTGTGAGTTTGTTGACAGAGCAGGGTCCTGTCTTTTTTTAATCATCAAAATGTAAAAACATGGCTCTAAATCACTCAATAAACATTACTTGGAATTAATTAAAATGATGTCACCCGTTAAGATTTCCTCTCACATTTGAACTATCCCCCAAAGAGACTATTTTGAAAAGGAAGATGTGTGAATATAAAGAGTATAAAATACGGTTTAAGTTTGAGTAAAAAAAAAAAAAAAAAAATTAACCCAAGATTACCTGGAGAGCTAGAAATTCTAAAAAATCTTTTAAATGGATGCATGGCAACAGAACCAGAAACAAAACATAAGCATAATGTGGTAAAAATACTGCCTCAAAGACAGAAGCCTGACACTTGAGATGATACATGGCAAAATGTGCCAAAGCCTAAGGAACTAACAGTCCTGGTTCTCATTTTTCTATCGGATGTGACCCCATGAGAAAGAAACACATGGAAGAAACCACTAACAGAGTAGAAGCAACTACTTTGGACGTGTTCTGTAAACTTTAAGAATGGCAGAATCCAGGGACTTCCCTGGCGGTCCAGTGGTTAAGACACCATGCTTCCACTGCAGGGGGCACAGGTTCAATCCCTGGTCGGGGAACTAAGATCCCGCATGCCATGCAGCATGGCCAAAAACAATAATAATAATAATAGAAAAGAAAAAAAGAACAGCAGAATTCATTCTAAATTTCTTACACTGTGTTGACGAAAGAGCTAGTATTTTTCAGAGCTGGAAGGATGTGAGAGACCACCACCAACTCCCTGCATTTACAAGCGGAGACTTGGGGCTTAGAGAGGAACCCAAGTCTCACCACTAGTTAAGTGAAAGATGAGAAATGAGGACAGTGGCTTCTACTTTCTCTATCTGGGGCTCTTTCCACTACCCTTCTGCAGGTGAGTTAGGTGCTATATTTTTTTTTTTGTTTGTTTACACATAAAAGAGTTATTTGTCTTTCTTAATTCTAAGAGTCTGTAGGTGGTATCCAGACTTTATTTAAATGCTAAAAATGGTTTCCACACTCATAGATTACTTTCATCTTCTACTCTTTTCTCACCCTAACAGGCATAGCGACTCTCAAAGTACAGTCCCATCAGGTTTTGGTAATAATACTGACATCAGAACATGCCATCTTAAGTCATCACTCATCCTGGTTTGCAAAACCTAGCTATGGCTTCATTGATATTTCATTAAAAGCACTACCATTTCCCTCACTAATCCTAGTGAAGCAGTTTCATTTTACAGTAATAAGAAAGAGGAATAGGTGGGCACAGTGACTATTCAACAGGCAGGATTGGAACTACAGAATTTGAGGACCACTGAGGCAATGGGATATAGCATATCGAGCTAACAGAGCATTTTAAGTCCACAAACAGGAACTCTGGGTTCCCCCAATGATTATAAAGTCAAGTATCTAATAATGAAATCACAAAATACAGTAACAGTCTCATTGATTAAATGCTTGCCATGTGTTAGGGACTGTTCTAAGAGCTTTACGTACATCATCGCCAATCCTCACAAAATGCCCCAAAGGTAGGTGCGTTACCGATCAGGAAAGTATGCAGTACTGGCGCGGGGATCTCTACACACAAGGGCTCACGGGCGGCCACACAGAAGGGAGTAGAGGGCAAGGAGGGACTTGGCTCCAACCCCTCTTCAAGAGGCATAAATCCCGGTTTACTAGGTTGTATGTGTGTCTGAGGTGGTGAGAACCTTGATGTACAAACAAAGCACAATTTTCCTCAGGTGGACTATTCATGGAGCAGGGCAGGAGGGACTGTGGCCGCCCACCCCCCAATGCCACACACCTCTTAGCACCTCACGAAAACTGAGGACTCCAAAGATGGAGGGCTCTGTCCGAAGTGATGAAGCAAGTAAGTATGGCCGGAGTTGGCATTTGAACCCAGGTTTGTGTGGTTTCAAAGCCCTTTCTCTTTCTACTCTGCCATGCTACTTCCTTCTCTATAAATGCCAGATTGTCTAGGAACCATGCAAAATTAGTAGGTAGCAATGTCACAAATCACAAAATATGAAAAATAAATTACACCTCTGAGAACCCTAAACTATCATCCAGAAAGTCAATTATCTAATGCCCTAGAATAGCATGCATGCTACAGATTCAATACTTCCTAAAGCAGGGCTTAAGGACATTTTAAAGTACACATTCCCACACGAATGACAGGAGTCTTTTTTTTAAAGTTCTTTTTAGGGGGTAGAGGGGCATGGGGGGAGGTGGTAAGAAGAGAAAATGGTCTCCTTTGAGAGACTCAAGCTGGTTTAGGACCAAGTTGGTTCACAGGAATGAATGGGTTTTTGGATTATGCCAGCTACTGGGTTTAAAGCTGAATATAATCCAATGACATCCAATATCTTCATCCTAATTTGAGAGCCTAAAATGCCCCTATTTTAAGAGGGAATTCATCTATTCATTCAACAATCTCCAGGTAGGCCTGGGCTAGGTGGTATTACAGAGGCCACAGAGATGTGCAGGACAACTCGAACAGTTCCTGCTTAGGAGTACTTACAGCCTAATTAGAAAAATCAGATAAACATGGGAAAGGATTAAATGGCAGCAAATGAACAAATTCTAAAAGGGTGAGTTGCCAAGAAGTGGTAGAAGTGAAGGAAGGAGAAAACTCTGGGCTTTTCAGGAACCAGTGGTAGCACTGTAAGCTAGATCTTGAAAGGAAGGGGGGATTCAGAATTAAAGGCAGGAGGGCAGGGAATTCACAAAGGTCCAGGAACAGGGAAAAGGTCTATTACAAAACAAATCCACAAATACCCGGATGTTCTCGCACAAGGGCAAACTGAGGTGTGTACAAGGATATTCATGGGGTCGTGGTTAAATAAATTATGGCACATCCACACAACGAAATGCAGGTATAAAAATGAATGAGGCAGCTTTATATGTACTGATGTACATTATATACTGCTAAGTAAAAAAAAGCAAGGTACAGAGAGTGTGTATACTATGCTACCATTTGTGTGTTTACAAAAAAACAATATTTATACATATATGCTTGTATATGCTTCAATATTCACGGACTATCCATGGAAAGATATAGAAGAAATTTATAAACGGTGGATACCTCTGTTAGCTCAGGACATGGGTAGGTTAAAACCAAGGGACTGTGCTCCGCAGAAGGCAGGTGGGCTAGAGAAGATCCTAAGTATCAGGGTAAGAGGTTTAGAGAACATGCAAACTCTAGAGCATGGTTTCTCAACAGTGGCATCATTGACATTTGGGGCCAGATAATTCTTTGTTGTAGAACAATCTACAAAATTGTTGTACAATGCTGTCCTGTGCATTGTAAGATGTTTAACAGCATTTCTGGCCTCTCCGCACTAGATGCTGGTAGCACCCCACCTCCCACCCCTGGCTGTGACTGCCAAAAATGTCTCCAGACAATGCCAAGGTGCCCTGGCAGGGAAAATCGTCCCTGGTTGAGAACCACTGCTCAAGAACCACAATATAAACAGTTAACATACAAAACCTTGTTTTACGTTCCTATAAATTAACAAACGCAATATACACTCCAAAATGGATCTGAGGAATATATTGGACATTGTTTTGAAATGACCTTCATATATCTGTCATAGTTTCTCAAGTTGTGATAATTCAGGTCCCTTCCCAAATCTGAACTATTCATTTTTAACCATAACTACCCCATCACAGATGTCTCTTTTCTGCATTTGTTGAATACAAGTGATAAAAGTGAAAAAGAAAGGCTAAGTACATTTTCCGCAGTACACAGAGTGTGGGCGAGATTCCCCAGTGGGCTTCCCATGATGCACTGACCCCCTTGGATCTCTTCAGCATAACTTCTCGAGTTAGTAGACCAGCCCCACCTCCTCCAGATATCATGTGCTCTCTAGATCCAAGATCTTCTAGGATGCCAAGGAAGGCAACCCTCCCACAGAAATCTAACAGAAAACTATATTTTGGCTCAGCTTCTGAAAAACTAATTTAATTATTGACACAACAAGAACATAATTACTCGTATTATGCTAATAATGTTTCTTCTCATAACTCTTAACGACCACACAAATTACAAGACGCTGTTCAAAAATAATGAAAGACATCACTCCTGTTTTTAAGATTATAAAGAGAATGATTAGCTTATAAAGCCAAGAGAGGCTTTACCTAGATTCTACATATCACGATTTCATTAAGCTTAAAGCCATTTCTAATATACCACAATGAATAGGGAGAAAAAAAAAAATCAAGACATCCAACAGGCTTGAATATTTTTCAAACACAGATCTAAAACTTTTGTTGATTCTCCTATGTCTTTTCTTTTCCCAATGCCAGAAATCCAGTAACACCCTGGCAATCTTTGCTTCGTATTTTGAAGTCACTGATTCCTCCAATACTGTTGTAGGTGAAAAGTTCTGGATTTCATTCTCATGAAATCATGCTCTTCAAATTTTAGTATTGTGCCGACTACTTGTGCTTAGCTCTCAGAAGGTTGGCTCTCATTTGTGGAGGTGACCTCCAGTGACCTGACCCTGCAGTAAATACACCTGTGAGTCCCTAAGGACGGTGCTTAAATGTGTCCGCGGCGAAAAAAAGAAACTCACCATTCTAACTACTTCAGGGTAAGTCTGCTCTGTCAAACAGCCTCTGCTTATTGTAATGTAGTCCACCAGTTCATTAAGAGTGGAGCGCTTGTATTCTTTCATTTTAAGATCAGATAGCGTGTCCATGAAGTCAAAAATGACACAGCACTGCTGAAGTTTCTTTAGGAACAGTTCAGGCTGCTCTGAGGATGGAACGTCTAAGAAAAAAAAAGGAAATGGTGTAAGTCTGTCATCAATTTCTAGGTAACAGGAATTCTCTGTGAAAGTTAACTTCAAAAGCAAGCTCAAAAAAATAAGAATTCACATGACAACAGTGTTCTTTTAAACAGTTACACATGGGCAGGAGGGGATACCATATCCACTACTTCAGAGACCTTGTCTTTGGAAACTACATGGTACCAACACAATTGACAGCATTTGCTATTCAGCCACCAAAGATTGACCAAAATCCCAAGAGCTGTTAGAGAGTTGAAATAAATTTTAACCAAAAACACCCCAATGTCAACACCCTTAAGCCAAAAACACTGAAAAAGGTCAAACTTTCCATTATAAGGTAGACACAGAAGTTTTCACTGTTGGTTTAAATTAATTTTACTAAAAAAAATTTCAAAGCAGAAATGTCAGTTGATTCATTTTAATTTCATGCTGACATCCTTGGTATTTAAAGCAACTGTTGGGTGTGTGAGTTTATATTTCTTGTTTTGTTTTGGCTTGATATCTATGAAGCTTCTTTGTCAAAGAAACTCAAAAAAATCAACAAAATCAAGCAATACCAACTCTCTCAAAAAGGGCACATCAGTAATGGGACAATGCGAGCAAACTCTACTAAAATCTAGGCTCTCCCTTTTGACCCATCTTCTTCCTTTACGATGGGAGAAAACCACTAACATTTTTTATTAATGTGTTCTCAGAATAAACATCTGTTCTTTTCCTACAGGCAGCAGGTCAGACATTTGGTTTGGTGTCGTTTCTAAAAAATATGTAGAAATTTTACACTAAAATTCCCTAGCGAGAATGGAAACCTGACCTACAGTTAGACTTGAAAGACACCAACTAAGTTGTCGATAGCTCTTTCCACTCCTATCTTCTTTCCACTACTTTATTCCACCAAACTGGAGCTTCTCTGGAAAGGCGATGAAATTATAACAAGAGAACCTCTGCTGCCCTCATCCAAGGCAATTAACTTATCAATCCTCAGAACACTCTTTGAGGTTAGCAGGTGGCATCATATTATTATTCTCTATTTTTCACAAAGAAAATTAGAGACAATCATGGAGGTCCTACAATGAATGAGTTATGAAGCTGGGCTCAGCACCTGGGTCTCTAACCACACTCCCACATTCCTTCTGTATTACTCAAGAAGGACTTGAACAATGTTTGGTCTGTCACTTGCTACCATCCTCAGTTGCCAG
Organism: Physeter macrocephalus; assembly: GCF_002837175.3. Classification (NCBI taxonomy): domain Eukaryota; kingdom Metazoa; phylum Chordata; class Mammalia; order Artiodactyla; family Physeteridae; genus Physeter; species Physeter macrocephalus. The sequence continues at coordinate 144,885,838 of NC_041224.1, forward strand.
CCTCCCAGTAAATGCTTTACAGTGGCCTCACAGCGTGGGCCACCTGCTCCCTGAAGGTAAGTGCAACGGCTAACAGCACCCGTCTTACAGCCACCAGCAGCAGGGAGAGAGGGCTAGATTCCTAGTCACAGGATCCACATGACTCCTCTCCACAACCCCCTTGCCTCCCCACAGCCCACAACCCAAGCGCCAGCCCATGTACCCAGGACCTCATGGATAATTCCCCCAAAACACCACCTACTGACATCAACTTTGGGGTAAGCCTAGATGACATGCAATGAGCATCTGAAAGTATAGCATTTCCCTACCAGATAAAAGGGAACAAGAAGTAGTCGATGTTTTTAAAGGTATATAGCAGCACTGCTACTCTCAGCAAAAACAAGTTACATATTTAGAAATGAGTTGCCCCTTCCATCACCACCCCATAAATCCCCAAAGGCCTAATGTATCTTATAGTCAAAGAATTGGGGATTTGAGTTCAGCCATGACATATGTCTTATTCTATTACCCTAGACTTAATCATTTCCAAAACATTTAAGCTTTATAAGAACTAAAGTTAGACAAACCAAGCTTTCCCTTTAATTGCTATTTGCTTCAGGTATTTACATAAACAAACAAAAACTAAACAAGGCTGCTTATCAACATGACTGTATATCGTTAACCAGTGGCTAATTATATGTACACGACCATCATGGTTAATTACTGAAGTCTCCTAAGCTCTAAATCAGATTCCATACCTCAAATCGGAAGGGGAGTTTTGACATTGCACAGGGAACAAGAAAAGGCTCATTAATGTAACATTAAAGTCTTCAGGACAAATTTTAATTAATCCTATTTTTGATACAGTAACTTTAATAATGCTTAAAAAAATCAGACCATGTACATGGAGAACTCCTTAACTCAGCATATATAAAAGCATCTATAGGGCTTCCCTGGTGGCTCAGTGGTTGAGAGTCCGCCTGCTGATGCAGGGGACACGGGTTCGTGCCCCAGTCCGGGAGGATCCCTCATGCCACGGAGCGGCTGGGCCCGTGAGCCATGGCCGCTGAGCCTGTGCTCCGCAACGGGAGAGGCCACAGCAGTGAGAGGCCCGCGTTTCGCCAAAAAAAAAAAAAGCATCTATAAATGATAGCTTTCCCTCCAAAAAGCAAACCATCATTTAAGCAGTGACAACAATGGTTACTCTTTGTGGTCACTGCAGTGATACTCAAGAGATTCACATTTGACTACTTAAAAAAATTCAGGCAGTTAACATTTAGTTCTTTTTCTTTATGTTAGACAGTTGAAATTTATTCTTTATTTATCCAAATTGATATAATGTCATAGACAAGTGTGAGGCAGGCTATCTACCTAACCAATGGAATAATGATAATAGCTTACATTTATTGAGCACTATTACTGGGTACTATTCTAAGCACTTTACATATATTAGATCTTATTTAGTCCCGACAACAACCCTATGCAGTAGGTACTATTTTCAATTTAACAGATGAGAAAACCAAGACACAGAGAGAGTCAGTGACCTGCACAGAGTCTTAGAACTAACAAGCAGTGGAGACAGGATTCCCACTCAAGCAAACTGGCTCCAGAGCCTGAACTCTTCATCACTGTGCAACAATCAAACTCAGTGAAACACAAGAGTAATACCATATTCCATAAAAGAGGGTATGTACAAAGAGAAAAGAGGAAGAACACAGAAAGAAAGCAGCCAATTAATTTCCAACATGCCCTCATTATAAAGTATCTTACTGAACCCCTCTAGCCCATTCCCCAGAAATTAACACATGCAGCAACAAGCTATGCTTTATCCTTTATCACTGACTAAATTCCTCTAAAATAACTTCCTTCACCTAAATTAAAGAATTTAAGTAATCAAGACTGACCAAAAGAAAAAAGGGGAACGGTGTCCTCAAAGAGCCAATTTCATTATAACAACTTTTTAAAATTGTGTTTTCATTCGTGCTGAAAGAGGACCTAATTCACAACAGTCCAAGCATAGGGCTCTTCCTATAATGTTTGGCCCTCAGACTGCCCCACATAGCTGTGTTGCTCCCACCCTCCTTGCCCTCATTTCCATAGACCCAGTGGGATATAAAAAAAGTAGAATGTGAGAAGGTAGGACCAGCCAGGATCAAAGAAGGAACACTCTGAGTAGTGCAGAAGGTTCCAGTGATACAAGTTTAATGTCTATGGAACCAGTCCCAGTAGCAATACAAATATTCTTTTTAAAGAAACATTTGTGTATAGCTGATTCACCCTGTTACAAAGCAGAAACTAACACACCACTGTAAAGAAATTATACTCCAATAAAGATGTTTAAAAAAAAGAAGAAACATTTGTAAAACGTATCAGGTACTAGGCCATAAAGAGAATCTCATAAATGACAAAAAGAAGAAATCAGACAAGCAGTACATTGTGACCACATGCAGTAACACTAGATTTTAACAACTCAAAGCTACCCACCTCCCAAATCCAAGCCACCTGAAAATCTAAATGTTTAGTAACTTAGATGAAGGAAAAAAATATATAGACATTCAAAATAAATGTAAACTAGAAAAATTAAGGGTCATCGCAGAATCCCAAAGCAAACCAGGCGATGGATGCTTGTGTCATCTCTCTTCCATTGGAAACCTCTGTCCTGCGCAGGCCGTCCCTAACAGCAGGCGAGGGATCCCACAGAATCATAACCATAAATAATGAGGAATCGGTAAGTGGTTATATAATACCATGCAGGTCATTAGCACAACAACACATCCATCCAATGTTAGTATTCATTTAAAGGGGAGAGTAACTGGTCTAATGATCACAGCTTGATAAGATTCCATAAGGTCAGATTCCACTGCTCTGGAAAAACTCTTAGAATTAATTTAATTTCCAGAATATGTTTCTCACCCAAGGAAATAATGTACTGACCAGCTAAATGGTCGATGCTCTTGGCAGTTGCATTTCTCACCGTATTGTCCTTCTCTTTCCTTTTCAGCATTAGTCATTTTCTCACACGTGCTTTTCTATCACCATCTCTCAACAGCCTCCTATCAATTTTCATCAGTAAGTTGGGGAAATGATTACTCTCACCTCCAAGGTGTTCATACCCAAATAATTTTAAAATTTACAAGTGCAAAAGGTAATGGAAAAATGGGCACAGAATTCAACAGTAGAGGGAGGATGCAAGTACAGATTAAGGGACAAAGATTCTCCTGTGTCTAAAGAACAGTCAACAGGCGTTATACACATTTAGTTACACAAGCACACATGTGTGCACGCGTGCACACGCACACACACACACACACACCCGTCCCCTCACCCTCATTATGATTTTAAGGGCTGGTTGTTTATTTATTATTTATTTGTTTACAACTGGGAGAAGCTCCTTCCTCCCTAATCAAGAGCTTTCATTGTTCCATCCCATCTAAAGTTTGGGGCATACAGTCATGGATCCAATATCAGCCCATCTTCCCTTGGGGCCTGACTCAGTCAAGACTTTGCAAAGCAGAAAGTAGCAAAGGTACAAGAAATAAGACATAAGCCCAATGTCCTTTGGGTTTGGTGCTCTGGGACTCCAGTCAAATGAAATTGTTGAAAATCATTGCAACCTGCAAATGTGCCAACCGAGGAAATAAAGAAGGCCCACGACATTAAATTGATTAGACACAATATCACAGGAAGAAAGCAGATAGGTTTAAAAAAAGAATGTGGGCTGTTAAGTTATTTACACATAAACTGTTTAAATGTATATAGATAAAATTTCCATAAAATGGTCATGTTTGCATTGGAAGCTAAGCAGTAACATTGAGCTCCTGATGAACAATATTTATAGCTGGTTATTCCCATTCAAAAGAAATGGAAAAAATATTCTTCTAAATTAACAATGCTTTTCACCTGAAAATGCCCTACGATATTACACACTTAGCCCTTCTACATCCATTTCCCCTATTCTCACCAAAAATAAAGGTACCTGCAGAGATTGAGCATGTAAATGTGGTCTTTGATCCCTTCCACCTCATCCTTTAGAACTTTCCTTAAGGTGAACACATCCCCATCCAAGTATGCGATCAGTCCCTCACAAACGACCCTCCAAAACTTCAACAAAGTCAATGAAAATTGTACCTGCATATGCATATGAGAATATATTTACAGAAAATTAGTCTCACAGCACTGAGAAGAGCTTAGCACTAAAATACTAAGTTGACTTAGCCTTGAAGGACTAAAGTGTTGTATGTTAAAACATGTGGTAAAATGCCTAATAGCCTGTCCATGTGGTCTGTCTAAACCCTTGCCACCAACTTTACTTCTAAACATAGATACAACAGGTAGCATTCCCTTTTTGTCATACCTATTTCAAAAAATCTAAAAAGAATCCTATTTTATTTGTGGAACTATGCTTCCATTAGGAATTGCTTTTGACACTTGAGAAAAAAAATCACAGACATAGCCAACAATATTTCATTAAAACAAGAAGACCACTATAAATCCTTACAATGAATCAGAGAAGAAAATTAGGCTTCATGTACTATGAACTGAACACAAGTATACCATGTTGGTTACACAAGATAGTTCCACGTTAATAAGCAAATAAGAAACTGACATGTGAGCTAAAATAAGTATTAAATACCTGACCATTCCAATTACTTTATTACTGTATTCAAAATAGGGGTTCCAAAAAAGTTTGTTGTTGATGATAGTGGTGGTAGTGGTGGTGTGTTTCCACTACAAGGTATTTGTATTTTATAGAAGCAGCTCATGTGATTTCAATGTGTGACCACAGCTGAAAACCACTGTTTTTAAAGTAATAACTTTTAAAATCCTTCTTTCATCTCCTTCACCTTTGAAATTCTCTTTCTCAGTTTATTTAAAGCTAACAGTGAAAATTTTTGGTTTTCAAGCAAAGGCAGGTCCCTGGCAACACCTACAACAGTGAAAGCATTCCTTCTTTGCCTTGGCTATAAATATGTGAATGTAGAATTGGCTGCTTTTAGAACTCTTCGCAGTCTATTAGGAAGATCGAAAAACACTTTGCTGATTGTTAGCATATACCTTTTTTTTAGGGTCAAAACATGTCTCATAGAACTACTACACCAATAAAAATAGTATCAAAAGAAGGAAACCAAGGTGTATTAATTAAACAACAAACCGTAAAGCAGATAAGGCCAGTACTGATATTTCAAGGTAAAAAGAATGATGACAATGTTAACGAACATTTACTATTGCAAAGCACTGTGCTAAGCTCCTGACACACGTTATCCCTTTTAATCCTCAGAAGACCTTATGAGTGGCCACTATTAATATCCCAGTTTTTCAGATGAAAAAAAAGGGGCCCAGACGGCTAAGTCGCTTACCCAACATCACACACTACTAAGGACCGCAGCTAGAATCTGAACCCAGGTAGTCTTACTCCAGTGCCCTCACCAATAACAATAATGATGATGATGATGATGATGACTGTGATAAATGGTAGCAGCTAACAACCACCACCACCACCACTCGAGCAATGGGTAAACTGTCATGGCTGGTTATTTGTTTAAGAAAAGATGTAATCTGAAACTAAAGGAAAATTTGATTGACTTTTCTGCCAAGTATTTACACGTTTTAAAACTTAAACAGCAGGGCTTCCCTGGTGGCGCAGTGGTTGAGAATCCGCCTGCCGATGCAGGGGACACGGGTTCGTGTCCCGGTCCGGGAGGATCCCACATGCCGCGGAGCGGCTGGGCCCGTGAGCCATGGCCGCTGGGCCTGCGCGTCCGGAGGCTGTGCTCCGCAACGGGAGAGGCCACAACAGTGAGAGGCCCGCGTACCGCAAAAAAAAACTTAAACAGCACAAAATTAGCCTTAAATGAATGAACGATAGCAGGTGGGTAAATTAAAGTTTTAAATAATAATAATATATTAATGATTCCTCCCAGCTTGGACAATCAACATGTATTATTATTCTTTCATGGATCTCTTAAGTTATCCTTTCCCAAAAGCTGACAAATATGTACACTCCAGTTTATAAGCAAAACCCAAAGGTGGCCACTAACGCAGAATAGTGGCCTCAGCGTCAAAATCACAGGATTCAGAGCTTTCACATTGTTTTGACACTATGTTCTAATCAGAATAAATATGAAACACACACATGCACACACACATACACATTTCGAATAAATTTTTCTGTTTCCAACCTTTCATAATTCTTCCTCATGCTTTACCTTCTAATGCCAAGGTGGTCATTGAAACTTGTCAGGACAAGAAAAATAAAACATTTAAAAATTGATCAATGCCTAGGGGCTTCCCTGGTGGCACAGTGATTAAGAATCTGTCTGCCAATGCAGCGGACACGGGTTCGAGCCCTGGCCCAGGAAGATCCCACATGCCGCAGAGCAACTAAGCCCGTGCGCCACAACTACTGAGTCTGAGCTCTAGAGCCCGCGAGCAACAACTACTGAGCCCGCGTGCCACAACTACTGAAGACTGCGCGCCTAGAGCCCCTGCTCCGCAACAAGAGAAGCCACCGCAATGAGAAGCCCGTGCACCACAACGAAGAGTAGCTCCCGCTCGCCGCGACTAGAGAAGGCCCACGCACAGCAACGAAGACCCAACACAGCCAAAAATTCTTTTTAAAATAAATAAATAAATTTATTTTTAAAAATTGATCAATTCCTAATTATAGGTATGGATTACTTTCCTGCCACCAAACTTATCAACAGGATAGAAGCCACCACAGCTTCTAACACAGTCAATCTCTCTACTATCAATTCATCACCTACGGGCTTCTTTGCAGAGGTGAGACAGCAGGAGGATAGGGACCAGGGCCTTTTGAATATAAGGAATTCCTGAAGCATGCCGGGCTATACCAAAAAAAATAAATAAATAAGGGCTGCAAGAATTAATTATACAGTGTTCTAAAGTATCCCTGACAGTGGCTCCCTCTGAGGATTTTACCAGTAAAGTTATTAAAAAGAGCAGGTTGACTTTTTTTTATTTCAGGAAAAGGAATTAAAATAATAACTAGCCACCACCGATTTCCACTATAATTTCATAAAACAAAAGGACCTTTAGGATAGTAAAAGAAGAGAAAGGACAAACCTAGAAATCCTTCCTTAAAAAGGAGGGTGGCAATCCTCTACACATAGGTACACATGCGGGCACGCCTGCACACATGCGAGCACATCCACACACAGAGATGTGTTTTCTCTCGATCTTGCTTTCCTTCTACTTCTTTATCACTTTGCCCAGTACCAGTAACAACTTTTCCACTAGTCTGTATTTGGGAATCTCTGAGCCACATCACTCCTTTGTTCCAACATTTCTAGCATGGATAACAGACATCCAGCTGTAATGACAGTACTAATTTCCATTATATTTAGACGACTGTAAAAGCTGAGAAGATAATCATATACCCTGCATTAGTATAGGAGTACCTCACTCTATGGCAACCATGGAGCCCTTAGAAATCCTGTAACATAAAAATCCTCATAAAACTTTATACATAACTCCATTCAAGGACTTGCCACATTACATTGGGACCTTTTTTTTTTTTAACCAATGAATCATGTGTCTTGTTCTTTTAATACCCAGCCCCTAAAAGAAGTTTCTAGAATATGGTAGGCACATAATAAATGCAGGTTGAGTCAATAAATTCTACATATTGAATCTTATTTCCCCATATTTTTAACTGTAAATTAGAACTTTATTCCTCTAGAAATAAAATTATACTGAAGAATAGAAGAAAAAGGTTTAATATAACATATTTAATAGAATAAATTATTTCCTAATATTTTAATAATACCAAGTCATGAAATGCAAGTTTTAAAACTAAGATGGACTAAGTATAAGTCAGACAGAGAAAGATGGATATTGTAGGATACCGCTTATATGTGAAATCTAAAAAAGTCAAACTCTTAGAAACAGAGACTAGAATGGTGGTTACCAGGGGTGGAAGGGTAGAGGAAATGGAGAGACGTTGGTCAAAGAGTATTAACTTCTAGTTATAAGATGAATAGGTTTGGGAGATCTGATGACAGTATGGTGATTATAGTTAATAGGGCTATATTATATACTTGAAAGTTGCTAAAAGAGTAGATCTCAGATGTTCTCACCACAAAAAAGAAATCATAATTACGTGACCAGATGGAGGTGTTACCTAACACCATGGTGGTAATCATTTGGCAACATATGAGTGTATCAAATCAACATACTGTATGCCTTAACCTTACACAATGTTATATGTCAATTATATCTCAAAAAAACTAGAAAGAAATAAAATTTTAAAATAGGATGGTTTTTAATGATACATTTATGAAAGTAAAAAGAAAAAAAAAAAAGTCCAGCTGACTTGACAAAAACCTAACTAAAAAATGCACAATTCCTTAGTTCTTTGAACCATCTGCCCCTATTAATATCCAAAAAGATAATGTCTTACTTTCTAAAAAAAAAAATCTGGCTGACTTTTAAAAACAAACAGAGTGGTTTATATTCACGGATGAGAGAAAAATGCAACAGAAAAAAATATTCAAAATGAAGGTGAATGCACAAAACGAATGAAGTAGTATTACTTGGAATGCCCTTCATAGCAAAAATATCCTAATAATTTTGTCAAGTGTATCATTAATAAATGAAAAGTGGGACATCTGGTGCAAAGAGCATAGGCTTTGCATTCATTCACCAAATATTCACTGAACACTCACTGAGGTCTAAGCAATGCAGGGATATCGCAACGAAGAAAAGAGACAAAAACCCCTTCTCTCACAGAGCTTTACACTCCAGCAGCAAGACACAAATAACTGCAACTAAAAATAATAAATACATTGTATGGTATATGCTCTGGAGGAAAACATACAGGGCAAGGGAGATGAGGCATGTTGGATTGGAGGGTATGATTTTAAGTGTAATATTAACCTGAAAGATGGCATTTGAGCAAATATTTGAAGGAGGTGAGGTAGTCAGCCAAGAGGGTATCTGCGGGGAGAGTGCCTGAGCAGGGGGATAGTAAACGCAAAGGTACCCTGGCAGCAGGGGGTGTGCAGGTGAATCTGAGGATCCGCAAAGAAGCGAACATGGCTGGAGCCTGAGTGGAAAGTAGGGAGATGGGTCAGAAGAGTAAGGGACGAGGAGTGTAGGAGATCATGTTGGGCCTTGGGAAACACTGGAAGGACTTTGTCCTTGACTCCAGTTCTGAAATGGAATCACACCTTTATGGTTTACTAGGAGATACTGGACAAACCACTTACTTCTCTGAGCATTAGTTTCCTTTATCTGTAAAACTGAGAAAATGTACTGCACGGGGTTGAGTGAGAAGTAAACGAATAAGTGTTTTGTAGGCTGTAGAGTGCTTTCCAAAAGTACTTTCAAAAAGTTATCCTTTATTTGACAAACATCTATCAAGTATCTACAACATACAGTATGGAATCAATTCCCTATTTTATAACTCCTATTAAAACTATTTTCTGCATAGAAAGACTTACATTTACTTTTTTGGCACATCTTCAAAACTACTTTAAAAGCGTTTACAAAATAAATTCTAAAATAAAGTTTTAGAAATATTAATTTTTGAAATTTTATCGAATAATACCAATTTCAACTAAACAAAGGCCATCTATTCAAAACCCTCAGATAGGGACTTCCCTGGTGGCGCAGTGGTTAAGAATCCGCCTGCCAGTGCAGGGGACATAGATTCGATCCCTGATCCGGGAAGATCCCACACGCCGAGGAGCAACTAAGCCCGTGCGCCACAACTACTAAGCCTGCGCTCTAGAGCCCGCGAACCACAACTACTGAGCCCACGCACCACAACTACTGAGCCCGTGTGCCACAACTACTGAAGCCCGCGCGCCTAGAGCCCGTGCTCCACAACAAGAGAAGTCACGGCAATGAGAAGGCTGCACACCGCAACAAAGAGCAGCCCTGGCTCGCCGCAACTAGAGAAAGCCCGCACAGAGCAACAAAGACACAACGCAGCCAAAAATAAATAAAATTAAAAATAAATAAATTTTTTTAAAATGCTGTGAATTCAGAGCACAATGATAAAAAGAATTTATTTAAAAAAACCCCTCAGATAACCACAATTTGTCTTCTCTCCCACATTTGGCTTTTCAGATAAGGAATAAATCATAAAATCATAATCTGATTAAAAAGTAATTAATAGAACAAACTTCTGGGATGTGCCCAAGAGTCAGCACTGTTAAAGCCCAATTTTCAGCCAGGTTCAAAAGTATGAGCAACAAAAATCTTCAAAAAGACTACTTTCACTTGTGCCATGATTATAAGGTAAGAAATAAATTAATGGGATTACAGATTTTTCAGCAAGCACTTATCCTTCAGTTGACCCTCCCCACCAAAAAAAAAAAAAAAAAAAACTGCAAAAAAAGAACACATTATTTTCAAGTATTCAGCTAATTGACCCGCCCCCACCCAAACCCCTTCCCAAGGGATTACTTCTGCAAGGGATAAAAATGGCCTATCTACTTTCCATTTGTTTTGAGGATTAACATCAGGGGGAATCAGTTCAGAATGAGATGAACCTCAGCTATTTTAACAGTATGATATGAGGTTTAAAAACAAATTAAATAGATATATATCACATTAACATCAATTAAGCCCATGTCTGGTATTTCACAACTTATAGCTGACACCAAAGATATCATTAAACTTTTTTTAAAAAAAGATTTAAAGTACAGAAAAGAGTCAATCCAATGTTGCAATGCCAGCTTAGAGATGCTATTTCTGAACCTCAGCTGGGAGTTTTAAACATGAGACCTTAAACTCCTGAGAGTGACAGAGGGCTGAGTGAGTACAGCAGAACGGCCTCTAATCCCAAGAGTAATAAAGAGTGCATATGTACAATTAAAGTCATAATCTGGTCAATAAAATCCAGTGATGGCACGTAGTACACCGCACTAATTGTGGAATGTGCCTGTGATTCATACAAATTAACAGAAATTAAATATAACTGTAAAGCCCATATATAAGGTTTGAGGAAATCCAAAATTCAGATTTGAAATACCATACTAAGAAAAATGAAATCCATTGTGAAACCTTATTTCTTATTATGTATAAAAACAGTACTGTAAAGTATAAAACAACAGAGAGACAGGAACTTACATGTACGTACTCATGTATTATGTACATATGTATGCATAATTGCGAGTGCATGACTCCAAAATGGAAACTTAGAGAAAAGTAGTACAGAAATTTTGTAAAAGACAGATTGTATCTAGAAAGCTTAACACCTTCAGAGCAGAGAAACATTTTAAAACACTAAATAGTAAGATATGATATCAGTTAGAACCAGAATATTTATGACATAAGTCCCTTCTTTGCTACTGACTTCCTGGCCACAAATATCTGTCACCAAAGGTAGGAAGAGTCATTGAAACCTGAAGATAAGCATGCTAATGAGGCAATTCTAAGCACAAGCCGCTTTACTGAATCTAGATATAATTCAGCATTCTATACCCAATGTGGTACCCCAGGGCTTAGCTAAACATGCCACTGGGTAGTACAAACACTTTCTCTTCAGTTATACTAAAAATGACTTTTAGGAAACATATTCTACAACTGTATCTTCCAGTTAAGGAGCCAGACCAAATATGAAAAATAAGATCTGGCGTTAATAAGAGTAATACAATTAACACTAAGCAGGGCACCTAAGTCTACTATCTCAAAAGTTTGTCAGTTGTAATTCTGGAGGAACATCACAGAAATATTTACAATGCCAAATTAAGTTGATTTCTTTCAGCACAATTTCTTTCACAATTAAAAACTGGAAACTTGAAAAAAATATAAACTCATTCTCCATTCTTCCAAATGGCTGAGATTATTCTTCAGGTCCCACACTTTGAAGTCGGGGGCCTGGGTTCTAATCAGGCTCCACGGTGTACCAGCTTGGCAATTTGGGGAGTAGGATGGCAGTTAAGACAATGGGCTACAAAATCAGACTGCCAGAATGCTGGATTCCAAGCCTGGCTTTGCCACTTCCTAGGTGGAAAACCAGAAGTGAGACTGAGTGCATTTTCCTCATGTAAATGAGGGCATAAGAGTAGCACCTACCTCATGTGATTGACTTAAGGATTAAGTGAGTGAATAAAAATAAAAACACATAGAACAATGTCTGGAACACTTTAGGTGCTTAATAAACTTTAGCTGCTACATTGTTGTTGCTAAAAAGCACTGCTGAGCCTATCCTTTGCAAAATGAATCTAAGAAGAGTAGCTCTGTCACAGTGACAGCTCAAATATTTCATAAGATAATACATAAAACGTTTCACACAATGCCTGGCACATGGAAAATGTTCCATAAATGTCAGCTTTCTAAAAAACACCTAACAAATGAACAACATAAATTGATGACACATGTAGGGTTTCTTTCCTCCCCTTTTGTGTGTTGTGTGTCCAATTGCGTAAGCCAATTTTGAAGAAAATAATATTGAGCTTTTGACTTACTAATATCCAGTGAGATTACTTCAAAATAAAATTGTAATTTTTTTTTTTTTTTTTTTTTTTTTGTGGTATGCGGGCCTCCCTCTGTTGTGGCCTCTCCCGTTGCGGAGCACAGGCTCCGGGCAT
>NC_041224.1:144898844-144912987 GCF_002837175.3 Physeter macrocephalus
TCCTCCCGGACCGGGGCACGAACCCGTGTCCCTGCATCGGCAGGCGGACTCTCAACCACTGCGCCACGAGGGAAGCCCCTAAAATTGTAATTTGATTAGAGGAAAGGTGAAGATGCTGACTCAATTCAATACGTGAAATGATTCCGCCGTCAGGACATGCATCAGCAATGTGTCAAAATCCTGAAGGGTGAAGTGAGTCAGCATTTGGATGAATGAATGATGGCCTAACAGAGCACTGGGAACAGAAAAGCAAGAAGTTATGAGAAGGACAACAAACTGGAGGAGCACCGCCAAGACCAGGACACACCAGGTTCTCACACATTCTCAAAGATCCCTTCAGATACAATCAGGTTTATGCAAAGTTCACAAAGGAAAGAAAAATAAACAGGGTTTCACAGCTTTGTCCTTCAAGCCTAAATTTTAAAATAATATTAGTATTCACAGATGTTAATACTTATAAATTCTAGCTAAAAGTAATAACAGTAATTTACACTTAAACTGTTCTTTACAATAACATATTTATAACAAACATTACTGACCTCCCACTAAAATAACATCAAGTACTGAACCACTTCAAAGTATTTTGTAAATCTTTTTTCTTTTCCACACACTCTGTTATTTAAAGATCTAAGGTGTTAGTTAAAATTCTGCAAACTTTTTATAGCCTCCTACAAGGCTTCAGGCTAAGTCTGGAAGGAATATGATAGGTAGTTTCAGCCTTCCCAGAACAAGTATTCACTTAGAATCTACTATGTTTAACTTAATAATCAATCATTCATTCATTCATTCCACAAATATTTACAGAACACTTTTTACATGCCAGGCACTAGTTTAGGCCTTAAGTACACATTTCTGAGCAAGATCAAACAAGATTCTAGCCTTCATGAAGCTTACAGACCGAAAAGGAAGAAAACCTAATTAAATGGTCATATACATAAACATAAAACAGGCTGCACTATGAAGAAAAGGTACAAGGTACTATAAGAGCATATACTGCAGAGAATAAAAAAAGAAATGATGCTTATCCTCAAAAAAATTCAGCCTGGTGGGAAGCAAGATTAACATATGTAAATAAGAGCAAAAAATATAAGAAAAATGCAATTAAGCACCTAAATTTCATGGACTAAAAGACAGGAAAGTAAAAGCATTTAGCGAGGACCTAAAATATTCCAGCCAGGGTCCTTCCACGTGTTCTCTTATTGAGGCCTTGCAAAGCTCCTGAAAGGTAGGCATTAATATTCCCATTTTACAGGTAAGAAAACTGAGGCTGCAAGATATTCAGTTTTATTAGTATGGGCCAATAACCGTGGTGTAGAAGCAGTTTCATTATACAGAACCAGAAGGTATGATAACTTTACATCAAAATGGAATCCTTCTTTGACATTAATTTGGACAGATATATGTGGCAACAGGAATGTGAAGACCAGAGCAATGAATCTGTCCTCCTCATCCTCTACTTCCCTTTCTACAGCCCACCTCCAACCCTCCAAGGTACACGGTATTTTCACAATCACACCCTGAGCTCATGACCTTTCCACACTTACAAATATCTGCCTTGTCCTCTGAAAATATGGTTGATTATCCTGAATGCTAAAGGGCTAATGGGTTTACCCCCCACAAAGAAACATATTTATACTATTGCAAAGACTTCATAAACAATAACAAAATGGCTTCATCCAATGGTCTAATTTTGAACAATGGAAATTTCAAACAAAATGGGCAAGTTACTTGGAGCCCCTCCAGCGACATCTGTACTACTTTCACATCATCATAAGGCAAGCCTTATCAACAGATCTTGGGCAGGAATAAAAGAGCACATCTTGGGCTTCCCTGGTGGCGCAGTGGTTGAGAATCCGCCTGCCGATGCAGGGGACACGGGTTCGTGCCCCGGTCCAGGAAGATCCCACATGCCGCCGAGCGGCTGGGCCCGTGAGCCATGGCCGCTGAGCCTGCGCGTCCGGAGCCTGTGCTCCACAACGGGAGAGGCCACAACAGTGAGAAGCCCACGTACCACAAAAAAAAAAAGAACACATCTTGATAAAAAGAGAAAATATCTTTCTTTTCTTCCAGTTTTATTGAGATATAATTGACATACAGCACTGTACATGTCTAAGGTGTACAGCATAATGACTTGATTTACACACATCATGAAGTGATCAGCATAATAAGTTTAGTGAACATCCATCATCTAATATAGATACAAAGCTAAAGAAATAGAAAAAAAATTTCTTTTCTTGTGATGAGAACTCTTAGGATTTACTCTCTTAACAACTTTCACATACAACACACAGCAGGGCTAATTATATTCATCATGTCGTACATGACATCCCTAGTACTTATTTATCTTATAACTGTGCCCCGGTCCAGGAAGATCCCACATGCCGCCGAGCGGCTGGGCCCGTGAGCCATGGCCGCTGAGCCTGCGCATCCGGAGCCTGTGCTCCACAACGGGAGAGGCCACAACAGTGAGAAGCCCACGTACCACAAAAAAAAAAAGAACACATCTTGATAAAAAGAGAAAATATCTTTCTTTTCTTCCAGTTTTATTGAGATATAATTGACATACAGCACTGTACATGTCTAAGGTGTACAGCATAATGACTTGATTTACACACATCATGAAGTGATCAGCATAATAAGTTTAGTGAACATCCATCATCTAATATAGATACAAAGCTAAAGAAATAGAAAAAAAATTTCTTTTCTTGTGATGAGAACTCTTAGGATTTACTCTCTTAACAACTTTCACATACAACACACAGCAGGGCTAATTATATTCATCATGTCGTACATGACATCCCTAGTACTTATTTATCTTATAACTGGAAGTTTGTACCTTTTGGCTGCCTTCACCCAATTCCCCCTTCCCTCACCCTCACTCACCTCAGCCTTAAAAAGATGAAATATCTATTCTGAAGTTTAAAAAATTTACATTGTTCGTTCATACCATTAGCGCACACTGAGTTCACAAAGTTAACCAAGCAATAGCTTCTGAGCCTTTGCCCCTCCCTGAAGTCCAAAGTCTTGAGAGTTACCAAGCACTGCATGCAAACGACAATGTCTCTTTGAAAGGGTAAAGTGCAGCAAGCTCAGCAGAGTTTTGAATGACATTCATCCAGAGCTCGGAAATTCTCATACTACCTAAGTTGGAAGAAAAAAAAAAAAAATGCACCAGATTCTCTGTGGGAATAGAAAGCACATGCTAAAATGTGTATGTTTCCAACTTCCAATAAAACCAGATGCTTTATCTATATAGATTGCTCATAGATCCAGATGGGCCAGGAGAACCTCATTCATACAACTCTCATTAGAGTATTTTTCAAAATCCATCCTCTATTGAAAATACCATGATTTCCTACAGACAATCTGCCCTTTTATAGGATCTGCAACACTATAAACAATGTCAAAATATATTAGTTCATGAATGAATAAATCAAAATAAACGAGTCACCAAGGACAGATCAGGTACGAAAAAAAAGAAACACATTTTCAAGAGCCATTTCCTGTTTCACAATAAATAGTTCTTTCTGAAAATCTTGAATGATTCACCCTTTCCCAGCCATATCATGTATACATAATAATAGTAAGAACTTAGTAAGCACTTACTCTGAGACAGTCACTATTCTAAGCAGTTTACATGTATTAACTCATGTAATCCTTTCTACAATATTGTGCAGGAGGCATTATTATCCTTATTTTACATACAGGAAATTGAGTCCCAGAGAGATTTAGCAACTTGCTCTCAGTCACACAGCTGTAAAGGAGCCCTGCTGAGCCTCAGACCCAGGCAATCTGGCGCCTGTACACTGTATCACCTCTGCTAGAGAGTAACATGAGTTGGCTTATCAATAACCACTTTTGTTTTTTCCTCTCATACCTACAACATACACTAGAGGGACCATCTGAAAAGGTTAATCCTCTTAATAGATTCTTTAATATAGACTGAGGCAGGCATGAGCTCAGCGATCTATCTCCACTTTGACCAAACAAAATGCAAGTACCAGGGGTTATACAGATTCTCTAGCTGGCTTGTTATTTCTGTTAATACTTAAAGGACATCTTTATGTTGGTGTTAAGTCTCTCAAATGATGATTACAAGTCTTCTCTAGCCTTCCAACATTCTCCTTTGTGCCTAAGCTGCCTTACCTTAAAGACTTCAACACTCTTTCTGTTTGGCTTTAATTTACTTTTCAGGGAAATGTAATGACACAGAGGTTTAGCTGTTGCATTTTGTTCTGGAACACCTGACATTTGTTGATCCTTCATATGCTTTGATAAGATGAGTCAAACTGAGTGTTCAACCCTTTGTTATCACTGGCAGGGCCTAAGGTTAAGAAGACATCCAGCAGGTAGATGGCAATGTGACTTAAGGGAAGCACGAATAGGACAATGAATAAACAAAGAAAAGGTAAGAAGACATTTTAGGCAGGAAGAACATGGAGATTAAGAGTGAGCACACCGGGGCTTCCCTGGTGGCGCAGTGGTTAAGAGTCCGCCTGCCAATGCAGGCGACATGGGTTCGAGCCCCGGACCAGGAAGATCCCACATGCCGCAGAGCAACTAAGCCCGTGCGCCACAACTACTGAGCCTGTGCTCTAGAGCCCGTGAGCCACAGCTACTGAGCCCACATGCCACAACAACTGAAGCCCGCGTGCCTAGAGCCCGTGCTCGGCAACAAGAGAAGCCACTGCAATGAGAAGCCCACGCACCACAAGGAAGAGTAGCCCCCACTCGCTGCAACTAGAGAAAGCCAGCGTGCAGCCGCAAAGACCCAATGCAGCCAATATAAATAAATAAATATTTTTTTTAAAAAAAAAGAAAAAAGTGAGCACATTATATGGGAAATATGAGAAGATATACAAGACTGACTGGATAGAGGAGATAGTTGATTGGGAAGAGTAGGAAACCAGAGTGAAGAATTAGAACAGACCTGGCCTCAAAGGATAATAATCTACATGGTAATCTGGGTTTCATGCAGCTGACAACAGAGATCTGTTGGGCAGGAGCAAACAGGATAAGTGTTTTAGAGAGGTTTGGACAGAGGCAATTAAATTAGCCAAAACTCTTGTCACCAAAACCAAGCATGAAGAGTTATGATGGCCTACACTACACTGATGGCAATGGAGGAATGGAAGAAAAGGAAGTCTGAGATACATTTAAAAGATGGGAACAAAGAGTTTGGTTTTTTTTTTTTTTGGTCATACTAGATATAATGAAAAGGAAAGGCAGTCAAAGATTACTAATGTTTCCAGGTTGAGAGAATGATGATACTGCTGATAAAAATGGAATCACCAGAGAGGGTTTATAAAGGAAGCTCATGTATTTCAGTGTTGGGGACAAGGGAGTGTGAGATTAACTCCAGGGCATGCAAGGGAGGAGAAATTCATGACAGTATTGGAAACATGGGGCTAAACTAGAGAAGAGAGATTCCAGAATTTTCCCATAAAGGTGAAAGTAAGAGAAACAGATAAGCTCAATGACAAAGCAAATGGAGAACTAAGAACAGAAGGTTAAAAACGGAACCATAAAGTGGCTAGGAACAAGATAAAGAAAACTTAACAACGAGGCAGAAAGCTCAATGTGGGATGGGACAGAGAACCAAGAAGATGAAGTGTCAACCAAAAACAGTAAGCAGAGCTTCTAATCCACATCCAATGCTAACAGTGTATGACAGACATACAAGCGGAAAAAACTTCCTCTGTAGTCTTAAAGAAATTCTCCTGATGCTAATGAAACAAACAAAACAAGTTCCCAAAGAGGTCTGAGAGATACCCAATGATATCAAAGACTTGGGAGACTGGGACAGGGCTAGTTGTAATTTGGCTTTGATGTGGTTTTTATCAAATTAAGAGAAGAAACAAGAGGGAAACGAGACAAGATGAAAGAGGAAAAAAATCAAGTCCATTCAAGCTCTTAGACACTCAGGAGTTTTAACCTACATGCTTTTGATTTCAATATTAAATTTTAATTAGTAATGTCAAAAAAAATTGCATGAAAAAAGCCAAGGTGAAGAGAGAAGAGCAAAAGGTGAAGGTAAGGAATTTGGATTTAATTCCAGATGCAGTGAAAACCCATGGCAACGCTAAAGCCTGAGGGAGAGACATAGCATATGATTTCTACTTTTAAAAAGATTACTCTGGTCACTATGAGTTGAATGAATGGAAAAGGGGAAAGAGAAGAAGTAGGAAAACCAATTAGACCACTGGTATATGAAAGGCTACTGCTATGAGTCGCTATAATGACTGGAGACAAAGTGGACAAATTAGAGATATATATTGGACGTGGCATCAAAAGTACTTGCTAATAGTAACCGTCCTGGGGGGGAGGGTATGAAGGTGACTTGACAGTGAGAAACAGAGAGGAATCAAAGATGACTATTGGTTGTCTGCTTGGAATAGCTGGGTGAACAGAGGAGTCGTTAAGTAAAAAAGAAATAGGGCTTCCCTGGTGGCGCAGTGGTTGAGAGTCCGCCTGCCGAGGCAGGGGACACGGGTTCGTGCCCCGGTCCGGTAAGATCCCACATGCCGCGGAGCGGCTGGGCCCGTGAGCCATGGCCGCTGAGCCTGCGCGTCCGGAGCCTATGCTCCGCAACGGGAGAGGCCACAACAGTGAGAGGCCCATGTACCATTAAAAAAAAAAAAAAAAAAAAGTTTGGTGGGGGAAATCAAGTGTTCCACTGAGACTGCGTTAAGTTAGAGATGTTTAGGAGACACATACCTGAAGATGTCCAGTCAGTAACTGTATATACAAGACCAAAGTTTGAAGTAAAGTCAGAGCTGGAGATAGAAATGTGGAAGCCAACAGTACATAAATGGTCTTAAAGCCAATGGCATAGATGATATCACCTATGGTAAGAGTGCAGAAAGTGAAGTACAAGGAGCCCTGAAAAATATAACACATACAAGTGGAGTAGAGAAGGAAGAACCAGCAAAGAAAATGAGAAAAAACAGAGAGAGGTAGGAAGAAAATGCGAGGAGTGTCACAGAAGCCAAAGAAGAGTATGTTTCCCCAAGGAGAATGTGGACAGGTATCAGGCGTTGTGGATAGACGTGTTCATCAGGATTTGGAGGTGGCCTTGACAAGAAATTTCAATAAAGCAACAATAAAGGCAGAACCACACAACAGCAAGAATTTATGGAATCCTACCCTATGGCCCCACTGTAAACATAACTGTTTTTTCTTGTGTTTTCAGCTTCTATTCCTGCCCTCAGCTGCTCTGTGCCGAGTTCAAACTTAGGGGTTCTGATTGGTACAACACGTCACTCTCATCTGTTGGGTAGAGACTTTGGGTAGGATTACTGCCTGGGTCAAAGGCCTGCCTCTCCATTGGATGGTCTTGGGTCAGGTGGCCACTGATCCAATCATTTGAGACCAGACCACAAGGTTCTACATGACATCCTTTAGAAGAGGGTCTGTGGATATAATGGGTATTCTAAGTCTTGGCCTGTCTCTAATATACTTTACTCAAATTTAAAACAAAGATCAATGAATATTTTTACTGATGAAAGTCTAAGGAAGTTTATATATCATAAGCAGTTTACTTTTTCTTAACTTGGGATAAGCATCCAGGTGTTCAAGATATCACTGTTTTTAGATCTTATCATAAGTTTATAAAAACGATTTACATTCTTTTACCTTGGATAATACATTGAAGACAGTGATCATTTTAAGTGGAAAAACTACGACAGCAAAGAAAAACTATTTATGAATATGGAGTGAAATTATCTAATACTTTTTTAATCATTAAAGAAAAAATATGTACACGTGTTTTTAAAACTTTTACGATAAAATGTTATAAAGTGCAAGAAAAAGTTTTTTAATAGCATGCATTCATTCCCTATTTTAAAAAGGGAAAAAAAAAGTTTCCAACCAAAAACATTTGAGCCCTGTAATTTCATCCCACAGGAAAGTTAAGCTAAAACGAAGGAAAAAAAGAAAAAAAAAAAACATCTAAAGGGAAGTTTACAGTGGAAACTCTGACAAATGCTTAACTATAGTGTCATGAACAGCACTGCTATCATGTACTTATGTCTGTCTATATAGCCAGACACAAATGCATACATCCTTCATTTCAATTAGTGGTCAAAAAAATAGAGGATCATGATACTTGAAGCTTACACTTCCCACTGATGAACCTAAACAAAATATTAAAACCATAAACACAAGCTGGAGCCAGAACACTCCTCAAACAATGCCTTTGCATTTGAAAGTAGAGCTGACATTAATTTACATTTGTATAGTACTCAAAAGATTTTCAAGGCATCCTTAAAATATATTACTTCATTTAGTGATCCTAACAAATCTATGAGTTAGACTGGCTAGGTTTGATACTAATTTTGCAATTGAGGAACCTGAGTTGCACCAAAGATGCACAATTTGCTCAAAATTATACACATAGGAGGTAACAGGGACCACATTCAAATCTATGTCTTATAGGCTTCAAGCGGTCCACTTCTCCCTATACCAAAGTTTACATTAATATAGCCTTTAATTATTAAAGGGTTTCAAATCCCTGCTGGAATTGGTTCAAATATCACATAAAATACTGTAACTTCTAAAACAAACTCAACTATTCACCCAAGTAATAATATTAACCAGGCTTTCATTATCAGTTCTGAGGCATTAGATGCCCTCCTATACTGGTATATTACCAGAAAGCCAATTTTGACAGTTCATTCATTATGCTATTATTTTTCCTAATGAACTCATTATAAGACTGCTGGTGGTCACTGTGTTTCCATCCATTCTTAGAAGTTCCACTGATTTCAAACCCATTAACAATCAGTAGTCATAAAGTAATCTATAAACTACTCATTCATGACATTCACACATAAGATCATATCAATATATTTAACACAAACTTAGAGTCCAATAATAGCTGAAAATTAAAGAATGAGGTGAATCATTTAGATTGTAAAGTATTAGAGGGTTTGTTTTGTGATTTATACATACACACACACAAAAAAATCAAATAGATCTCTACTTTTTTTTTTTTTTTTTTTTTTGCAGTACGCGGGCCTCTCACTGTTGTGGCCTCTCCCGTTGCGGAGCATAGGCTCCAGACGCGCAGGCTCAGCGGCCATGGCTCACGGGCCCAGCCGCTCCGCGGCATGTGGGATCATCCCGGACCGGGGCACGAACCCGTGTCCCCTGCATCGGCAGGCAGACTCTTAACCACTGCGCCACCAGGGAAGCCCCAGGATCTCTACTTTTTAAAATGCTTATTTACGAGTATCAAATCTTTTTTTTTTAATTTTAATAGGACATTTTATTTAACCCAGTATATCTAAATATTATCATTCACCATGTAATCAATATAAAAATATTAATGAGATATTTTGCATTCTTTTTTCATATTAAGTCTTCAAAATCCAGTGTGCATTTTATACTTCCCAGCACATCTCAATTTGTATTAGCCTCATTTCAAGTGCTCAATAGTACCATGCATGCAGTGGCTACCATAATAGACAGAGCATATCTAAAGGAATCAAGGAAGGCTCCAGGCAAAATTAGCAGGTGCCAGAACTTTGTCCTTAATGCTCCTCTTCTTCTCCCTTTCTCCACTAAGACACCTTCCTGCTTCCCCTTTCAGGACCCCAGTGTTGTGCTATTCACACTCTTGCTCTAGGAAAATAAGAGAGCACAGGGCATGGAAATACATTATGATTCAAACAGCCCTAGATTTGCAACCTGAAATGCCATTTTACCAGTATCAAATCTTCTCCCTACTTCTCATTTAATTTAATGGCTGTTCTCAGGAGTATCCTTTATGAAGTCCACAATATCTACTAAATATGTTTGGATCATAGCCATGATCCAGCATCTGCATCATTTCCTAAGAAAAAGAAAAATCTCATTTAGAAATTAAGACAGCATATAAAACTACTACTACTTCACATCTGCCTCAGCCAAACTCGATACACCATCTAAAAGCAAATATGCAATGCAATGTTAAATAATATGAATAACTACTATTTACTGAGCCCTTGATACATTCCAGGAACTGTCAATCTGCTTTAACAATAACAAAAAAATAATAGCAGCTAACATTTACTGAGCCTTTAAAGAGAGCCAAGCAATGTTCTCTGTGGTTTACAGAAATGACCTCCTTACACCACACTTTACAAACGGAGAAACTAAGATCCCCAGAGACTAAGCATTTTGCCCAAGGTCACACTAGCAGTCAGGGAGAAACCCATCACCAGAGCCTCTGTTCCTTCTTCATCGTGTGCAGGTGAGATGGGCTAATTTAAGTAAAGTGCTCAGAACAATGTCTGGCACATGATAAACACTCCATAAATGCTAATAATTGTTACCAATATTACTCAATCTTCATAACAATCAAGTAAAATAAAAACAGTAGAAGAATAAGGAAAGCAAAAGGAAACTGGCAAGAGAGAAGAAAATAGATCCATAGATAATACCTCCAGAAGAAACAAGTCAAAGCTTTCAGAAAGAATGGCCAAGTTCAATGATGACTGTCCAAAGGTTTATCTCTTTGTAATAAAATGTGTTTTTCTTTCATTTTACTGATTTGTTTATGTAAAAAAAAAATGCAGTGATAGAAAAAGGAAATGGAAAGGGGAGAAGAAGGAATAAGAAAAATGAGGGAAAGAGAAGTTAGGTACATTATCTGTAAAAATTAACTGCCAAATAAATGCAAACCCTCATTTTAAGGCAGGTGCTTTCAAAGAAAGTATAAGTATAGAATAGCCATAAGGTTAAGTCTCTAATCTATCCACTACTGAATCCTACAGAAAAAAGCACTTAATTAACGTGTATAATAGAGTTAAAAGCCCAAAAATCTACATGAGAGAAACAATGAATTCCAACTGGTACTGCTCTTAAGCAAAACATGGGCAAATGAATCAATCTGATTTAGCTTTGAGATCCTTCCAATACTCACTTGAGGCTGCTTTCCCGCCTCAAATGTGGAAATTATAACAACAAAAAAAGACATAGCTCAATTTCATTTAATACGTGGTTCATTTAATACTTGGTCATCTGTTGAAACAATAATAAGGAAACCAAAGAAGGGAAAATCAAATAAAGATTTTTATGATGTGGACACCTACATTGTATAATTGAACACTGAGACTACTGTTTTCAACTGCTAAACATCAAATGACAACTTCTGGTCTTCAGCAACCTAATGACCAACATCCAACCCTTTCTTTAAATAAAAAAAAAAAAAAAAAAAAAGAATAAGGAAATTGAAACCCAAAGCGGTTAAATCTCACAAAAAAGCCAAACAGTGCAGTGGAAAGCAAGTGCATACTGGAATAAGACATACTTGGAGTAGAATCCTGCTTCCCTCACTGACTAACTATCCAACGGGAGAATTATACCACTCTCCCAGCAAGCCGTGATGAGAAATAAAGAAAACAGAATGTACAACATTTAGCAAGTAACAGGCACTCATAAGTGGTAGCTATTGGTTTTAATGTTACTCCAATCTCCTTGCAGGTGGCTCAGAAGATGACAGTTATCATTGTTATCATTATGAATACAACCTTCTAGGGGGAGAGGACTGTATCTGCCTTAGATAGTTGGTATTGTACAGGGCCTGGCATAGAGTAGCCATTAAATACTGGAGGCAGGGAGGAAAGAAAGAAAGATTACACAAATAATGAACAGAAGAATTGATATTCAATACAGTTCTTCAAAATTCCTTCTAGAAGACACTTATACCATATGTACAGTAACAATATGTACCATTTCATTGTTTTTTTCAAAATCAACTTAGGGAATTGCAACACCATGTATTTTTAAATGAAGTGGAACAGAAACAGCACAATAGAAACAAGTGCATCAACATAGTAAGTTCTACTTCATTTAACTTTTATATTGGTTACATGTACACTGTTGCATTAATTGGGGAGGATGTGCATATATTGCCATCAAACTGTAAAATGAATTCTTTACTGCAGGTAGCACAAAATCAGAAACACACCATCTTAGACTTTCTAGGATAGTTCCACTTTTATGTGATCTTGTATTTTTCAGTAAAGGTGAAATGAAGTATTTAACTAAATAGGATCTGAGTTTTATACATATGTGTATCAAAAATCATGAAGAAAAAATTAAATCTTTGCCAGACCCTAAGCTCCAGCTATTGGTTTTGAAAATACAAACATGGTACCTACATGAAACCTAGAACTTGAAACATACATCCAAAACTGCACCAAGGAAGTCACCCTACAAAACTCAGCTGACACTAAAATCATACGGCTTAGCAGTTCTAAACCATAGTAACTTTTCTGTCCCATCCAAAACACAAAAAGTACTTTACTATAAACTCAAGATAATTTCTGAGCATTATTATTCTTTTGTGAGATACCACAAAATCATCATATGATATGCCTGAGATTCTCTATAGTGAGGCTAAAGTATCAAAGCAAATTGTACTGTGGGCAAAGCTCTCTACTGAGCTTTCTAAAAAGAAAACTCAGGGAACTTCCCTGGTGGTCCAGTGGTTAAGACTCCGTGCTTCCAATGCAGGGTGTTTGGGTTCGATCCCTGGTTGGGGAACTAGGATCCCACACGCCATGCGGTGCGGCCAAAAAGAAAAAAATAATAAAAGAAAATAAAAAGAAAATTCAGTCTAAATCTATATATCACAAAAGCCAGAGTTTTGTGGTCATTTATGCCATATGATACCTAACTAGGCAAAAAAAAAATGCATTAAATGCTTAATATTTATCCTCTATTAAGTTAAAAAGTATAAAAGTAACACATTTAACTAGAGAGCCAGGAAACTCTTGGGTGACAATGACCAAGCTGGCTAACACAGCATACTCTGAGTACAACTAGTCTAGGGTATGGAGCATAAAACACTGTGAATCCATGAGAAGCTGACTCTATCCCTGATTTACCATGCTAGCACACTAAATCACTTACCTTCTCTAGATCCCAATCTCCTTCTGGCTAAAGAAAACATTAAGAACAGTATCTATCTCCAGTCTGTTATTCCCACACTTCACAACAAAGACAAAAACACAGAGACACACACTCTGAGATCTTTAGGAGATTAATTTCTCTCTAAAGTCAACTTGTCAGGTACTATTCAGGTGACAGCTCCATCTTTCTGGCCCCGAACATTCTCTTCTGTTCACTTAACACCTCACTAAATGAACTGAGCCATTTGTTTGCCCACACTTAGGAATAAAGACCTGAACAAAACATAACTTAAGTATTTGGTACATAGAGGTAAGACAAGGCTACATGTTTAACTCAAGCTATATAGCACCTAGCACCATACTGACAGCAAATTAAGAATCTTTTTGACAAATTCTAACTAAAAAAATTGTCTATAAGGATTAAAGACCCTGAAAAAAAATTCTCCCTGAGCCATCAAGCTCTGTTCTAATTAGTGAAATGAAAGTGGTATGGAGAGAACAATACATTCGATCAAATATTGTTATGTCAAATTATATAAAACTATCATTTTTATAAGTAAGTCAAAAGTGGCCCCAGGCCTATATGAAATAGAGGCAATTTCATTTGGTTCAACCTAAAAGAATGCCTTACTTTGTTAACAGCACTAAGACTAATGGTATTAGTAGCATCAAAGGACAGTGGTCTCACACCAGAATACACATGCTTTGTCTTGTTTTACTTTTTGTTTTGTATTAAAATATACTCAAAAGGAAAAACAATATAATAAACCCCCATGTACCCATCATCCAACTTCTGACATTCTCTAAATGCCAATATTTACAATATCCTGGAAATTACACACTATGTAATTATCTAAACATACAAGATAAACTTGTCAGAATCAATTCAAAAATTCAATGTTCAAAAAAAAAAAATTCAATGTTCTACAAAATTCTATCAGGTTTATATGACTAAAAATGTTTGAAAACTGTTGCCATGGGGTATGTGTGATTTTGGACTCTTTATAGAGGGTATTCTGAAAGCATGAGTTTTGGTGAAATATTTTCTTAGTTGTTGAGTTTTGGCTTATATAAGAAAGGGGGGTAGGGCTTCCCTGGTGGCGCAGTGGTTGAGAGTCCGCCTGCAGATGCAGGGGACACGGGTTCGTGCCCCGGTCCGGGAGGATCCCACATGCCGCGGAGCGGCTGGGCCCGTGAGCCATGGCCGCTGAGCCTGCGCGTCCGGAGCCTGTGCTCCGCAACGG
>NC_041224.1:144913083-144922140 GCF_002837175.3 Physeter macrocephalus
TGCTCCGCAACAGGAGAGGCCACAACAGTGAGAGGCCCGCATACCACCAAAAAAAAAAAAAAAAAAAAGGGGGGGTAAATTAAGTTGGCACGAAACACATCTCACCAACTAGGACATCTGAAACTAATAGAGAGTAAGCCAGCTTTTTACAAAAGAGCAAATTTATTTGAATGCATAAAAATCCTAAAAAGTATTTAATTATAGTTACTTCTACGTACCAGACAAGGGCACAGACATACACCTCCTGACAAGTATAACAGAATAAACTATTCATCAACAGTTTAACGTATCCAATGCCTGTTGTGAGCTGGGCCCCGACATATTTCCTTCAACACATATTTCTTGAGTATTTTCTGTGTATCAGACACTGTTCTATGCACTGATGATACAGCAGTGAACAAAAGAGATGAAGAGCCCCGCCCTGGTGGGGTTTATGTTCTAGCAGCGGGCACAGATACTATTATAAATAGGAACATTAGCTAGTATGTTAAAAGGGGATAAGTGCAATAAGAAAAAGAAAAAGAAAGCAAGGAAAGAGGAATGGGGAGGGCGGCGTGGTTACAGTTTTAAGTAGGGTGAGCTCACAGACTGTGGCCAAGACAGACATTTACCTAATTATGACATCAATGTGATAGATACTACATGAGATTTGATCAAGGCTCAGAGGGAAGGAGGAGGAGGAGGCACTTAATTCTGCCTCCCAGAGGAAGGAACATCTGAGCCAGCTTTTGAGAGAGCAAGAGAAGGTGGCCAGAAGCACAAGAGGACAACAGGCTCCGCTTTTGCCCAGAGAACAGCATGTGCCACGACCCAGAGAGAAGCAACAGCCCAGAGCGCTGGGAGCAGGCAGCCTCCCGGGGACGAAGCCTAGCGTACATGATGGGGAAGAGGCAGCCCAGAGAGGCAGCAGGGGTCAGAGGAGGGGGGTTCCACCTTCTGGGGCAGGGGTGCTTTCTACCACCGAGCTGTGCTACAGAAAGCTCATACAGGCAGCTCTGAAAGGCAGCTTCACATGGGACCAGGCAAGAAATGAAAGAGCAGAGGCAGTGATGGGGAAAGGAGAGGACAGGACAGACTCAAATATCTACTGAGCAGCTAGAAGTAGAAGCGTCGGAGCCCAGATAGATGCAGTGAGGCCCACAATGGAGATGAAGGTGCCACTTCCTAAAATGGGGAAACTCAGAAGAGACCCTAGAGAGATTTGGGGCACGCTCAATGTGAGGTACCCGTGAAAGGGACCACAGAGTAGCTAGAAATGCAGATCTGGATTAGGGAAAATTCTAGCCTGGGAGGGGCAGCTGAAGGCATCAGAACTGATCTCTCTCTCTCTCTCCTTCTCTTCCCTCCCTCCCTCCCTCCCTTCCTTTCTCTCCCTTCCTCCCTCCCTCTACTTCCCTCTCTCCCCCCCCCCACACGATTATATCAGTTATAAAGACAGCACCAACGACTTCTAATCACTTCCTTTTTCAGAAAGAAGTAGCCTGCAACAACACTACTCTCCGGACGCGCAGGCTCAGCGGCCATGGCTCACGGGCCCAGCTGCTCCGCGGCACGTGGGATCTTCCCGGACCGGGGCACGAACCCGTGTGCCCTACATCGGCAGGCGGACTCTCAACCACTGCGCCACCAGGGAAGCCCCACCAGGGAAGCCCCACCAGGGAAGCCCCAACACTACTCTTAATATTTTTTTCATTTGTCCTAAGCACTCACTGTCTCAAACACCCACAATTACCCCAAAGCAAAAAGTAACTTCTTAAGAATGAGGCAATGACAAGAATGAGGCTATTACAGACAGTTTTCAGAACCACAAGAAACAATGTTATAATTCAAACCAATGAAAAGTATTCAGAACCTACTCAAAAGATCAGGAAAGCCAGACACAACAAGGTTCTAAATCTAGGCCAAGTATATTTGCTGAGTCCTTCAGAGTATTCTCAGGCTAGTCAAAGACAGAAGAAGTTTAAAAACACTACCAGGGCACAGTGAAGTTCAACTTTTATGGCCTAATACTTCAATAATTTACATTGAAAACAGATAAGCCAACAAATTCTTACAAGTTTGCAGGAGACCAAGGAAGCAAAGAAGAGCTGCCCGCAGCAAACTGGGCAGGTTTGCTCATCTCTCCTCAAAGGGAGCACTCCTGACAATACTCCTGTAGGAAGGGACAATGGAACCCCAACTCTTATTTTTTTTTTTTTTTTTTTTGCGGTACGCAGGCCTCTCCCCTGTTGTGGCCTCTCCCGTTGCGGAGCACAGGGTCCGGACGCGCAGGCTCAGCAGCCATGGCTCACGGGCCTAGCCGCTCCGCGGTATGTGGGATCTTCCCAGACTGGGGCACGAACCCGTGTCCCCTGCATCGGCAGGCAGACTCTCAACCACTGCGCCACCAGGGAAGCCCCCAACTCTTATTTTGAAAACTACTTTTCAGCACTTCAAGCGAAGGGGGGAAAAATCTTTCTCTTAAAGTCATTATTATATCCCAACTCAACCATTCACGTCTTTAAATAGCCTTTTCACATGCTTTGTTTTCACAAAAGTAAATTTTCTATCCAAAAGAAGCATCAATTCCTTTTGTAGGGTTTTGGCCTGCTATCTCTCTGATTCACAGAAGAGCTGGCACTGCTACGGTATTCAAGTAAAAACATACTTTTTACATACATAGTTCAACAAGAGGAACTATGAAATGTGAATGCTCTCTTCCACCTTTCTCTTACCTTTGTTTAAGGTAGGAAAAAAAAGGCTACAGTTGTTTCCATTTTTAGTAACATATAACTTGTAATTAATTTGCAATCTGTGTGTATACTGACAAACTTTTGTGGTGGAGAAGGCTCCCAAAGGCATTTCTCTAAAAAATGTGTCCTCTTTACATTTAGTACTAGCTACACTCCCCACCGGCTCTTTTCACTTCTCTCCTCTCCTCCTCACCTTTCACCCCCTCACCATCTCCTAACTTCCGACTCCTCCAATCTCTTTCTCACAGACACACACATTCTTTAACATTTTCACCATGAAGCAATTTTTTTTCCATGATGCTTGTAAGTGGAAACATTTGCACAAATGAGAGGTTCTCTAACAAATCCAAAAGACACACTCGTTTCCTCAAGTTTCCCTCTCTCCTCTCTCTCTCTCTCTCAAACAGAAAGATCTATTATGTATATATGCCAGTATTTTACATTTTGCCAACATTATTTTGAGATGTACATACTAAGTTACACACTGTAAATTCTCATCACAAACTGTTTACCAGCACTATCATTTGGGATATAACAGAATATAAAACTGGAAAAATCATGAGATCCACCATGCTCCACCATTTCCTTCCCCTCCCATTTTCTTTCCTATCCCTCCTCTGCTTTCCCGCCTCCTCCTTCCCCATCATTCCATATAAACTCCAAGCCCCATTCAAATTGTTACCTGTGTTTCAGTTAAAAGATCCCCAGCAAGTCTTCACTCTCCCTGTTCTGGCCCCTTCCCACTCCAGGCTCTATCTCCATCCATCCGCAAATGTCATTTTCACAATGTTCTGTCATGAAGCCATTCCTGCCTGGTGATTCCTTCAACCTGATGTGATCTTTCGCCTCCTTTGAACTGCAGGGGCCCCTTGCTTGTACCTCTCTTACTGCACTCAACTAGATTATAGGACGAAATAATATCTGCCCTCTTGGAATTATATTTAATTATATTTGTACCCTGTAGCCCCTATGAGACTAACACATAACATGAATAGAGCTGAGCTGTCTGAAACCCACGTGTTTCTGTAGCAAATAATTTATTTTAAATACAGCTACCCATAAAGCTGCACGGGTACCCCGGCTCTTTGAGAAGCAAGTTATTCATTCAGAAAAGTAATACAAAACCAGTATCCTAAGTATTTTAACACATTGCCTCAGTTTCCATAATGCCACCAACTAAATATATGACTTGAAAGTGAAAATAAATATTAGCTCAAGTTGTTAAGACATTTTAAAATAAGAGAAAAGTGATATATTCCACTAGGAAATCAGACTTGGAATTAAAATAATTAAACAATTAAAACCATTTATCCTGCCTCTCTCAAATGTTTGGTCTTTCTCCAGAGCAACAGATGATTTTCTTCTTCAGCTCAGTCATTTGGAGAAGAAAAGGGGCTTGAAAATGGTTAAAAATCAGAAGGGGGACTTTCCTGGTGGCGCAGTGGTAAAGAATCCACCTACTAATGCAGGGGACATGGGTTCAAGCCCTGGTGCGGGAAGATCCCACAGGCCACAGAGCAACTAAGCCCGTGCGCCACAACTACTGAGCCTGAGCTCTAGAGCCCGCGAGCCAGAACTACTGAGCCCGTGTGCCACAACTACTGAAGCCCGCGCACCTAGAGCCCGTGTTCCACAACGAGAAACCACCATAATGAGAAGCCCACGGACCGCAACTAAGAGTAGCCCCTGCTCGCCACAACTAGAGAAAGCCCGCTCACAGCAACAAAGACCCAACACAGCCATAAATAAATGAACAATATTTAAAATAATTAATTAATTAATTTGAAAAAAAAGCAGAAGGGAAGCACAGTGGTTAAATGTGGATAAGTGGACAGGGTCGGTGCCAAGGGTATGGGCGTTTAGAAATCAATCCAGTGCTTTCTGAAAAGCATTTCAGAGACTACTATATGAACCTGAGAGGAATATGTTTTGAGGGTCTTAACAAATTTGTAATTTTAATCCTTTCTACTTCACCAGTTGGTCATTCAGCTTTCAAAACTCTTTAAACTCAGTAATAAACTCAACTGTATACTCTCTCTATATTTACTATGCCGAAGAACCCTTCCTGTTATTTCTAAAACTCAACAACACTTAATTTCAGGGTTCTATCCTCACACTTGTCAACTCAACACAATCATTTTTTCTTAATTCTTCTCTCAGATTCAGTCAAAATATTCTTTTCTCAGATTATTCCAAATACTGCTTTACTATAGTACTCAAGGTTTTCTTAATAATTTCCTCTTATTTATTTACATTTTACACGGTCCCAACTACTTCTGTATATTCTCCCATGTCTCCAAAACAGTCAGTGGTGTTAAATGAGATACTAAACAAAAAAGTACTTTTAAATTTATGCAATACTATGTACCTACTCACTTTTTTTCTATTATTTGTTCTCATTTTTGTCCTTCATTCCTCCTTTCTACCCCCATCTCAACCATCACCACTACTCCTTAGGACAACGTTTTCCAAATTCTTTAGAGCTAAAGGACACTGCATGGCACTTAGGAGGCACTTAATAAATATTCATTCAGTGTATGACTTCAGAAGGGGTTCTCAAGACTCTCTTCAGGCTACATATTCCTTCTAAAAATGTTCCCAAAAGTCTTACATGAAAACTGCCATGGAATTATATTACTCTATGACCAAAGACCCAAAGAAACTAATCAACTTAATTTCTGGTTTTACAGGTGAAGAAATAGAGACTCAAAGACGTTAACTGACTTGCCCCAAATGATATAGATGATTAACAACAAAACCAGGATTAGAACCAGGTCTTCAAACCTCCTCACTTTTGTGTACTACTGGTGGTTTTGGTTTTTTGTTTTTGTGCTTCTTTTCCCTTCTAGGTTTTTTTCCCCTTTTTGGGGGGTGGGGGGGTGTTTGTGATTATAAAAATAGTACAAGCTCACTATAAAATATTCGGAAAGTAAAAGATGAGCATAAAATATTGTTGATTCACTTTTAAAGTGCCACTGCCTTTCACATACCCTTATCCAGGACAAATTATATGTCTCAAAACTCAGAGTTTCATTTACAGAAGTGTAAGTTTAAATCCAACTGAGTCCTATCTTCAATTTGTAAAGTCTTAATAAAGGTAGAATCCATTTTCTTCTTTATGGATTTGTACTACAGTGCCACACTCAATGCTGGTTACCAAATACCAAAATTCTTAATTTTAATTATCAACAAGTTCCTGAGGACACTGAGGTTTAGAATGTTTCTATCACAGTACATTAAAATTTAATTCAAATAGAAGTCATTTTTTCCTTAGATGACGCTTTTCTCAGCTTTACAACTGGTTTTAAAGACTACCCGTCACAGGAAAACTGCACAGCCACAAACACAGTGAAATCCAGGCCAATTTATGCCATCAACTACAATGCCGAAACATGACAGGCACATTTGAAGTATCCTAAACAAGAGTGGTTATGGGTTTTTTTCTTAAATTATATGTGTTAGTATATGACTGCCTTTGTCTGAATGCACTGTAACTAATAAGTAATAAAAATTCTTACAGAGTTGATACAGATCAACTAAAACTGTGCTGTCCAGGGGGTGGAAAAAATGGTGAGATTTTGGTCAAAGAGAACAAACTTCCAGCTATAAGATGAATAAGTTCTTGGAGGCCTAATATATGTAATATAGTGACTACAGTTAATAATAATGTATGCCTGAAATTTTCTAAAAGAATAGATCTCAAGTGTTCTCATCTCTCTCTCTCTCTCTCTCTCTCTCACACACACACACACACACACTCACACATACACACAAAACCAGTAACTATGTGAGGTGATGAATATGTTAATTAGTCTGATGGTAATTTCACAATGCACACATGTATCGAAATAGCACATTGTACACTTTAATTATTCATATAACTTTTATTTGTCAGTTATACTTCAGTTAAAAAAAAACTGTTCAGTCCAATACGGTAGCCCACATGTAGCTATTGAGCATTTGAAATATGACTAGTCCTAAGTGAGGTGTGCTATAAATATAAAATACACATGAGATTTCAAAGACTGAGTATGAAGAAAGAAATAACTCATTTTTATAACAGCTACATATTAAAATGATAATATTTTAGATAACTTGAGTTAAAGAAAACATTATTAAAATTGATTTCACCTGTTTCTTTTTCCTTTTTTTAAAATCTGGCTACTAGAAAATTTTAAATTATGTATGTGGCTCACTTTGAGGTTTGCATCCTATTTTGGGGGGGAAGCACTAAACTAACGCAACAAGAGAAAAAGAGACAAATTGATACAACAAAAAAACAAAGGGGAAAACTTCCCCCATTCCCTTGGACCTGGAATAGCCCAGAAACTTTCTACTCTGTGGTCACAAAAGAAACCCAACCATTCTCTGTTCTTCAGTAACCTGACTTACAGCTTACTACCTCTGAAGAAGAATTGCAGGCAAACTTTAAATAAACAGCACACTGAACTTTTACACCTTGATAGACACTTCATACACTTAGCCTAAACATAAACTGTCAGGGAAAAGGAAGAAAGAAGAATATACCTTATTTTCCAATGGGAGAGCTTCCTTCTTATTCAAAAGGAAATGTACTTCATGAGCATCTCTACCCTAAGCAACTGTTCTTTCCTGTTAAGGACCCCAAAATTCCTGTTTTTCTCTTACGTGATGGTTAATAATATAAGAAATGTGGCCAAATATAAAGGTGCCCTTTAGAAAAACTTCCACTAAACAAGCAGTATTCCGAGTTGTTACGACTCTGAGGCCTCTCGTGAAGATTTTTTAAAGGGTCACAACAGGTTTAAATTAACCCCACAGAAAGAATCTGGCATTTTAAAAGGATCTGATGACTCAAAACATTCTTTTGGACTCTCCCAGCCTCTTCACTGGAAATGTTCTCAGGACAGTCATACCAGTTAGTTTTCTTTTATGCTAGCCCAAGTCAAGTACAAACTTGAAATGTGAGATAAAGATAATTACTTTAGGCTCTCCTTGTTCACCAGTTGTTTTGTTTTTGTTTGTTTGGAGTTTTTTGTTTGGTTGGGTTTTGGGGGTTTGTTCTTTTGCTGGGGGAGGGGGAGTATTTGTTTTACTTCTCCATTTGAGTGGAAAATAATAGCAAAATAATAATAGCCAATTCCAAGGCAGAAATTACCAGAGTCCTCACTAGAACTCAGAAGTCTACTCTTTATACCAGGCTTTACTTTGTCAAGCTCTACTTAACTCTGCCTGTCTCTACGTCTGAGCAAAACATGAAGAAGCTAGAAATTCTAACAAAGTCCCCAAAGGTAGCTAAGGGTAGCCATAGAGTCACCCGCCAGCCAGTCACTCTAAGTAAGGAATCCTGACATACTAAAGACAGACCTGGCATGAAGCTGCAAGAAATGGGGGTACAGTTTAAGAAAAGGAATCAAACAGTTGTTAAGGCTAAACATCCTAACTTCTTTGTGTAGAGCTGGGTTTCTCAATCTCACACTATTGGTATTTGGGGCCAGGAAATTCTTTATTTAGGGCGATGTTCTGTGAATTGTAGGCTACTTAACAGCACCCATGGCCTCTCTCCCCACTAGATACCAGTAGTAATCTCCCACACACACACCCCCACCACGAGTTGTGACAACAAAATAGGTCTCCAGACATTGTCAAACTTCCCCTGGGAGACAAAAATGCCCCTGGCTAAGAATCACTGGTAGAGAGCAAAAGCACCTGGAAAAAGCTGCAGTAGCCGCCAAATCAAAGGCAGCTTTCTCTGTACATAGGGTTTTAAGTTGTACTCAAACAGCTGGTCTTGCGTACCTCGTAAGAAATACTTCTGATGAAGTTTCTGATATGACCAAACATGAAGGATAACAATTTAATGAAGTACTTTAGGGATCGGAACCAGCCGAGCTTCACATGACACAAGGTTCTTCAACTACAGTGTAAGTGAAGCTTCTTGCCTTAGTAACTAATTTAGTTTGTAAACATTTTTCTTTATTAGATTAACCAACAATAATTATTCAGAAGACATGATGTTCCAACCCCTAAACTCAGATTCTTATTTTTTTTAATATAGTTTTAAATAAAAATAAGGTACCATGGACTTCCCTGGTGGCGCTGTGGTTAAGAATCTACCTGTGGGTTCGAGCCCTGGTCTGGGAAGATCCCACATGCCACGGAGCAATTAAGCCCGTGCGCCACAACTACTGAACCTGCGCTCTAGAGCCCGTGAGCCACAGCTACTGAACCCACGTGCCACAACTACTGAAGCCCGCACGCCTAGAGCCCGTGCTCCACAACAAGAGAAGCCACCGCAATGAGAAGCCCACGCACTGCAACAAAGAGTAGCCCCCACTCGCCACAA
>NC_041224.1:144922578-144933281 GCF_002837175.3 Physeter macrocephalus
GGGTTCAAGCCCTGGTCCGGGAAGATCCCACATGCCGCAGAGCAACTAAGCCCGTGAGCCACAACTACTGAGCCCACGTGCCACAACTACTGAAGCCCGCACGCCTAGAGCCCGTGCTCCGCAACAAGAGAAGCCACCGCAATGAGAAGCCCGCCTGCCACAACAAAGAGTAGCCCCTGCTCGCTGCAACTAGAGAAAGTCTGTGCACAGCAACGAAAACCCAAAGCAGCCAAAAATAAATAAATAAAATAAATTTAAAGAAAGAAAAAGAAATAAGAGGGAAAAAAGTCTCCAAGTATTTTTAAAAATAAATAAATAAATAAGGTACCACTTTGTAACCCATATAATTAGCAAAAAATTAACGGGACTGAGAAAATCCAGGAACTGTAGGAAAACAGGTATTCTCAGATATCCTTCTAGGAATGTAAACTGCTACTTACAAAGCAATCTGGCAGCATCTACCAAACTTTATTTTTTACTCAAAATTCCACTTCTAGGAATCTATCCTACAGATGTGCTCACCTCTGCACGAGGAGAGGTATGCATTAAGCAGTTCCCACAGCACTGTTTACAACAGCAACAAATTGGAAATACTTCAAATGTCAATAAGAAAATAGTTTTAAATAAATTACTGTATATTCACACCTTGGAAGACTGTACAGCTATTTTTCTTTAAAAAAGCAACAATAAGACAAACTGTTAAGTAGAAAATAAATGTACAAAGAAATATATATGTATATAGAGAGAAAGAGTATGGTCTCATGTTTGTAAAAATAAACATGTATATATCTGTGTAGATGCAGACAAAGAAAAAAGTCTGAAAGAATATACACCAACTTGTTTTCATTTTTTCGACAAGTATGTGCTTTTTTAAGCCATTAACAGTAATTTTCAAGACACAGACTTAAAATTAGACTTGGGTTATCTTCATTTTTCAAATTTAAGGCCTAAAAACTGTTTTTTTCTGTGTGTCACTTCTTCGATAAATCAAGCTTTGTGGATAATTCTATATCACACACTGGGATGTATTGGTGTCCACTGTTTGTTCACCAACATTATGCTGACATTGTTATGCCTTCAAAGCAAGTCACATAAGGCTTAATTCAATTTGCCAAACCAGCTTCAAAGAGGTAAGAAACCTCACCAAGCTGCCCTCCTGAACCATAACCAGTTGACAACTAAGAACATATCCAGAAAGAAGTAGTTTAATTTAGCAGAATTTTTTTTAATTTTTATGAAATGTTTAATAAATGTTTTATTGTTTAATTTAGCAGACTCTGATCTCAGGCAGTCAAATTTAAATTTGATTCTAACTTTCTTTTTCAATGTATTGATCTAAATGATCAATACTTAATGATGTGGCTTTTCCTTTCCTACTTAAATCTCCAATGAATAACCAAAGTCAAACGTGTGAAGGACTGACAGACCTGATGATTAATAAAAATTAAAACCTCAATTCTAGACTTAAATAACAAACTATTTTATCTGGGTGCACAGTAGAAAATTTCTGGTTCTACAATAAACGAGAAGACACAGTTCAAAACAAAATGTCAGGCACTCACCGTAATAGCTATGGCCTTTAAACCATCCTAGCACCCCTCCCTCTACCCTCAGCTCTAACCAGTTTAACTGCTTTTAAATGAAACATTCTAAATTATAAAAATAAACTGCATTTCCTCCTGCTTAAGCTTTCCCATTTTTCCAAGACATTTTAACCTTTATTCGGGCATTTATCACAAATATACTACATCCATACGATACCATTTCTAAATATTTTACACAGAGATGCATAAATATGAGTGTGATACTATTTCCTTTCCACTTAAAGAACAATATGACAAAAGAACCTTGAAGGTCTTTATTCAATTCGAACCCTGGATCTGAAGACTGGCTCCATGCGATTTCATAAAACTTGAGCCCACATCAAAAGGTCACAATCCTTTTCTTTCTTGACAAGCACCATTTCCAGATAAACCATAGCCCTTCACTCTCCAAAGGTAACTAACAGAGTACAGGGTAAGCAACTGGGTAGAAGAAACACATGAGGCTGCTCAAAGTTTGCTCAGAAACTGGAAAGTAACTCAATGCTTGCTGCAAGCTGTCATAGAACACTGCTCCTTTCATGGCCAGAAACACTCATTTTAGTGGCAACACCTGGTATCACATCTCTATTGTTCATATTTCTTTTGTCACAAATATCAATAAATATCATTTCCTTATTCACTTAGGAGAAGATAATACATTTAGTGAACCTTTGGCAATAATTGAATTCAGTTTCTATAGCTTATGTCTTATTTTAAGCATGATACCAATTCAGTCAACAAAATAATCATCTTAGAAATGAAGTTAATATCTTTCCCTTATAAGTTAGATAGCTTTTTTTAGTTAGGATCAACCAAGTCTTGAGGGCCTATTTGAATGTTTGTCTTTTTGTCTTGAGACCAAATGCCCTAAATCCATTAAAGAGACAAATAATGTGGGTTTTATTAAGTGAAAAGGCAAAGCTTGCTTAAATTAAGTTTTACTTAAAACAGAAACTACTTAATATATACATGTTTCTAAACAAATCTATATCAGGTGGGTTCAGCTGACCATTTCACTACCTTCTTGACATGGTTTTAGAGAAGAATGTTTTTCAAGCTTCACGTACATGAACCTTTGGAAGGCTTTTAAGTGTTTGTGGATCTTTACATGCTAGTAATTGTATCAATATCATTAAAGGAAACACAAGGACAAAAGATTTTTCTGAATTCAGTACATGTTTTAAAAAAAATTTGTGCTTTATTAATCACAAGCACCTATATACATCTGAAAAACACTAGTACATTTATGCCCAAGGCCTATTTATATAGTTGGCAGCTTAGGGGTTTGCATAGATGACTGAACCCCTTACAATAACTACATATCACTCATCTTTTAAAGCCCACAGTTGGGAACCACTGGCAGATAATATGAAATACAAAACTGCCTAGTTACAAACAGTATAGCTCTCTACAGTAAGTATTTGGAATCTGAAGTGACAATTTATTGTGTGTTAGGTATGAATATCCTTTTTCCCTCTAAAACTACAATTCCAAATTTAAAATCAAAATTAGTCACAAAAATCATTTACATACAAGCATTTACTTCATAGGCAATTTTTAAGAAATGCAATTACTCATAAAAAGGCTTCAGGACACCCTGGAACACAGGACAAGGCAGCTTCCATTTCTACCACCACCAAGGGAAGGTTGATTTTAGTCCTGAGCTACACTGCCTGGCCAGACCATCTGTAACTACAATCTTAATAAGATTTTGGAGGTATCACAAGTCAGAGCTGCTTGTGAAAGAGACAAATACACATGGCAGAAATGCATAAATACAAATCATAAAACAGCCACCTCACCATGAAACTAGAACACCTGTGGTAGTAATGATAAGAATGGGGAAAAGAGCAATAAAAACAGATATAGTGACTTCTCTGCCCTATCCTTCCCTTACTAATGCACAGAGAATTGATCGATGTTTGGTAGTATCCTGTTTATTGCAAATGAGAAATAAACCAAAGAATTTTTGCTCTGGATGAGTCCCAAGAGACCATCTATCCTGGACCCACTGTCTCATTTTACAGATGAGAAAACTCAAGTACATAAGGGGCACGTTCCAGGTTGCTCAGCCGACAACTGATAGCAAGTCATAGTCCCAGAACTTCTGGTTCCTAGCCCAGCATCTCTAGTGTCTTATCTGGTATTTCACAATCCCTCTCACATGTCCTAATCTAGATCTGATTCGCATTTATGTTGAAAATTATTTTGACAACGATAACTACTTTAAACAGACTTTCTCACACTTCATTTTACTATCCTGCAGATCATTTAAATTGAGCCTCAGAGTTTACCCATCTATGGAAGTGGTGGTGGTGGATATGTTTTTTGGGCACTGTGAGTTTTTCTTATAAGAACATATGAAAAACAAATGTGTCCAAAAAACCAGTTTCAAATGCAACTTTTCAAGAAACAAACTTACTTTAATGAAGTCCAATTTGGTTTTCAGAAACCAATGACCTAGATTTATTTTAACTAAATCAGATGGGTGCATCATCTCCCATTCAAATAAACACATCAAGGTGCCAAATGAAGATACATAATTATACTGCCAAATGCTGCAGGCTTTTTTTTTTTTTTTAAACCAACTAAGTCTCTGTGACAGGAAACAGTTTACAATGACTAAATTCTAAACTCTGGAGTTAGGACACAATACTAAAACTGACCTGAATAATTTTTATACACTTTAAGGTTAGCTGTTAACAACACAGAAACACTAAATACTAATAAAAAAAACTTCAAAATGAATTAATCAGAAATATGACAGGTCGTAGCACAATAACAACAGCTAAAATTTACAGAGTACTTATTGGGGACAGATACAATCTTAAGTGCCTTCCACATGTTAACTCATTTAATTTTTAAAATCCCACATGTAGGGGGGACTTCTCTGGTGGCACAGTGGTTAAGACTCCACGCTCCCAACGCAGGCAGCCTGGGTTCGCTCCCTGGTCAGGGAACTAGATCCCACATGCATGCCGCAACTAAGAGTTCACATGCCACAACTAAGGAGCCCGCCTGCCACAACTAAGGAGCCCGCCTGCCGCAACTAAGGAGCTGGCGAGACACAACTAAGAGCCTGCCTGCTACAACTAAGACCTGGCACAACCAAATAAATAAATAAATATCAAAAAAAACCATATGTAGGTACTATCATTATCTTCTACTTTACAAACTAAAAAAACAAGGCAGAGACAAATTAAATGATGAGTTCACGGTCAGATTCTAGTAAGGGTTTAAACTCAGAAAGTGTAGCTCTAGAGTCTGTATAGGAAATGCTAACAAGACACAAAGATGGTGGAAAATGTACATGAAATGCCCAGAATATCTAGACAAATCTAGAGAGACAGAAAGTAAATTAGTGGTTGCCTGGGGCTGGGGGAAGGGGTAGAGAAAGGAATGGACAGTGACTGCTAATGGGTATAGGATTATTTTTTGAGGTGATAAAAATGTTCTAGGGACTTCCCTGGTGGCACAGTGGTTAAGAATCCACCTGCCAATGCAGGGACACGGGTTCGAGCCCTGGTCCGGGAAGATCTCACATGCCGCAGAGCAACTAAGTCCGTGTGCCACAGCTACTGAGCCTGCACTCTTGAGCCCGTGTGCCACAAC
The DNA here is from genome assembly GCF_002837175.3 of Physeter macrocephalus. Classification (NCBI taxonomy): domain Eukaryota; kingdom Metazoa; phylum Chordata; class Mammalia; order Artiodactyla; family Physeteridae; genus Physeter; species Physeter macrocephalus. The sequence goes on from NC_041224.1 coordinate 144,927,774, forward strand.
TACTGAAGCCTGCGTGCCTAGAGCCTGTGCTCCACCACAAGAGAAGCCACCACAATGAGAAGCCTGTGCATCGCAACGAAGAGTAGCCCCCGCTAACCGCAACTAGAGAAAGCCCGCACTCAGCAACAAAGACCCAACACAGCCCAAAATAAATAAATAAATATTTTTTTTAAATGTTCTAAAATTATTCTGTGATGATAGTTACACAAATCTGTGAATATACTAAATAACCAGTGAACTGTATACTTTAAATGGGTAAACTGTATGGTATGCATATAATAGTCATCCCACGGTATCCTCAGGGAATTGGTTTTAGGACACATACCCCACCCACATACCAAAATCCTAAAATGCTTAAGTCCCTTATGTAAAATGGCATAGTATTTGCATATAACCTATGCACATTGTCCCTTATAACTTCAAATCATTTCTAGATTACTTATAATACGTAAATGGCTATGTAAATAGTTGTAAATACAATGTAAATGCTATGTAAATAGTTGTAGCATGAAGTAAATTCAAGTTGTGCATTTTGGAGTATTCTGAAATTTTTGTTTCCTGAATATTTTCAATTCATGGTTGGTTGAATCCACAGATTTGGAACCTGAGGGTAGGGAGGGCCAACTGTTTATCTCAATAAAGCTGTTTAAAAAAGAAAAGATGGTGGGGAAATATATTTAAAACTGAACCATATTCAGTAGAAAAAAATGGAGATGACAGTTATGTAAATTGCTACTATTAGGGAAGCAATTTGAATTCTCTGTTTTTGCAACTTTAAATCTAAAATAATTTTAAGTTCTGTTTTTTTGTTGTTGTTGTTGTCTTTAATGGAAGCATCAACACAGCATAAAGTAGAAGGTACCAGAGCTAGAGGCATGAGGTGCTGGGTCTGCCTCCTACCACCTGCAACTTCCCTTATCTAAATAATGAGGATGATAATACCCATCCTCCTCACTCCCTCACCTGCCATGAGAACCAAATGAAATGTAAGGTGAAGAAAGACAGCCAGGATAACAGCAGAGATGACCACTGGACCAAAGACTCTAATGGATGAGCTAACTATGACTCAAAAGGGTTAAGTTCTTGCCAAGGGTCATACACAGGTAGAAAGCAGCAAATCACCAAGGCCTGTTCTCTTCCACTCCCCCATACTCCCTCTATGAAGACAAGAAATCTTTGTTTTGGCATTAGTCAGCAGTTATCTGGATTCCTTCTGCCAGGAAGATGGAAGGGTGAGAAGGGAACTGGAGAAATGTACACATTATGTCATAAATCATCATTCTCCAAAATGCAGAGAAGCTAAGCATGAGTACTCTCCTTCCTCAAACTACAAGCAAAAATGTTCTGGCTCAGTTTCCAATATTAAAAAAAAGTCAGTGGTTCCCAAAATGGGTAGTTGAATGAAGCAGAGGACATATGACCTAATATTCTAGTAGCACTGCTTTATGTTCTTTATATTTCAGTCTTGTTGCTCAACAAGCACTGATCTAACCAAGAGATATACTACTATTTGGCAAAGTCAATTACTTGATGTAACTTGATAAAAAAGGCAAATTAATATAAATTACTCACAGTCGTGGATAAGATAGAATTAGCCCTTCCCAAAAAAATGTGGGGTTAATTTAAAAATAAATTCAGGGGCTTCCCTGGTGGCGCAGTGGTTAAGAATCCGCCTGCCAATGCAGGGGACACAGGTTCGAGCCCTGGTCCAGGAAGATCCCACATGCCGCGGAGCAACAAAGCCCATTCGCCACAACTACTGAGCTTGCGCTCTAAAGCCCGTGAGCCACAACTACTGAGCCCACATGCCACAACTACTGAAGCCCATGCACCTAGAGCCCGTGCTCCACAACAGGAGAAGCCACCGCAATGAGAAGCCCGCGCACTGGCAACGAAGAGTAGCCCCCGCTCGTCAAAACTAGAGAAAGCCTGTGCACAGTAACGAAGACCCAATGCAGCCAAAAATAAATAAGTAAAAATAAATAAATTTTAAAATAAGTAAATAAATAAATTCAGAATTATTTTCAAGACCATGAGCCCATACACAGAGTCACCCCCTCCCCTCCAAAAAGCCTGAAGAACATACGACAAAATGTTTGAAACGGTAATCATCTCTGGAGCTGAGAATAGGTGATTATTTTTATGTCCTTCTATAATGTTCATCTGTATTTTCTATAATGATATATGCATGACTTTTATAACTTTGAAAAAGTTTCCTTTTTTCTTTTTCAGAAGAAGACCAAAAAACACATTCAACTATTCACAGAGGAACAATTTGTACATTTGGAGGGTGGTGGGGGAGGTTCAGAAAAACTTAGCTCAAGGCTTCTAGTTGGAATTGTTATGCCAAAATCTCCTTTAGCAACTGTATATTCCAAAAGACAATATTCAATCAATAGTACTTTAATTTTAATGGTTATTACTCGTCACATACTAAACTATAATGGAAATGAAGCACTGGTGGCAAAAGAACTCTAAAAATTAAAAAAGAACTTTCATCAAATTTAAGACTCTGTGACTAATCTTAAATCATTTGTTAGTACAGTTCTTTCCTAAATAAAAGATAGGGCTTCCTTGGTGGCGCAGTGGTTGAGAGTCCGCCTGCCGATGCAGGGGACATGGGTTTGTGCTCCGGTCCGGGAAGATCCCACATGCCGCGAAGCGGCTGCGCCTGAGAGCCATGGCCGCTTGAGCCTGCGCGTCCGGAGCCTGTGCTCCGAAACGGGAGAGGCCACAACAGTGAGAGGCCCGCGTACCGCAAAATAAATAAATAAATAATAAAATAGTACAACCATATTTTTGTTATATGAAATTGATAAAAATATTAGAAGAAATAAGCTGAATATAAACAATTAACTGGGTGCTATGGAGAACATAAAATCTAAGATTATTCCTACTTTCAAGGAACTGAAAATCTTAACGAGATAATGGACAATTTTGTATATTAAAAGGTTGTACATTATGCAGGGAGTGTAAAATCTGCGAAGCTGTAGGTGGGAGCCCTGAAAGGTATGCTAGTAAGGCAGTCCAATATATGGGAATGGTCCAATAAGCAGTACACCCATACATCAAGAGTTACATACTCAAGGAGCTTGGGCAAGATGGCAGAGCAGGAAGATCCTGAGCTCACCTTCTCCCACAGGTACACCAAAATGACAACTACTTACAGAGCAACTACTGATAAGAAAGACCAGAATCTAGCAGAAAAGATCTTCTACAACTGAAGATACAAAGAAAGAACCACAATGAGATGGGTAGGAGGGGCAGGGTTGCAGTACAGTCTGAACCCATATAGTCAGAACCCATACCCTTGAGTGGGCAATTCACAAGCAGGAGGATAATTACAATTGCAGAGGTTCTCCACAAGGAGCAACAGGTCTGAGCCCCACATCGGGCTCCCCAGCTCCGGGGATCCTGCACCAGACAAGCCCCCAGAACGTCCGGCTTTGAATACCAGTGGGACTGACTTTCACAAGACCCAGAGGGCTGTGGGAAATAAGAGACTCCACCCTGAAAAGGCACATACAAAATCTCACATGCTCTGGGACCCAGGGCAGAGGCAGTCATCTGAAAGGAGCCTGGGTCAAACCCACCTACTGATCTTGGAGAGTCTCCCAAAGAGGCAGGAGGCAACTGGAGCTCCCCCTGGGGACATCAAACACTGGCAGCAACCATTATTGGAAGCTTGTTCAACCATGTGGACACTGGTGTCGGCAAGCGACATTTTGGAATCTTCCCTCTAGCTTATTAGCACTGGGGACCTGGACCCGCCTATCAGACTGTCAGCACCAGTACTGGGAAGTCTCAGGCCAAGCAACTAGATGGGCAGGGACACAGGCCCACCCCCCAGCAGGCAGGCTGCCTTAAAACCCCCTGAAACCACAGCTACCCCAGGACAGGGCCCTGTTCACCAGAGGGCCCAAGACGCAGCCCCACCCACCAGTGAGCAGGCATCAGCCCCAGGAACCCCTGGGCCTGGCCCCACCCACCAGTGGGCAGACACCAACCCCAAGACTCACTGGGCCTCAGCCCCACCCACCAGCAACACACCAATTCCGGGACCCCCAGGCTTGTAGTCAGAGACTCTGGGACCTGGCTCCACCTACTAGAAGGTCAGCACTAGACCGGGACCAACCTCACATACCAGTGGGCAGGCACCAGCCCCAGGACCACCGCAGCCCCACAGACTGACATACCAGGACCCATACATGCCAGCAGGCTGGCAAAAGACCGAGGATCCCCAGGGCCCTGGTCCTGTCCACCAGCAGACGAACACCAGCTCTGGGACACCTTGGGCCCATCAGCCAGCAGCCACACCCACTAGTGGGCTAATACCAGCTTCAGAACCCCCAGGGCCCTGCAGCCAGAGACCCCAGAACCCGGCCCCACCCACCATCAGGTAAATACCAGGTCTGAAATACCTTAAACTCCTCAGCCAGTCACCCCAGGATCCAGCCCCACTCACCAGCAGGCCAGCAGCAGCTTTGGAACACCCCGAAACCCACCAGCAGCCATGACAAGAACTGGCCCCACCCACCAGCAGGCCGACACTAGATCCAGGAACACTGGTCCTGTAACCACTCACTCCAGAACCCTGTTCTGCCTACCAGTGAGCCAGCATTAGCTGTGGGACCCCCCATGGGGTTCCGCAGACAGCTACCTCATGACCTGGCCTTGCCAACCAGTGGCCAGCAGCCTCCACACAAGGCAAGGTCTGGCAACCAACTGGGCTGGGGGCCAGCCACACCTTCCAGATTGCCCATAGCAGTCAGCCCACCACAACAGAAGGACCCATGCAGCCTACATAGGGGGCACTCCTAGAGCATATAGCCTGGTGACCAGAGGGAAGTGGGGTGCTGGCACACATAGGACGTCTCCTACAAAAGACCACTTCTCTAAGGTCAAGAAACATAATCAACCTACCAGACACATAGAAATAAAAACAGCAAATTGGGCAAAATGAGGTGATAGAGGAATATGCTACAAATGAAGCAACAAGATAAAACCCCAAAAGAAGAGCTAATTGAAGTGGAGATAAGCAATCTACCCAGTAAAGAGTTCAAGGTAATGATGGTAAAGATAATCAAAGAACTTGGGAGAAGAATGGATGAGCAGGGTTAGAAGTTAGAAGTTTTTAACAAAGAGTTAGAAAATATAAAAAAGAACCAGAGATGAAGAATACAGTAACTGAAAATTTTTTTTAAAAACTAGAAGGAATCAACAGTAGATTAAATGATACAGAGGAATGAATCAGCAAGCTGGAAGACAGAGCAGTGGAAATCACTGAAGCTGAACAGAAAAAAGAAAAAAGAATAAAAAGAAGTGAGGACAGTTTAAGAGACCTCTGAGATAACATCAAGTGTACTAACACTCGCATTACAGGGGTCCCAGAAGGAGAAGAGAGAGAGAAAGCGGCAGAGAACAATTTTTTTTTTTTTTTTTTTTTTTTTTTTTTTTTTTGCGGTACGCGGGCCTCTCACCGCTGCGGCCTCTCCCGTTGCGGAGCAC
>NC_041224.1:144933444-144936584 GCF_002837175.3 Physeter macrocephalus
CCTCTCCCGTTGCGGAGCACAGGCTCCGGACGCACAGGCTCAGCGGCCATGGCTCACGGGCCCAGCCGCTCCGCGGCATGTGGGATCCTCCCGGACCGGGGCACGAACCCGCGTCCCCTGCATCGGCAGGCGGACTCTCAACCACTGCGCCACCAGGGAAGCCCCGAGAGAACATATCTGAAGACACTATAGCTGAAAACTTCCCTAACCTGGGAAAGGAAACAGACATTCAGGCTCAGGAAGCACAGAGAGTCACAAAAAACAGATCAATCCAAAGAGGACCACACCAAGACACACTGTAATTAAACTGGCAAAAATTAAAGATAAAGAGAATATTAAAAGCAGCAAGGGAAAAGCAACAAGTTACGTACAAGGGAACTCCCAGAAGGCTATCAGCTGACTTTTCAGCAGAAACTCTGCAGGCCAGAAGGGAGTGGCATGATATATGTAAAACGATGAAAGGTAAAAATTTACAACCAAAATATTTCATTCAGATTTGATGCAGAGATCAAAAGTTTTACATACAAGCAAAAGCTGAAAGAGTTCAGCACCACCAAACCAGCTTTATAAGAAATGTTAAAGGGACTTCTCTAAGCAGAAAAGAAAAGGCCACAACTAGAACATGAAGATTACAAAAGGAAAAAGCTCACTGGTAAAGGCAAAAACACAGTAAAGGTAGTAAATCAATCACATACAAAGCTAGTAGTAAGGTGAAAATACCAAAGTAGTATGGAAACACAAAAGACCCCAAATAGCCAAAGCAATCTTGAGAAAGAACAGAGCTGAAGGTTATCAACTCCTTGACTTCAGACTATACTACAAAGCTAATAATCAAAACATTATGGTACTGGCACAAAAACAGACACATAGATCAAGGGAACAGAACAGAGGGCCCAGAGATAAACCCACACATTTATGGTCAATCTATGACAAAGGAGGCAAGAATATACAATGGGGAAAAGACAGTCTCTTCAATAACCAGTGCTGGGAAAACCAAACAGCTACATATAAAAAAATTAAATTAGAATATTTTCTCATACCATATACAAAAATAAACTCAAAATAGATTAAACACCTAAATGTAAGACTGGAATTCATAAAACTCCTAGAAGAAAACATAGGCAGAACACTCTTTAACATAAAACATAGCAATATTTTTTTGGATCTGTCTCCTAAGGCAAAGGAAACAAAAGCCAAAATAAACAAATAGGACGTAATTAAACTTAAGAGATTTTGCAAAGCAAAGGAAACCATCAACAAATCAAAAAGACAACCTACAGAATGGGAGAAAATATTTGCAAATGATATGACAATCATAAATAGTCTATCTCCTCTTAGGTATAATGAAACTGTGAGAATTGTATGAGGGCCTTGAAAGCCCTTATTAATAGCAGATTGCAAGGGAAAACATTTGGAAAAACCCCAATCAACTCAAACAAACAAAAAAATTCTGCTTTACTAGGAAGGGCATTGCCCTGTTTTTAAAAACAAAACAAAACAGAAAAACTCTTTGAAGTTCTGATTTAGCATGCAGCACCAAAATCACATGCCAGGGTCCTGAGTCCCAAATTTGAAAACATAAATGTATTACTCAGAAATGAAATCTGGGTAAACAACCAGGGAGTATGAGCTACTTCCAAATTTTTTTTTTCTTCCAAATGAAAAATCAGCTACAGGTATGGATTATTCCTATCACACTACCTGGGTAGCCACTTGGGAAACCCAGACACATTGTATACATTATAAACTTCAAAGTTCTGATTTCACCAAACAGCCCTCGTGTTTTCTTGGCAAGCAGAATTTTTCTTGGCAATCAAAAGAACCCCATCCAAGAAGCCAATCAGGTAACTCTTGAGAACTACTTATTCAGGGTATTAAGATAACTGCAGGAATGAAATACAAAACACACAACTTACAGTCTAATTAGGGAGAGCAAACGAACACCCATGAAAAGCAACAGCCTGTACCATGTAAAAGCCTTGCCTGTATTATTCACACTTTGTCCCCAGGACATAGTATAAAATATATGTTCAACAAATGCTGTTAAATAGATGCAGCTTTTGTCATCTTGGTCACTCCAACATCTAGCACATTTCCAGTACAATGTCTGCTGAATGAATGAATGAAATGGTGCAGTACACATAAATATGTCTTGCATGACTTAGGATAAGAAGACAGAGATCATTGAGGACTAAAGTAGTCAAGAAATATTTCATGGGTAAGACAAAGTCTTGAACCATGAAATCTCAGAGCTGGAAAAGATCTGATTATAGCTTTAGCAGGATCATGTAATCTGGTTCCTCCCAAAGAAGTTTCCAAAGATTCCAAAAACAGTTTTACATCCCTAAGGTTAAAAAGATAATTAAACTCAGTAGTAACTACTTTAAAATTGAGGAAATCCACATAAACAGTGGTGACTATGGAACAGTAATAATAACCACCTCCTCACACACTCTTTCCATTCACTCTCCCCACCACTCCTTCCCCACTCTCAAAAGACCAGGCAAGGGAGGCTGTGTCCGTGGAGTGAGCCTGTCTCCAAACAGTCTCTGTCAAAGTTTGAAGGAATATCTTTTGCTGAGGATTTAACTCCTCACATCCTTTTACATCCACTTTATAATCTTTCTCTAACCTGGTTTCTGAAAGCTGAGAATCAACAATCTATATCACCTCTTTAATTTACAGAGTTCCCCAGAGAAACTCATCCATTCACAGGCAACATTTACTGACCACCTTATACTATCCTGCTGCACATGCCAGAAACTTAGCTGGGAACATAATGGACATATCACCTGCTTCCCAAGGTATCACTGGGTGGAAGAGAAAAATATTACAAACAAATTACAAAACTGTGTGGGAGTATTATCACAGACATAAAAAAGCATATACTCTAGAAATCCAAAATAGGAACTAACAATTTTGTATAAAAAGCCTGGCAAGGGGGCTTCCCTGGTGGCTCAGTGGTTGAGGGTCCGCCTGCCGATGCAGGGGACACGGGTTCGTGCCCCGGTCCGGGAAGATCCCACGTGCCGCGGAGTGGCTAGGCCCGTGAGACATGGCCGCTGAGCCTGCGCGTCCGGAGCCTGTGCTCCGCAGCGGGAGAGGCCACAACAGTGAGAGGCCCGCGTACCGCAAAAAAA
>NC_041224.1:144936630-144970621 GCF_002837175.3 Physeter macrocephalus
GCGGGAGGGGCCACAACAGTGAGAGGCCCGCGTACCGCAAAAAAAAAAAAAAAAAAAAAAAAGACAAAAGAATAACAAGAGTTGCCAAGGATGTAGAAAAATCAGATCCCTTATAGATGCTAATGGAAATGCAAAATGGCACACCACTGTGAAAAACAGTTTGGCAACTCCTCAAAAAGTTAAACACAGAATTACAATATGACCCAGTAATTCTATGCCTAAAGTATTTACCCAAGAAAACTGAGAACATGTCCAAACAAAAACATAGCATTACTCGTAATAGCCAAAAAATGGAAACAATCCAAATGTTCATCAACTGACAAATGGATAAGTAAAATGTGTTACAATGGAATATGATCAACCATAGAAAGGAATGAAGCAGATACATGTCACAACATTAGGAACCTTGGAAACATGCTAAATGAAAGAAGTTAGTCACAAAGGACAACATAACGTATGATTCCATTTATGTGAATAGAATAGGCAAACCTATACACAGAAAGTAGATTATGGTTGCCAAGGACTAGGGGTGGCAGGGGTGGGGGCAGGAGAATGAGGAATAACTGATAATGGATACAGTTTCTTTTAGGAGGAACAAAAATGTTGCAAAATTAGACAGCGGTAATGGTTGCACAACTCTGTGAACACACTAAACACTGAATTGAACACTTTAAATGGGAGAACTCTATAGCATGTAAGTTATATCTCAATAAAATTTCTTGAAAAAAGCAGTAAGAAAGAGGCTGGGTATTTTAGGCCACGGGAAGAGAAGAAAAAAAAACGGTGGGGAAGCAGTAAGCACTAAAGCACTGTTAGTGGGCTTTCAAAAACTCTCTAGATGCCTTACAGAAACGATTTGGGACCTACAAGGCCTGGAAGAAGAATAATGAGGGACCCCACCTGCCTGCCTGCAGGCTGTTGAGTGTGAAGCCCTCCTAAAGGCCCTTGGCCCTCGCATTCCAAATACCCTACTTACTAATTACCTTGCTCCTGGACTGATCTAAGGAGGGCAGTGCGAGTATCTTCCAGAAGCCATAGGATAAACATGGCACATCTCCCTGGAGCCATAAACTTTACTAAAAACACCAATTTTTAGAATGAAAAGAAGCTAATATATTATGGAATGCAAAAATCTCTGAATTTGTAAAGTAAAAAACAAGACTTCAGAGAAATTGCAGGATTGTGGCAAGGGCAATTCTCTTATGCCTAGAGGAACCTGAGTGGATAAATTTGAGCATTACCCTACTGATCTGTCTTATACCAACAGGAGAGCCTTAGTTTGTATCAATCCTCCTTGTAGAGGCCTAGCTTGAATGGCTCCTAAATGCCTTTGCCATCAAATGTAACTGCCAGACTGAAGCCTGCAAATCCTTACTCCACTCCCTGCCCTCCCACCCGGTCCCCAACACACTCCTGTACACACCAGTGCTCTCCTCCTGCCCCCACTACCACATATATGGTTTTCTCTCCTCACACAACCTCACACTCCTCTCTATGGAGCCACTTTGCACACGTCAAAGGCCCTGCCCATTCCTCGCTAAACCACTGGATACCCACCCCAGCTGCAGGCCTTGTGAATGCTATGACAACCCCTTCTCTCTCCCTGTCACCGCTCGCCCTGTCCCTCTCACAAACTAACTGCACATATTCAATATTTTCATAGGGCCCAAAACGTCACAAAAGACTGTGTCCTCGTGCCCATTTTTAAGCCCTTCTGGTACCATCATTTTTCTGAATTCTTGAAAAAGCATGCCTTCTCTATATATTAGCTAACATTTCCTGAGTATATATTATGTGCCTTTTCTAGTATTAAGCCTTTTGCATACATTAACTTCACTTATTCCTTACAAAAAATCTAAAATATAGGTTCTATCAGCACCCCCGTTATGACAAAGGAAACTGAGATGTAGAGAGGTTCCATAATTTAAGATCACTCAAATAGTAAATGGCAAAATCTGGACTAAAACCTTAGCCTGTCTCCAAAGCGCATGTTCTTAACCCTGTCCATACCATCATAAGAAGCCAGAGACCAGAACAGTCCCCCAATCCCTGCTGCCATTTATGAGCACTCTCTTTCCACTAAATTATTTTAAAATTCCTCTTGTTTTGCTTTCCAACTTCCTAACTCAACCAGCTTTGGGCAACAGAAATTAATACGTATCCACCCACTTTCTAGGATGGGAGAAGATGTTTCACAGAGGATTACCTGAACGTCCAGAAGGAAGGAAGGTGAGGCAGTGAAACATCCTGTCACAGCTCCTCCTCTTCCATATTTCCACTTTAAACTTGAAGAATGTGATTATGATCAAGTACAAGTCCATCTGTACCTGCATACTTTCAGGTCTTCACTAATTGGGAACGCTCTATACAAAAATCAGTAACTTTTTCAAATCAAAGCTTTCAGGAAATTTATGATTCTTCAGGTTCTTTGGATTAGCCTTCAAATTCTGAGTCACATAACCCTCACAAAGACTTTGCTGCGTACCATTCTTAGCTTATCCTCTAGGCCTGTTGTGAATTGTGAATCTTTCCATACTGCTGCTCACATGGCTCATTATGTCTCAGTTACATATTAGTCTATAATATTCACTATAATTTAAAAATCATATAATTGGCTTTATTTTTAAGTATTCTGTGATTTGTTTTTTTGTGGGTTTTTTTGTTGTTTTTTTTTGCGGTACGTGGGCCTCTCACTGCTGTGGCCTCTCCCGTTGCAGAGCACAGGCTCCGGACGCACAGGCTCAGCGGCCATGGCTCACGGGCCCAGCCGCTCCGTGTCATGTGGGACCCTCCCGGACCGGGGCACGAACCCGTGTCCCCTGCATCGGCAGGTGGACTCTCAACCACTGCGCCACCAGGGAAGCCCCGTATTCTGTGATTTGGAGGCTTCACTAAGCCTGACTGCCCTTCCTCCTACTCATTCCCGTCCCATCTCATTATTCCAAATTAGAGGTTTGACTCTATGTTACAAACACATACCTGCAGATGGAAAACTCCTGTGGACTAACAATTCAGATTCAAGGCTTGAGAGGCAGCTACAGGAAAGCCATTTGAGAGACAAATGACACTTGAAGGACAGCAACCCTATGCCTGGGTTAGCTAAAGCTCAGGGGAAGCCTAGCCCAGTAGGACCTGAATTTGGTACACAGGCCTAAGAAAAAGGGGCTTCAGGACTGAAGGAATTTCAAGAGTACAAGAAGAAGGTATTAACACCACAACAACTGAGCCTCCACATCTAGCCCAGAGAGTTTGCTGTGTGCCACCCTCTACAAAAAAACATAAATAAGTATTTATGTACTTACCTAAGCCATCAGGATAAAATAGAATAATTACATTTCTGAGTCCATGAAGATTGACATTTATAAAGAAAAATGATCCGAAAACCATTAAATCTAAATTGTTTAAAAATTTCTAAGGGAAATAGAATAAAAACTTCATTAAATATCATTACACCAGTCCAGCTGAGCACTGGGCAAGGGGAGAAGAGATGTTGCCTCTAGCCCAGCAATGATAGGACACAGGTATCACCAGCTCTAGGGAAGAGCCACCACTGAGACCAGATGATGAATTTCACTTAAGAGTCATTCCACTGAGGCTCAGGGAGCGTATACCCTGCACCAGGTACTGTTCTAGTCACTGTGCATAAACACTCAGTTGCGGCCCTCAAGGAGCTTACGTTCTAACTGGAGGAGAGAGAAAACAAACACGTCAGGTAGTGATAAGTGCTAGGGAGTAAAATAAAGCCAGCCAGAGACTGGTAGGAAAGACGGTTATTTCACGTAGGGATATCAGTGAAGGCCTCTCTGAGAAGGTGACACATAAATGGAAACCTAAAAGAAGTGAAGGAGGGAGCCATGAAGGATATCTGGCAGAGAAAACAGCAAACGCAAAGCCTTGAGACAGGAGCACGTTTAGTGTATCTGAGAAACAGCCAGAAGGGAAGTGTAGCTGGATAGGATGAGTGAGGAGAAGAGTAATGTAAGATGAGGTCAGAGAAAGAGCTGTATCGTGTAGTATTGCAGCCTTAGTAAGGAATTTAAATTTTATTCTGAAAGAGATAGGAAGTGAATGGAAGGTTTTGAACATGATCTGACTTTTATTCGAAAAGTTTGCTCTGGCTGCTGTGTAGAGCACAGGGGGCAAGAGTGGAAGCAAGGGACCTGTAAGGAGGCAAAAGGTGATCATGGTCTGGACACGGAGGTAGCACCAGAAGTGGTGAGAAGTGGCGGTAGATTCTACGTGTATTTCAAAAGGGAGACGATATCAACTGAACCAAGACCTGAAGTCCTCAGAATATCTGTGGCAGACTGCAAAAATGGCCACAAATTCTTTTCCTCCTTGTATTCATGACATCGCAGTATAATTTTACAGCTCCTCCCACAAAGGGATGGAGTCTTTCTCCACCCTTGGGATTTCAGCTCGCTTGTAACTTGCTGTGGCCAGTGGGATAACAGCAAACATAATGCAAGAGATCTGAAAAGTACTTAAGCCTTAAAGCTTGCCCTCCCTCACTGCTTCACAGAACCCAGCAACTTACCACATAAAGAAAACCAGGCTAACCTGCCAAATGTTGAGACTCACACAGCCCAGACACCCCTGTAGCCACAGCCAATCAACGGTCAGCCAACCATCAGATATGTGAATGAGACCATTATGCACCAGCTGACTGCAGGTGCAAGAGTGAGCCCAGCAGAGGCCAGGACCATCATGTCGCGGAACCCAGCCCCAGCAGCCAAACCACAGAATGGTGAGCTAAATAACGGGCTGTGTTTTGAGCCACCAAGTTTTGGAATGGTTTATTAAACAGCAAAAGCTGATTCAATATCTTTTTACCCCCCGCAAATCGAAAACAAACCACTAAGCTCTCTTGGTTTCTCTAATGGCATTACACAAAAAGAAAATTTCAATTCTAAAGTAAATTGATACAGAATGGGTATGATGTTGATCAGCTGATAAGCTGATTAGAAAAGGAGAGAGCACAAGTCACAAATTACTGTGTAGCTCATTAAAGTGTGGTGTATGACAGCCAGGGAGCTGAGTTCTTTGTGAAATAAAATCAGCAAGATAAGAATCTCAGAAAACTGTGAGAATAAAAGATTTCACACCGATAGAATTTCTTTTGAATGTCCTACACACCATTTCTGAAAATTACCAAGCACTTTACCCTCCTTCTAAACGTTAAAAATAATGCTTTTTCAAGGCTATCCAGATAGATGAGCAATTAAAGCTCTTTCCTTATAGGAAAGAAACCAATTATATTAAAGAGATCACAAGTTGAGGTCACAGTTCCTTGACTGATACAGACAGATGGGTAGATGGATGATGGGTGGATGGAGGATGGAAGGATGGAAAGACAGACATACATACATCAATAATACTTTCGATTATTAATTAACTTCAGTATAAACATTTATGCTGTATGGAAAGACTCCTGAATATATTTTCTCACGTTACAACTGAGGCTTAATCTAATGATCACCAATGTTAAATGGATCATTTTATTCCCACTAGTTTGCTCACTTTCACTAGTTTGGAAAACAGACACAAGACTACTGTTCTGTTTTTTAATTAATTTTTTAAAATGTCACAGTAGAAAGTGAAACCCTCCATTCCTATTTCCCCAAAGATAATCACTGTTAACAGTCCACTCTCCCTCACAAAATATTTTTTTAAAAATTTGAAACCTAAGTATTTAATGGGTGAGGGCAAATCACCTTTTTTGGAACTGAAACAGAAACTGTTTAGATGGTTAAATGAAAGAGCTTGCCAGAGTTTAGGGGCTTAGTTTATGTTTGACGTTTGGAAATGGGGCTTCAGGAAGAAAGGAAATTCCAGGTGACAGATCCTGATTACCTCCGTTTCTGAAGCTATGCTCACCAAAGACATGCCTCCCAGGGTCACAGACTGGTCTATTCAGAATATACACTGCATCTCCTTTCAAGTACAAAGGACAAGGACAGATAGATTGAGTCTTATCAAAGTATGCATAGCAAAATGAAGAGCCCAGAAAATGAGGTTTCTAGTAAAAGAAAATCTTCCCAAATACTGTACGGATTTTCAAAAATATGAACCATGAAGTGTGCTTCTCATGTTACTTAAAACTTTAGCAAGCCACATCAAATCCTTGCACCTCTTAATTATACTCACTAATGAAGGGATAGAAACATGAATAACCTAAAATTCACTTCTTCCTAAGTATTAAAAAAATATATAGGGGGTGGGAGGCAGGGGGTAGAAGCAGGGAGGGCTTCCTGCAACAGCCAACAGAAACTTTTCCTTTTTACTTATGTTTGCTTAAGGCTAGAATTAAAATAACTTTTTAGATTTCCTGAACACACAAAACAAAAGTAAAGACAGACCGGGTGAAGAAAAAAGTCCACCTAAGAGGAAAGAGAAACTACACAGAGGACCAGGGTAGTAACTTTTACAGCACTTCTCTCTCATTAATCATGGTGAGCCAGAACCGGTGTGTCTGAGCTGACATAAATCCCTACAAGGCAAGAGGGGCCAAAGTGAGAGAAAAGACTAGAACATCCACATTCTCTCCCGCAGCTCACTCCTTCACTCAAACATCCCCCATCCAGAGGAGACTATACAAACGTGATGCTTTTCAGGTCCTAGGTTCTAGCCCAGGGGAAACTTCTCTATAGTGTATTTTAAGGACAGCAGCAAAGTGCCAGGTTAGTGTCAGCAGCAATTATTGTGAACCAGCAAATCTCTGTTTGGTCCAAACCCGAGATGTGACAGGAAACTGAGTTGGTTTTACTGTCAAGGAGGTACT
This sequence comes from Physeter macrocephalus, assembly GCF_002837175.3. Taxonomy (NCBI): domain Eukaryota; kingdom Metazoa; phylum Chordata; class Mammalia; order Artiodactyla; family Physeteridae; genus Physeter; species Physeter macrocephalus. The sequence continues at coordinate 144,943,412 of NC_041224.1, forward strand.
AAAATTCATTTAATGTTTGCATACTATTTCTGCTTTTCAAAGCTGATCAAATAAAAATCACCCAGTGAAGACCCCACTAAATTTTGATATCTTAACGACCACCATATTCATTCATTCTATAAACACTCACTCCATGTCACAGCCAGCTCTCAATGACAGCTGCAGAGACTAAAGATAAAACCAGAAGAGGAAGCCTTTCAAAGCACTTGGCAACATTTTTTTTTAATATAAATTTATTTATTTATTTACGGCTGTGTTGGGTCTTCATTGCTGTGCGCAGGCTTTCTCTAGTTGCGAAGAGAGGGGGCTACTCTTCATTGCGGTGCGCGGGCTTCTCATTGCAGTGGCTTCTCCTGTTGCGGAGCACAGGCTCTAGGCACACGGGCTTCGGTAGTTGTAGCACGCGGGCTCCAGAGCGCAGGCTCAGTAGTTGTGGCGCACGGGCTTAGTTGCTCCGCAGCATGTGGGATCTTCCCGGACCAGGGCTCAAACCTGTGTCCCCTGCATTGGCAGGCGGATTCTTAACCACTGCGACACCGGGGAAGTCCAGCACTTAGCAACTTTTGATAATCCTTTCAGAGACTATGCTCTGTCCAAAGCAGCACCTTTTCAGCTAACCAGAGTGGGCCATAATCATAAACATTTGTCTTTTTTGTTTGTTTTTTTTATTGTGGTAAAAGTCACATAATATAAAACATGATTTTAAACCATATTTAACTGTACAGTTCAGTGGCACTGAGTACATTCACATTGTTGTGCAACTCTCACCATCATCCATCTCCCAAATTTTTTACCTTCCTGAACTGAAACTCTGTCCCCATTAAACACTAACTCCCCTTTCCCTCTTCCTACCCCCTCACCCCCACCCCGGCCCCTGGCATCTACCAATGTACTTTCTGACTCCGTGAATTTGACTAATCTAGGTACCTCGTATAAGTGCAATCAAACAGGATTTGTTTGCACCTAATGTATACTGGAATGCATTTTTAAGGTTAACTTACATAAACATTTGTCTTTAAAGCTATGCTCAGTTTATTAGACAACTACATTACACATTAAAATATCTACTGATATATACATTTGTTAAAAGAATATTTAAGATACAAATCAGAAAACAAAAAGGAATGAGTCAGCACTGCTTCACATACAAAAAGAATTCCTTTCCTACCTGAAGGATGGCTTCACTCAACAGGTACTCAATGAGCAGGGAAGATGTGAGGGGGGGGCACTATCCTAGACAATGGGAACACAATCATAAATGGACATGGTCCCTGACCCCAAGGATGGAAATATCATGACGAGTGTCAATTACCAAGTGTCTACCATGTTTGAGGTACTGGTCTAGACATATCACAGACATGGTCTCTCAAACTAATCCCGCAAGGCAGATATTATCACTTTACAGATGAGTAAACTGAGGCTCTGAGAAGGTCATCTGTCCAAAGTCACCCAGTTTCCAAGGAAAACTGACTGGAATTCCAAGACTTTTGGCTGCTGGCTCACAAATCTATCCTCTTTCCATTAACTCTACCTTGCTAGACATGCAACATCTTTGTGTCTTAATCATCAGTCTCCCTAGCTTCTCATGCTACCTCTGTACTTCTGACCTGGTCATAGCTCAATATGGCCTGAAGTAAACCCACCTGAAAAAAAAAAAAACTAAGCAAGAGAAACAGAGAACGAAAAACAAATGTTGAAATTTTGTTTTAAAAAATTTTCTAAACGGATGGGAAAAAAAAGTCTGGGAACTGTCTCAAGCTTCAATAAAGCTGAAGTCAAGCAGTATGGTATGTATACACATAAAGTGCCTTGCCTTGACTGAAGCTTTCTTTTTTTCAGTCTTTGAGCCTTTAATTTAAATCTTTAAGATAAAAAGTAAAAATTCAAAGTAGAACAGAAACAGCAGCATCTACCAGCTCAAGGAGATAGGTAACTTGGAAGAGAGAGTTCTTTTCTGATTAACATTCCAATTCAACTTTGAACTGCCAGTGATTTCTTGGAGCCTTGGTTTCCCTCATTATATACCTACTTCAAATGTATGTACACTCTGCTTTTATGAATATTTTCAATTCACGGTCACTTATTTTATTTGAATTCATTATTTCTCAACAGAAACTGAAGACATACCAATGAGAATACTCATTATCTTGAGTTAAGTTTGAGAAAAGAGTGCTTTGGACATTGCAATAACCTCAACTTCCCATGGGGGAAAAAGAAAACTTTCTAGGTCTAGGCCTGAATAAAGACTAAATACAGGTTTCACTGCTAATCAAAATTACACATGCACAACAAATCCATAATCTCAGTTCATAAAAACAGCTTTAGGTAAAAACTCACAGGTGAAGAAAAACTTCTAATACACATGAAACTCATATTCTAAGCCACTTGTTCCAAAGATACTTTTGCCAAACTCCTAGCAAACTCTTTAGATTGGGGTGGGGGGTGGGGGATTGGTGTTTTGTTTTGTTTTGTTTTACAATTTTTCAGTGTTCCCACTCAATGAAAGATGTTAGGTTGAGAGGTATTTCCTATCTGTCCAGGTAGCATCCAACAACATCTTAACTCCATTTAGCAACCACCTACGGTCCCTCCTAATGTTTCACAGTGACAATGTTCATTCAGTGTCATCACACACATGCAACTCCCCAACCCACCCTCCCGGCAAAGCACCAGCTGGGGAAGACAGGTGAACACAATGCTCCAGGTGAACACAATGCAATGCAGCTCACTCTTGGCTAGACTAGCCCTTGGGTTCAGTAATATTTTTTTTGACAGCTTCCAAATGTTACTTCACTCAAAAATTCATTTTAAATGTTCTCTAAAGTCCATTAGCAAATGTAATACATAGTGCTATACTGTTTTACTTAAACAATTTTGTCTATGTATAGACTAAATAGATTTTAAAAAACAAAACACCCACTTCCCAAACATAGTATACAAAAATAGATCATCTTTACAGGATCCACTTGAAACCCAAGCCTTAGGATACAAACAATTAAGTAGTATTTATAAATAAATGATAATAACAGTAACAACGACAAAGATAGCTAACATTTATATAATACTTGCCATGATCTGGGCCCTGCTCTGAACATTAGCTATATTAACTCATTCAATCCTCAAAACCACCCTGTGGAGAAGTTCTTGATCTCTCATCATTTCCAAATGAGTCAAGCAAAACATCACAACTTTCTCACCAAGAAAGAGGCAAATAACTACTTAATTATCCTTGCATTTATGGAGAAATGAGTATAAATCATTAACTATGATGCTATGATGTAAAATTATTCTCTTAAAAGACAGTACAAAATAAAAAAAAGATATCTTTCTAGCCAGGAAATGTATCTGGGTAAAGTGTCCTACCTACTTTAACACATAAAAGAAAATATTCCATTAAGTAAAACTGTAAAAAAAATATAATTTTAGCAAGAGTATATTAATATTAAATATAGATTTGCACTTAGAGGTGTGCACATTGATTCTAAAATCATTTTGAAATTCATTAACCACTAAGGTACAAGAGTGGTTCTTTAAGCCCTGACTGTCAAAAACTCCAGACTCTACAGTTCTTTTACTTATTTTGCTGGATTTCCCCACAAGTCACAGTCTGAGATAATAATCACAGATGATGCTTTTTCCTTATGTAAACCATCACAAATTCAGTTCTGCTTCAAGCACTGGTACTGAAATGCACTCACTCCACTCAATTTTCACCACCTACAGAATGCAGCACAGATAACACTCAATAATTTAAATCATAATAGTTCAGGAAAATTTAAAATTAGCAAATGGCAAGTAGGTGGATTCGATTTTTAACTTCATTCAATTTGTCAAATTTAAAATACTTTCAATTATTTATTTTTCTCAATCTTTACAGTAACCATAACACTAATGTTAATTGCTTTGCCTAACTGGTTTTACTGTTGCCTGCATTCTCATTTAATGAACTTTAAGTGGTGCTGACAATAATTCTAGCTCTGATCTTTCTAAACCTTTCTTCTGTTAATGAATTAAATCTAATGTATTATGTTCCCCACTATTCCAAGCAGCAGTTCATAAAACAGTGAATTAAAACACATGAAAACTTAAGATCATGCACTTTAATTACACAGTGCCATCTACAGAGTATGTAGCTGGACCTACAGATGGATTTTATTTAGTTTTTAAAGGATTTGATATCTTTTTTTTACAGTTTGTACATTTCATGTTTATAGTGTGAAAGTACATTGGTAATAATTTTCAAAAAGCAAGCAATGATTATGCAATTTGTTTTCAAAGAAACCTCAGTATCATAAGATGACAAGCATGATGCTACCATAACAAGAAAAAAGAACTTTTTAAAATTCCAACTCCAATAATAAGACTATCTCAAAGTAATTAAAATGGTACTAATCATCACATATAACAAAAATTTTTTAAAGCATAACACAAGAATATATAAACATGAGGGAAAAATACTCATGACTAGGTAGGAGGTTTGTGGGTGATTTATATACTCTGTCGTTGTATATTTACAGCTATGTACAAATGCCCTCAGGGTCAAGGACAAACTTTAACCTAGCCTGGATGATTTGGCCCAACGACCTAAATAGCTCCATCAGTCTCTGACCTCCAGCTACACTGGCCTTTTCAGAAGAAGTACCTCATCAATCTTCTTGTTTTGCTTATCACTGTGTTCCCAGGACAGTGCCTAGTACATCACACCACACAGTAGAAATGTGATGAATGAATGAATGAACTGAATTACAGAGCCCACAGAAAAATTTCAAAAATGAGAATTTAAGGCCTTTGGATATGACTGATTTAGCCAGGTCATATGCAGACTCCTTTCATAGCTATTTGCTTCATACATACTTTGAAAAATACTTGCACACCATTTATTTCATTCGAGTCTCACCATAATTCAAGAGTAGGAGTACAGGGCCTACCACTCCTAAGCCCAAGGGTATTTAAAGTATATACCATTTCTAGAACATACCACTAAACCAGAAATGCCTAAACAAATTCCACCATTAGTTGAAATGTCTTTTACAATGTCAAAATATAAATCTAAACACAATAAAATATAGCTCTATCCAAAACCTTTAGGAAATAACTAACTCTAGATAGTAAAGCACAAGGTTTTCTCAGCAGCCAAAGTTTACATCAAGGTTCCTCATAGCTAAAAACTTATAAACCTCCAAGAACAAGCCACATCCCAAATTGAAGGAACTAAGTTTTAGAACTTCATCTTAACTGTTATTAAAATATCTTTAAGCTTTCTTAAAGTGAAATGAACTTTATTTCTAAATGATTAGGTATTGTTAAAAACACCAGTTAGTTATACCACTTGTAGATGTAGTTGAAGAGGCAAACACAGATGATTGCATGGAAGACAAGGCAGAACAGAGAGTGCTGAAACATCCTTTTACTTTTTAGAAAGTCCCTTGTATCAAACTGCTTTCAAGTCATTTTGACTTTTGCTCACAAATTAGGGAAAAACACCAATCCTTCTGATTCATCACTATATCTTTCCGAAAAATTAACTTGATGAGTCAAAGGTTGAAATAGCCTTCTGACCCGCAAAAGAAGCTTCAGTTTTGCTACAAATGTCCTTGAATTCAAAATACTCATTCAAAAAGAAAAGTGGTATATGCCTATAATGTGGAAGGTACAATCTAGCTGTGATTTCCAAACTGCTAATGTAAGAATGTATGAGAGGTCATCTGGAGCCTGAAACCGCTCTGAACTCTCACTGTATATCCTTATTAGATATGGCAAAGGCGCAACCCCTCCATTCCCAGATATTGTCTTCTGGGCTTGCTTTGGTGAAAGGCTAATTCCAAAGCCTTCATCTTCCTTGTTAGAAGACAGTACGTTTCCTGAAATGGTGGCAAGTCCCAATTTTCTCCACGTTCTTTTTAATGTTTTAACGTTTTACTTTGAACAGTGTTCCAGGCACTAGCAACGGCGAGTTCATCACATAAAATGTAACCTCACCTTAAGATGAAAGTCCTTCATGGTGCCTACATAAATGGATGAACTTTTGCCAGACCCCTTCCCTCACAACACTATGTATTCGGAAACACGATGCAGGCCCACAGGAGTGACTCAAAGAAAGATCAATGGCAAACAAACAGACAAGGGAAGGGATATTTATTAGGCCACCGACCACACATTAGCAGTTTACCCACATTATCTCATTCCTCACAACCACCTTGGGATGTATGAGTCCCATTTTACAAAAGTGGAAAGTGAAGCTCCAAAGAGGTTAAATACCTGATCTTAAATCACAGAGGTAGAATTATCACCCAGGCTTGAACCCATATCCTTTCCTACAATGTGCTAGTTCCCAAAGATGGGAAGATGATGGTAAAAAATACTACTGCCAGAATGCTACCTGTTTACCAAACTCTAACTCTCCCGCCTTTATGGTGACAGCATTTGTGTCCCACAGGGGTCCAGAGAGGCATCGCCCCCTCCCTGCCAACGTGAGGTGCTGCCTATGCTTCCTGTCTGCCTCTTGGTGGCACTGCCTTGGCCTTTCCAAGGAGCTGAGTCTGTGAGGCCTGCTACTCTTCCTCAACTCTTCCCTGTCACCAGCCACCACCCACAGTGCTCCTGCCAGCCTGGCTGCTCCCCCCTTTTCTATTCTCCACTTCTCTTTCTCATCACCTCAGTCTCCTCACAATTTTCAGGGTTCTTACAAGAGGTAGTAAGATGATTCACTTAATACATCATCCCAGCACAGCATGAGCAAGAAGGCTGTTAGCTCCAGTGCTCACCTGTGCTCATCCACCACTAACGCACATAATGGAAAAGGCCCTGGCTCTGGAACCAGATGGAACTGGGGTCCCAACTCAGGCTCTCTCCACCCGCAGTCAACAGCAAACATCCCTTGTTCTTGGTGGTGTTGGGAAGCTTCAATGCAACACCATGTGCTACCTCACCTGGCACATAGCAGGACCAAGAGATACTGCTTCTCTTCTCCTTCACTGGTTACTAAATTATTTCTTCACCAGCAAAGATAACCTGAGTTTCTCCTCCCGACTTCTTCCAGGTCCACAGCTGTTCCAGAGAAAACGCTGTTTTACAGGCACTCTCAATTTTACCAATGGTAGTTCTATTCAACCAGCTTAATTTTTCAAATGACACTGATCAAAAATTTCCAAACAACCACACTGGAGTCATGTAGTAACTTCTACCCTCAAATACCTTTTAAAATTCTGTTTGGTATCTAAAAGAATTAAAAATAAAAAAAAAAAGAATTAAAAATCAGAAAACACATGCAGGAGAAACCTCTTGACATGAGATCTCCCTTCTACAGAAAGGAATTATATGACAAATTCTCTCTCTCTGCTCTGAGTGAGGAAACTGACACCTACCACCCAAGGCAATGGTTGCTAGCCTTTAGGGAAACTCCTTTGAGAATCTGATGAAAGCCCTAAACCCTCTGCCCCCCAAAAATGTCAATCTGCACAGAGACATAAAAACTGCCTGGAATTTCAAGAGGGTTAAGGACACTCTGAAACCCACCCATCAACAGCAAAATAAGAGCCCTCGACAAAGAACCTTCTATGATACTCCTTAAACTGGCAAAATCCTCAATTCAGATTTTTTCTTTAAGGTGCAAAAAATTCAAAAGCCTAGACAAAAACCTCAAGAAGATAAAGAAAGAAGTTTTCTCATTCAGTCTCCACATCTGGCTCCAATGTCAACTCTTTCTGGCTCAAAACAGAATGCTACAAAATTAACGAGGCTCAAAACCAGAAGAGAAGGTTCTCTCTATGAAGCAAAATGTCAAAACAAAGATGTGTTCAGGGTCAATGAATGTGCTGGGAGGGTGGGCAAGGGAAAAGGAGGTAAAAAAATTAAGTATTAAGAACATCTACGCATTTTATTTTCCAGTATCATCCTTCTTTTTAACTTTCTATGTCTGTGTATATTCTTTTTTTTTTTGGTACGCGGGCCTCTCACTGTTGTGGCCTCTCCCCATTGCGGAGCACAGGTTCCGGACGCGCAGGCTCAGCGGCCATGGCTCACAGGCCCAGCCGCTCCGCGGCATGTGGGATCCTCCTGGACCGGGGCACGAACCCGTGTCCCCTGCATCGGCAGGCAGACTCTCAACCACTGCGCCACCAGGGAAGACCCCAGTCTGTGTATATTCTTAATATACATTATATATTTGTATAATAGCACATGTGTACAACATATAAACAGAAATATACATTATTTTTACTGATAGGAGTAAGCAATCACAAAAAAAGTTTGCAGATCCTGTCCTACTAGACAACTTCCAAAATGAGTTTACCTAACAATAATTTCTCCTGGTTAACTCTCCACAAATGGAATTTCCCTTGAAAATAATCACATTAGCCACCTTAAGTTCTTATTCCTGAAATGAGAAGTCAGTTTCAAACTGATGTTGACTAAACAGTAATGCTGAGATTGTTCCACAAGAACCGGTTCTCCTTTTTGCTTTAAAAGTCTAATTCTCATAGCTCCACATACTCCATATTTTTCTTCCTTAAGTGTAAATAATTCATGTAATGTATTAAAGAAATAATCAACTGAAAAACACTGGTATACATTTTCCACTACACAGTTCTTCCTATAATTATAATAGTTAATATTCTTCAACTCCTACAACATCGCCAGCACTGAGCTAAATGTTTTACCTGCTTGATGGCACTTAATCTGACTTTATGAAGTGGGTTCCTCTCCCAATTATGGAGATAAAAAAACCAATGCTTGGAAGTCACATGGCTGTGAGTGGACCTAGAATTCGAACCTACATGTGTGTGACCCCAGAGCCTCCATTCTTACCTCAGAGAGGCCATCTGCCTCCCTCAGGTAATATGTTACATATATTAGGTATATACTGTTATATATTAGGTAATAATATAATAATATTATACTGTTTAATTAATAAGTTCCTTTATGCATAATTCTACTATAATATAAAAATAAGATCCCTGTTCTGTTTTTATAAAATCTTACAATACAAAAGGTAGAAAAATATTTTTAAGTGGTAAAAGAGAATGTCATTACTGGCAAACAAACCAAAGAACTACTTTAGTTAGCCTTTTTGTAATATCTAGAAACTTTACTGGTTTTTTTCAAGCACTACAAAATCTAGTTAATATTAAGAGCTTACATTATTATAAAAGTTTTAAAGACAAGAGAAAATTTGACCATAAAACACTGCTCTGAAAGTCCATTACAATATCAGATATGCTATTCTCTCTTAAACTGTATAAAGAAAGAAAGCCTGGTGATCTGATCAGCCCGTAATTCAGTCCCCAAACACCAGCAGAAAAAAGAAATTACACTATACTTAATATCTTAACTTCTACAAAATGAAAGTGATGAATCCCCTAAGTAAAAGGAATGTCTGTCATACATAAAATCCACTCCATCATCTCTCCACAAGATATCACTTCTGTTTTTAACCTGAAACATGCAGAATTACCAGAGAAGAAAACCACTCTCAGCTTCTTTTTTTTTTTTTTTTTTTTTTGCTGTACGCAGGCCTCTCACTGTTGTGGCCTCTCCCGTTGCGGAGCACAGGCTCCGGACACGCAGGCTCAGCGACCACGGCTCACGGGCCCAGCCGCTCCGCGGCATGTGGGATCCTCCCGGACCGGGGCACGAACCCGTATTCCCTGCATCGGCAGGCGGACTCTCAACCACTGCACCACCAGGGAAGCCCCCACTCTCAGCTTTTTAAGTGAACACTCAGCAATTTGATCCTTTAAAAATAAAAAGTCTTCATTAAACAAGTTTATAATTTTGTGTAAATTACTAGTTAAAATGAAATCTGCATGGCCTGGGTTTGGGGGGCAAAATTTAATATTTAGAAAGGAAAAATAAATGTCTATAGCGCTATTACTAATAACCTCGAAGTTTTCAACTAACAATTTTCATTCATTTACTAACAAATACTTATTGAATACCAACTATGTATGAGGCACTGATCTAGCCCCTAGAGATAAGAGAAACAAGGTTTCCACACCAAAGATTATATTCTAATGGGGGAGGAAAAACAGATAACATACAAGTGAACAAAGATAAAATAATTTCAGATTATAAAGATAATGCAAAAAACAACAGAGTGATAGAAACGTCAAAGGAGACTATTTTTAAAAGTGATGAAGGATGGTCCCTAAGAAGGTCCCATTTGTGCTGAAACTTGAAGAATGATACAAAGTCAAGAGAAGAAAGTTCTAAGTAGAAAAGGACCACCTCACCTTAGGAGAGGTTTCATTTGGCACCTTAAAATTTTTATGCCCTGGATGGGTTATATCCTAGAGAGACCCATTTTATGATGAATTCTGTTTAAAGCTTACAATATTTATTGGTAAGTATCCAATGCATCTGCACACACATAAAGCTAACATGATACTCAGGAAAAACAATAATAATAATAATTCCCAAACTTTTGGTCTAAGCCAAAAGCTCTTAACTCTGGGGAAAGAGCAGGAATGGCAGAGCTAAATCTTTGAGAAGTTGATGAAAGCAATGAACTCTATCCTCCAAAAAAAAAGAAAAAAATGCACCTACACAGAAACTTTACATATAATTTTAGGAGGTTCTTAGAACTTGAAGCCCATCCACAATGCACACACCCTATCCCCAACGAGAAATCCATGAACCCTAAGTTAAGAACTAAGCAGTAATTATCACACTCAGATGGGACGGATATGAATGCAAGCTGCTTACCCTACTTTTAAATGATTCATGAATCAGGAACGCTTACTCTCAATTTATTTTGGCCCACATAAGACTTTGTATGGGAATTTTCTCTATGCTACAGAAACAAACTATTAGGAGATATAGATATAGATATATAAAATTCTCACCTAAAAGTGAATGAAATGCCTCTTCACTACAACTAGTATAATCTTTCGCACATGATAACAGTGTCATTTGATACTGGTTTTGTGCAAGATCTTATAATTTCTTCCCCCAAAGAAATATATTACATTGCTTCAAAGGCTGCAAAGCTGAATGTTAACACCTATTAACTTACAGATGTTCTTCTGGTTCAAAAGCAAAGCTTATGATTATTTTTTTAAAACCATTCACACATACGCACACACTCACACTACAATTTAGTTGCCTAAGGAATATACGTCAATTACAAATGAACTTATTTACAAAACAGAGATAGACTCACAGACATAAAAGACAAACTTATGGTTACCAAAGAGGAAGACGGGTGGGGGGAGGGGGGATAAAGCAGGAGTTGGGGATTAGCAGATGCAAACTACTATATATAAAATAGATAAACAACAACATGATCCTACAAAGAATTATATTCAATATCTTGTAATAAACTATAATGGGAAAGAAAAAAAAAGAACAAACATCATTAATCTAAGGTACAAACTAGATCAATGGTTCTTAACTTTTTTGATTCAGACACCCCTTTGAGAATTTGAAAAATGCTATGGAATTATCCCACTTAAAAAATGGACAAATGCATACAAAATGTGCATATAATTTCAGCCTGCTCAATGCATTTCAAATTCATTCAAGGGTTTAAGAATGCCTATACCTACAATACAAGTATATTATGACTGGCTGTTTCTGGGAAGGGGAGCTAATTAGGAAAACCGACTTGGGAGGAAGATTTTTCATTATACATCCTTTTGTATCTTTCAGAATTTGAACCATATAACTGTATTATCTATTCAAAAAACGAGTAAGTCAAAAAGCACTACAGTAAAAAATGTGGCAGGATACCAATGCAGAAGGAGAAAAACCGCCACGTAAAGATGTTTAAAATAACTAGTCTACTAAATTCAACACATTTGCACGCTGTTTCTTCGTATTTGGGGGTTGAAAAAGGTTCATGACCTCAAAACTATGCTCTTGTTTCATAATTTTCAGAGAAATCTCCAGTTTCAACTTTTTTGCTAGGAAAATACAAAAAGTCAAATAATAATTTCACATTATTCATATTGTAACTTCTGAAATCCCAGTTAAATGACAACAGTTAGTAATATATTGAATGTGGTACTGCCGTGTCTCTTGATTTTTATTATCATCCCCATTTGACAGACAAGAAAACCAAGCTTTCCAAAGCTAACTCGCTTGCCCCAGGCAACACAGCTAGTGAGCTAGTCAGGACTCTTGCAGGCAACAAAGCCCGTGTACTTCCTCCCACGCGACACCGCAGCATAACCTACAAGGAAGACAGTGAACACCAAAATCGAGGACATTATTTCTTAGGAGATCATTCGCATTATAAATACAGTTTAGAGCACTAGTCCATTATAAAACAGGAAATTCCATCTGTATGCTCCTTTACACTACACAAAGCAGATAAAGATGAAAGAGACGAATTATCCCATCCAATAATTTTAAAAGCACACAAACTAGTTTTAACTTGGAATTTTTCAAGTCCTTACAAACTGTCACCCTATAAAATAAAAACGTAAGCTGAATCATAAGCGTAGAGTTAAAAAAACATCAGAGAATTAGTGCTATAGAAATACGTTACCAATCTAAAGGTTTCAACACCAAGGGGCAAAGAGTTTCTTTCTGCTGAACAGCACCTCCAGCCGTCAAAGTTTTTGGAATGTTTGATACTGACTTCCAAACTATGAGCAAAATGCTTTAGAAACATATGATGAATTGTGAGGCTAGCAACAATGATGCCACTTTCATTATAATCCCATTTTCAAAGAGGTGGTAGCTTTCAAAAACATCTCACTCAAATCTAAACTTATATAATCGTTTAAAGTTAAAAAGAGAAGGAAATACTGCGTGGGTAGAAAACATAAACCACCTAACCAGATACAACTACTCCTAGTAGTTATTATTATTATTGCTATTATTATTAATGTGTGTGTGTCTATTTGCCTAAGTGTTTATTTTGTCCTTATTCAGCGACTTACCTAGGTTAACTGTCAAAGCTTGCTTTATGTCTTGCTGTGCAGGCACCCAGAAAGCATCCAAGTCTTTACTTTCTTATCAAGCACATAAGGCACTCAACCTCTACTGAATTTCCCCTATCAGGAAAATGGGTAAAAGTCCTTCAAGCTCAAAAACTTTAGGACCTTCTGAAAATATTTTCAGAAGTACTTTATGGAGAAAACTCAAATGTCTACATGTCAAGGTCTATCCTGCAATTTCACAATTGCAGGAAAAGCCAGGTCACTCTTATATATTTACACAGAACTACATGCTGGTGTTGCTTTCTACAGAAAAATAACATCGATACAAATTTCAAAACCCCACCTATTAGGAAAAGAGCAAAAGAGATGAAACTTTCCTTTCACTTTGGTACAGTTCTGCAAGTGAAGAGACTTTTAAAATGCTAAGAAATAATGGCAGTGTTACTTTTAAGTCAGTCAAATATTACCATGCATATAATAAGCATTCTTATAAGGCAAACACACAAAACAAGTGATCATTAATGAATACCTAATTTTTGAGCTTTCAAAAATTACATATTAAAAAGATGAGCTAGGGCTTCCCTGGTGGCGCAGCAGTTGAGAGTCCGCCTGCCGATGCAGGGGACACGGGTTCGTGCCCCGGTCCGGGAGGATCCCACATGCCGCGGAGCGGCTGGGCCCATGAGCCATGGCCGCTGAGCCTGCGCGTCCGGAGCCTGTGCTCCGCAACGGGGAGAAGCCACAACAGTGAGAGGCCCGCGTACCGCAAAAAAAAAAAAAAAAAAAAAAAAAAAAAAAAAAGATGAGCTACATAATTACTATGTTTACACAATTTCCATTTTCAAACTCCCCTAAAATTAAAGACCTTAAGGACATGTTTTTTCTTTACTCTTTAAAGCAACCCCCAAAATTCAACTACAGTTTATACTGCACCCCCAAATAAAATTAACTTAAACCTTCCAATTCAGTCAAAACAATTCTATAGAAAATTAAATCGATAACTACCCTTTGGCATGCATATATAATTTACTCTGGTTTTTCCTAAGGAAATGGCAAAAAAAAATTCCTTTTATGTTTTCCTTATATTTCATAAACCACCTCCTAAAGTTGTGAGAAGGCACACAAATAAAAGTCAATCCACTGTAAGGAAAACAAAAGTCACAACAAACTCTTTACTTTCACTATAATAATCAAGAACAAATACACATTTCTAAAGTCTATACATGATTGTACTTCTTTGTTATTCTACAGATACGGAAATCTAATTTATGGAATGCTTCCCGGAATATTTTCCCAGAATGTGCTTATTACACAAGAATCACTTTTAGTCTGTCTGGGATTTAAGCTTGTGGATGTATCTAGTATTATATGATCTTGTTGCTCTCCAATGCTCCTATGCTGGCAAAACATACAAGTTCACAAAAATCATATTCTTGGAGAGCAGAATTCTTGGAAATTTTACAATACTATCAGACTCCACTTAAAATATGAGAAAAGGATATACAAATGGCCAAAAAGCACATGAAAAGATACTCAATGTCACTAATAATTAGGGAAATGCAAATAAAAATCACAATGAAATACTACTTCATACACATTATGATGGCTATTATCAAAAAGAGAAAAAAAGGAAAAGAAAATAACAAGTGTCCGTGAGAATGTGGAGAAATTGGAAGAAGCCTTGGGCATTGATGGTAGGGATGTAAAATGGTACAGCTGCTGTGGAAAACAGTATGGCAATTCCTCAAAAAATTAAACATGCTCCAGCAATTCTTCTGGGTATATACCCAAAAGAAGTGAAAGCAGGGACTCAAAAAGATATTTGTACAGCTATGTTCTCATAGCAGCGTTATTCACAATCACTGAAAGGTGGAAGGAACTCATGTATCCATTGACAGATGGATAAACAATACGTGGCATATACATACATACACACACACGCACACACAATGGAATATTATTCAGCCTTAAAAAGGAAAGAAATTCTGACACATGCTACAACATGGATGAATCTTGAGGACATTACGCTAAGTGAAATAAGCCAACCACAAAAGAGACAAACATTGTAGGATTCCCCCTATAGGAGATACCTAGAGTAGTCAAATTCACAGACAGTAGTGGTTGCAAATAGGTTAGGGGGAGGGGTAATGGGGAATTAGTGTTTAATGGATACAGGGTTTCAGCTGGGAAAGATCAAAAGTCCTGGAGATGAGTGGTGGTGATGGCCGTACAACAATGCGAATGTACCTAATGCCATGCTTAATGCACACTTAAAAATAGGTAAATGGTCAATTTTATGTTATGTATATATTACAATTATTTTTAAATGAGATAAGAAACAACAAAATATTAAAATGTGCCAAATTCTTCTCACACATGCTTCTTTCACTACCCACAAAACCAACACCATGGCTCTGAGTGGTCAGTTAAGTTCTAATTTAAATGTTTACCATGGGCCCCAAGAAATTAATATAACAAAGTTTAAATTTGTTCTAACCCTGAGAAAGTTTAAACTGCTTCCTCAGAATAAAGTCCTTTGCCAGATATAGACGCTAATAGCTATTACATGTCTATTTCAGATTAAATAAACTACTAAAGAATCCAATATACCTCCCAACTTTGTATTTCAAGGACAGTTACTTTTATCCCTAGCGAGTTTTTCCTTCATTTTTCTTCCAAAGCCTCATAAAGACTATTTTCATTTTCACCAGCAAAAACTTTAGTCAAAATTTTCTCCCCCCAAACTCATATGAGCTCATCTTCATTAACTGTAGATATATCATCTTTACAATAATAGTATTCATTTCATGTTTACCAGTTTCAAGTATAAACATGGAAATCTCATTTATTAATCTCCCTCCCTTAAAAAAAATGATCATATGGGAAAAACAGAAGTTTGAAATATCCTAGGCTACATTTTGAGGATCTTTTCTAGTCACACTCCAGTTCTTCTTTTAATACCTTCTGATTTCACAAATTGTTACAGAAATAAATGTTCACTAACTAGCAACCAAGTTTTTTGATTTCCTCTGAGCCACTAAAGTGCATTGTATTGTTCACATCCCCTTTCTCCTCACTCTTAAGTGTTCAGCAGACAAAAATCTACCTTCAACAGTAGATTCTAATAGCTCCATGCTATAAACGCTATGCTTGGATACATTTCAAACAATGCTTGTTCATAAACATAAAGCAAATAGATAAAAATTAAAAGGAACAAAAAGTACCCACATACTCAAAATGTAAAAGGTTTAATTTAGGAAAAAAAGTTCTCATATTAATTCCATAAACAATACGATCATCAAATACTTTTTCTATTTGTACTATCTGAAAACAAAAATGCATGTAATCAATTACTGACCATTTTTTTCTCAATTTTAAAAAATGAATTATTTCAAACATCATTTTCTATATGTAAGTTAATGGCACCATCTCCTCTACTAGGTCTACCTCCTGTGATTAAAACTGTACAATTTGTAGTTGTCACTGCATACGATGTATACATCTAAATGTCAACAGAAGACAATAAGAAAAACACAGACCCAGACCTCAGAAAGTTTCTGTGGCATTCAGTTTTTCTACTTATCAATGTGAGAGATTCTCTGATAATAAGTTTCTTTTCATTTGTCCATGGCTATTTATATTAAATTGAACCCTTTAAAAGGGGGAGTGGGTGTATCACACACCAGTAACTTCAACATGTCGAAACCTCCCATCCCTTCAATTTGCAACATGGAATTTTAACAAATATGGAACTCTACAAAAAAGAAAATTATATACAGATACAAAAAGATCAATTGAAAAGGAATCCATCACCTGGTCATGAGCCTTACCTTTTAGCAGCGGCAGAGGTGTTAACTCAATAGGCTTGCCTTGAGACCTAAACTGTGAGGAACTTTGCGACCTCTTCTGTCTGGCTTTTCTGACGGACTTCCGAGAAAATCCGTCTACTTTATCCACTGATGGAGGAGTAGTTGGTGCTGAGGACATATCCCTACTGAAAAGAAAGAAGTATCATCAATACATTCCCGAGGTAGAAGCATACAAGTGAGTTACTCAAATTCTAAAATTCCCATACACTATTTTTGAAAATGGGAATATGTTTAAAAGAAGGCAAATAAAATCAATTAAGAGCAGTCACATGTTCAATGGGAAAACAGAAAAACTTGGTGGAAAATAGAATATAAATACTATAAGCAATATTGTAATGCTAATGCATTGTGCTACTCCCACTACGATATACATTAAAGATGTTCATTTATACTTGAACATGTACTCATTTTCTAACTGCACAGCTCTTCTCATCTTGAGATCCTGAAGTAATGAGGAACTATTCTGCAGCTACAAAATTTCCATCCAAACATTTTCCCAAGATAATTAATATTATGAATGGGCTCTAGAGTTGAAACTCTTATGGTACTTCAAGAATCTACATCACTGTATCACAGCAAGGTGAAATTTACAATTTCTCAACTACCAAGACATGACTTTTAATGCAATGTGCTGTGTTAGCTATGATAAACTACACCACAAAGGAGGACAAGCTAGGTTACTTTAAACAGAACACATAAAAGGCATAATTAAAATCATTTCAAAGAAGTCTTCTTTTTGAATGAAGCCATCTGAAGTTACTAAAGCTTAATAAACAAAACTATGATGAAATGGCACACCAAAGTTGAAATAAAAACAGATTCACAGCCTACTTAGACAGCCAAGTTGAGTTCCCTTGAAGTTCATCATCAAATATTAATTTTCATTCTATCGAACTAATGGAACTGAATAGTTCTTTGGGATTTTTTTTAACATTCTCAAATCATTAAAATGAAGGCTATTTCCTAAAAGTAACAAGGATTAAGCTCAGTTTCATTCACCAATTTAAACAGATGCCATCATTTCTATGGCACTGAGGCTCCATGCTCCGTGCAAGATTAATGGCAGACTAGAATAGAAATAACGCACATGGGGGAAATGCTGAAATGCAATTACTCACCTGTCATTCCAATACATAAGTGTTTTTTAACCTCTAAATAAAAGAGTAAGGGAGTTTCTTCCTGAACGTGTGAGAATAAAAAGTTACCTGGATTAGCTGGATTCTGACAAAGTAAAAATAACAGAAACATAAACAAAAAACAAACAAAACCATATGATGTTGAGGTTTGGAATTCTGAAGTCCTGTTTGGTACTCTTTTTTAAAAAAGTTTTTAGCAATCTAATTTAGCCTTAAATAAAATGTGATAGATAAAAAGGAATTGCAAACCATGAATGATTATAGAAGTAAGATGACTTAAAAATTCATAATGACTGCATCTGCAAGAAGCTCCACATCACATTTGTATGTTGTAAATTTAGGGGCTGCTTTTCCAATCTGGTATGTGAATTATTTAGACTACATTTAATCCTTACAACACAAGATTTCCGTAAATACTGTTCCTCCTCCACTCTTTCTGTCTCTCCTTTATTCTTTATTTCCCATCTCTAAAGATGATTTACTGGTAGCAAAAAAAAAATTTTTTTAATCATTTGCCCCTTTTGCCCGCGGCCCAGGATGAACGTCAAGGATCTCAACCCTAAAGCGCTGCAGAATTGAACGTGCAGTAGCAGCGGGTCCGTACAAAGCCCGGGGAAACAGGTTTCGCTCTGGGCTAGGACGCCCGAAGCTTTATCATCCTCTAAGCATTGGGCACGGGGCATTTCCAAGGCACAGGATAACCCAAAGGGGGTACTGGGGTGGAGGAGAAAGACAGAGAAGAGGTTGGTCTGTAGGGATGCTCACATACTCCGTTTGATCCCACCCACCCCACCCCCACCCCCCCGCGCCACCCCAAGCCCTGGAGAAGATAAGCTGCTACAGAATCCTTCTTACTACACCAATCCCCCTTTCCTCCCCCCCGCCCCCGTCAGTGGATAAAGGGGGACGAGAATACGCCTCCAACGCAGGAAGGTGGAGAAAAAGGGGGGTGGAGGGCAGAGTGAATGAAAGGCATCATCAGAAGCATTTGCAGGTAAATCAGACAAGTGGGACCGGCGCTCCCTCTCCCGCACCTCACCCCATCGCACCCCTTGCCGGCCCAGGCCAGGCCTTCCCCAGGCTGGTGCCCTGCAGGTTCCCCAGGAGGTCGGGTAGGAGGCAGGAAAGGAGGAAAGGAAGCAGACGAGCCGCGGTGCTGGAGGGACGAAGTTACCTTGAAGCTTCTGGAGAAGAATCCGAAGATGATCTGTGGTTTCGGAGGGGCGGGAGACGGGAGAGAGGGCCGCAGCGGGGGCGGGTGGCGGGACCGGGGCGTGCGGGGGAAGGTCCGGACAGCGGCAGGGAACCCGGGGCGACGGCTGTCCGGCGCGGCGTCCCTCCGGTTCCGCGGCAGCGGCGCCTCTAGGCCTCACGGCCGGACCTGAACCTCAGCGCTCCGGCGGCGGCGGCGGCGGCCTCACGATCCTCCCCCGCGGGCCCGTCCCATCAAATCGGCACCGACCCCGCTGCGGCTCCGCCGGTGGCTCCTCGCTCACATTCCCGGCGGGCGGCGCCTCTGCTCGTTGCCCCGGACCCGGCGGCTGCAGCGACGACGAGGGGAGGGGGGAAGGGAGGGAGGAAGACTGGATCCGCAGCGGCAGCAGGAGGAGAAGGAAGGAGAAGAAGGAACCGCTGGGGCTGGAGCCGCCGCTGCCAGAGCCGCCGTTCGGTGCCCGCGGTGGGTCCCAGTCAATGCCCCTTTCTCTCTCCTATTGTCAATATCACCGGGCAGCTGAGTCCATGGCACACGCGCAACCGAACCTTCTGGCCAGCAGAGCCCGCCTCCAGCGCTCACTCACTGGAGGCTTCAAAAGGGAAGCGAAGCCTCATTGGCCGGCGTCCGCCTTCACTCCCTTGTCAGCATGTTCGGCTGAGACCCGATCAGGGATTGGCGGCGGGGGGGCGGAGAAACAGGAGGGTGGGAAGAGAGGAGGCCGAGGATTGGGCTGAGGCGAGAGGGACCCGGATGCAACCGCGATCTCCGGCCGCGCTGCCGCCGCTTCCGCCAGGCGGTGGGGTAGGCTGAAGTGGGGTTGTCGCCGCCGCCGCCAGCCCTGAGAGGAGCTCCTTAAACCCGGAGGGGTGCGCTTGACACCAGTGGATGGGTTTCCGCGCTACCAGTGCGATGGGTTTCCGCGCTGTGCGGATCCTCTGGGCGGCGGTCGTCTGCAACCTGAGGATTCCAAGGGCAAGGGTCGGCTAAGGGTGGGGGCGTCCCTGGCCCTTGATTCCGCCCCTTTCAGCGGCGAGGCTGGCCCTTCTGGACTCGAGGAATCCCATTCGGACGGGAACCAGCGCCGCATAGAAAGAAAGAAAGGCAGCCTGTGCGCCGCTGCCTTTGTAGATGGGCCCCTCGCGGGGCTATAAAGCCCCCAGCAGTCGCTCTCCGCTCCACCTTGTGGGAGGCCTGGCACGGAAATCTGAACCCCTGGGGCCCGGCCGAGGGTTGGGTATCGCTTCGAATTCTCTCTCGCCTAGTCTCCTTTTCCCTAAACCTCTGTTTTGAATATCAGCTCCCTGGAGCTCCTGCAAGCCTGGTTGGGGCCAGTTCAGTGTAACTTGTGCAGGTGGAAACGCGGTCTCTACGCTCTGTGATCATTTATTGAGATCAACCTCTTGGGCCCACCCGCTGTACAGAACTCAGGGAAACCCAGCTTCAAACTGTGGGAGCTTGGGAGCTCTTCACTGGCAAGTTGGATCCGAAAGAGTTTACGGAGAAGGCTTCACTTAACTCTAGCTAGAACAAGTGATAAAATATTTAGAGATATGTTTGCATCCTTAGTGAGTCCTAGGCCAAGTGGTGCATTTCCAGAGAATATTCTTGGACTCTTGCTCTATTTGAGTGGATTCTACGTATGTCTTTTGAGAGGGTTAAAAAAAAAAAAAAAGGAAGAAAGAAATTCTTAATGCTAAGTACACAAAATAACGTTTATAATCCTTCAACCCAGAAATAACCACTGTTAGCATTTTGGTGTACTTCTGTCCAGCATTTTTTTTTCTTTAAAACTGTGTATTCCGTTCTGTAGTTTTTCCCCTTCGCATTATATCATGTTTTCTATACAGTTAGGAAATAGGACTATATATATAAATAAAACTATAACATATATACAACTGACAATAACAAAAAAAATGCATTGTATTTCTCTTGTTTGTGTTATTTAGCACTCAAGTGTTGCAAATTTCTATGCATATCCCCAGAAATGGGTCTTGAATGGAAGAAGTTTTTCTGTGCCATTAAAATTTTTTTTAATTCCTGTTTTGAACTGAAATGGGAAACAGGAAAAGATGGTGCTCTTATATGGAAGCAGGCTTCCTCTACTGACTCCAGATGGATTGGTCACTGTATGGATAGTGTCTGTGTTTGCTCTGAAAAGTTCACCTCCCCTAGGCCTTACAAAACTGGCTAGAATACCAGTCTCCTTCCCACCTTCAAGAAACTTACATTTCCACATCTCAGTTACCCATACCAGTCTTCATGAAAAGTTCAGTGCCCCAGCCATGCAGAACTTGTTTGCTCAATTTCTGTTTAAGAGTAAATGCAGAATTCAAACCAAGGAAGATTTTAAAGCCAAGTCAATTTCACTTGGCAACAATTGGATTGTCCAAGAGTAGTGCACGTTTGAAATGCTCACAGCTGTTGCTTAGAACGTTTCACATTTTGTAGAGTGGGGATTTTGCTTGCAAATTATGAATCTCTGTAAAGATGATTCATTTCAAAACTTTCACTTTCTGTAAAATGGCTGAGTAACTGAAATGAGTAGGTCTTTTTAAATGGAAACATCCTTGCCTATGTGAGAGATTTTTCCTTGGACCAATAGTTTCTAAAGGAGGTCCATGCATCCCGGGGGTATGTATATTCCAGGAAGAATGCAAGTCAGTCCATTTGGGATGCAGGAGAAGAAAATATGAGGACATCTATTTATACTTAGTTCTAATCGAAAAAGAAAATATTTTATATAATATTTTATATACATAATGAGGGACCCAGCCCATGGAATGGTCTCTTGGCCCAGAACATCGTAGGAGATGTCCTCAAGGAAAAGTGGGAGTTACCCATTTCCAGGGGTTGGCAGTGGTGGTCCCACCCAGTCAGTCCTTGTCAACATGTAATGACTTATTGTGGTTTGCTAGGTTAAGTGGACTTACTGATTATAGTATCTAGGTTTAATTAAACTAACCCATAGAAAATAGGCAAGTTAGTTTACCAGAGTCCTTTGCAAAGAAACGACAGGAAAACAAGCAAATGGCAGAACTGACACTTCTCCCAGTATCAGGTTTTTTGACAGCACATTTCAAAATTAACGATCCAATAAATCCAACCAAATTTTGGCTTAAAAAATTTCAAATTCATCAAGATTATTTGAATGTGGATTTATATCCACTGTCATTAACAATGAACTTCACCCTGAGCATATATTATAACTGAGTTATAAGCTAATGATGATATATACTTTACAAATAAATATACATATATTTGGTTAAGAATTGCTCCCCAAAAATACACTGATCGGAATGAATGATCAAAAAAGTTTTGGGCTTCCCTGGTGGCGCAGTG
This sequence comes from Physeter macrocephalus, assembly GCF_002837175.3. Classification (NCBI taxonomy): domain Eukaryota; kingdom Metazoa; phylum Chordata; class Mammalia; order Artiodactyla; family Physeteridae; genus Physeter; species Physeter macrocephalus. The sequence goes on from NC_041224.1 coordinate 144,965,856, forward strand.
GTTGAGAGTCCGCCTGCCGATGCAGGGGACGCGGGTTCGTGCCCCGGTCTGAGAAGATCCCACATGCCGCGGAGCGGCTGGGCCCGTGAGCCATGGCCGCTGAGCCTGCGCGTCCGGAGCCTGTGCTCCGCAACGGGAGAGGCCACAACAGTGAGAGGCCCGCGTACCGCAAAAAAAACGTTTGGAGACTGCTACTCTAGATAATACAAAAAGAAATACATTGTAGCCACCTGGAAAGCCATTATCAAGTGACGAAACACTGTCCATTGCTATCAGATGAAAGCATTCACTTCCCAGACATCAAGGCTGAGCTTATCATGAACCTACTGGCAGACTGGCCATGTGATGAGACTGGAAGACGTAGTCGACTATCAAATGGTAGCTGACTGGTGAACTAAAGGGATAAGATAATAAGCAGCAGTATCATCAAAACAATTATCAACCAGTATAGGAGGAAAAGACCTATGCTGATAAGACGACATCATCAGAGGTAGACTAGCCCAATTTGTGAGTGCAGGTGAAACGTACATTAAACTGGTTGTGAGCTGAGAGGGAGGAATTATGAAAAAGCCTGAGACAAGAGCTGCTCTCTTAGGAAAAACAATAGAAGATTACATACACAGCTAGTGTAGACAAGGGACTTTGGTGTTATATTTCTTCGAGCCACATTTATCTACACAGGTAACACCCTCAGCAGTGACATTTTCTTGGGTCACAATTTAAAGAGTACAGTTGCATTTTCAGATGTGCCTCAAAAGTCATAGGTCATGCATGGCTTTCCATGTGATTAATGTGTATAATTATAGCTTGAGATTTAAAATGTTTAGTTTCTCCAGTTCCGTTCCTAGCAGTGAGAGATCCTCGGCCACTAGTGGATCAAGGCAGGAACAGGGACCCTATGTCACTATTGGGGAAGGAAAATGGACCAAAAAAAAAAAAGGGGGGAAGGAGAAAGCCAGCTTCAGGTGCACTTTATTTCACATAGGATAAAACACAAAATAATGCACCACAAGCAATAATTTTGCTGGTAAAGTAGTCAAGTTATACAATTAAATGAATTAAAGTTATAACTAATTATAAGCATAATGATGAGAACACAGACTCTGGAATTAGATACACCCAAAGTGAAATCCCAGCTCTGAGAGCCAGGAGCTGGGGCAAATTTCTCACTCCTCACAGCCTGGGATTTCTGGCCTCTAAATGAGGAGAATAACACTTCCTAACTCATAGGATGTTCCTCAGATTTAAATGAGGTTATGCACTTACTATAGTGCCTGGCACATGTTAACTGCTAAGTAAATACTAGTTATTACCATAATCCACTTTCCTCACATTTTAATACTTTTTATCCACTTAGAAATTTTTCTTTAAGTTTTGTCTTTTTTTTTCCCCTCAAAATTACATTCCGGAATACCCCTCTGTGACAGGAAGAAAACAAGGAGCAAGGAAATGAGAGGCATGCCTTTCAATCCACTTCCACACTAAATTATCAAGTGCGTGTAGGAGCATTCATTAGCAATAACAGGGCTTTGCATTTTACAATATCCATATACTTTTGAAAGTAAAAGAAAAAAATGGTCATTTGACTTAACATCACTTCAGAGCTTTATCTTCATTTCTAATTTATACACCTTTAAGAGAGGCTTAAACTATTTTGCTCTAAGCTTACCTATTTCTCTTTCTCACTGCAACCTTCAGAACGGCACTAGGACTGAGTCCTAGCCCCACCTTAATAATGCCCTAGCCTTGGTGTGGTGGATATCTGCTTCCCACGCATCCCCACTTTCCCTTTAAGGACCACACTCCTCACTTCATGTGATCCTGGTGGGACTGTTAACCAAGAGTAATGGGGGGCTTCCCTGGTGGCGCAGTGGTTGAGAGTCCGCCGGCTGATGCAGGGGACACGAGTTCATGCTCCGGTCCTGGAGGATCCCACATGCCGCGGAGCGGCTAGGCCCGTGAGCCATGGCTGCTGAGCAAAAAAAGAGTGATGGGTTATCTCTCTTGGATCCAAGGGGATCACTTTGAAATTCCACAAAATTTGTTCTGTGAAAGCTGGGAGAGAGATGTCTCTCTTCCTTTTGGATCATAAACCATAGAAATGATGTAAACTGGATCTACTTATGACCATCTCCCTCCCTCTCCTCCATCCCGGAGGAAGCCAATACTGTGGGAAAAACGTTGGCAAATGCTAAGTTTTAAGAACATGATTGGAGCTGCTGGATTCAGCTAGGTTGGAAGCTAGTTTCTGTTGTGTGACCCAGTGAATTCCATTTTTTGTTTAAGCCACTTTGGAGTCGAATGTCTATAACCTACACCCAAAAAAATCCTGACTAATAATGAATGGCCAAGTCACTAAACCTCTCCAAACCTCAGTTTACTCTTAGGCCCTGAATCTGGGGTTTTCTACTGGTTGAACTAAATGAAATCTTTAGGTGAAATCTAATCCCAAGCATGAAAGAAAACCATTTAAAGTGATCCTGCTAGAAATTCTTTCCTAATGTAATTTATCAAGGCGAATTTATTTGTTGGGTTTTATTTTAAGACTCAAGGCAGATATTCTTAAGAATTGCACCTATAGAGTTAAGTTCCTAGAATACACTTACATGAGGAGAGATGGTGAAGTGACCTACCAAACACGAAAATAAGCTTTATTCTTAGCAAACTGCTGCTTTTCACTAGGTTATTTTTACTGTGTCACTTAAAACACCAAGGCCATATTTTAGAAAGTGCAGCCTATGATTGAATATTGCATCTAAGTTTCTTATCTATCTATCATAGAGAGCAAACATTGCTTTTAACATATCAATAAAATTGGATAAAACCTATGAACATAAGGTAAATAAACCACTGCTAAAATGTTCTCAAGGGGCAAGACAACCAAAAGAGGGTGAGAACTTAAATCTGAATACACGGTTATTAAAACAAGCAAGCAAGCAACAACAACAACAAAAAAAACCCAATACGGACAATATATCCAATCTTGTATGGTGCTGGTAAAAATAGCTGCAAACATGTGCATAGCAATTTAGCTCACTTTCCTATGCAATACTTAATTTGAACCTTAATTCTGTAGATACATATTATTCCCATTTTATTTTTTTTTATTTTCTTATTTATATAAGAAAAGTGAGTATCAGGGAAGTTTTCCAGTGCCACACAGCTAGTAACTAGTAGAACCACAATTTGTATCCAGTTCTTCCAAGGGCCAGTCCTCTTCACACTGTACCAAGTTACCTCTATTTTTAAATCCTTGTTTGCTAATGATATGGCCAAGTAACTGAATATGAGGCTACTCTTTTCTCCGTCTTACAGAAGGAAAGACTAATAAGATACAGAGGTTAAATGTCCTATACAATGTCATAAAGAAAAAAAAAAAAAGCATAAACGATGGGCCAAGTCTTCCATCATCATCAACATGAACTCCCACTCTATAAGCCAGGAACAATGGCAGACATTTTACATGTATTCTCTTAATTCTTAAAATAACCTGTTAATGTAAGTAATTTTATCGCATTTTACAGGTGCAGAAACTAAGACACAGAAAGCTTATTTTCTTTTCAAAGGTCATACAGCTAGTAAGTGGCAGAATTTGGGCAGGAGTTAAGACTAGAAAACAGGCACTGAAATTCAAAACTGTTTTACTGCCTGTTGCCCCTGGGAAATGGTCTATACAATCTGGTTTGTATATAGTGCTGTGTAGAATATGTAGAAAACATGAAACCTTTCTAGCTCATTTCCCTTGATATTTAAGCCTTTTTCCAAAATAACAAAGAAGCCCCATTATGTCTTTGGTGAGAAGCACACTTTGCTGGTGGAGTTAGGTTGCAGTGTGGATCCAAATCAACCTTCTTGTTATTGAAGAGATTTGTTTTGGAAAACTTAGTCTTAAAGAGCTTTGAAACAGGGATAATGGCAGCAGTCACCTGTAGTACTTGAAAATGTTCTGTCTGGTAGGTTTCAAAGTCAATAAAGCTTATATTCTTGGGACTTCCCTGGAGGTTCAGTGGTTAAGACTCTGCACTTCCACTGCAGGGAGCACAGGTTTGATCCCTGGTTGGGGAACTAGGATCCTGCATGCCATGCCGTGCGGCCAAGAAAAACAAAATAAAACAAAACAAACTTCTATTCTCAGATTTGGATGGTTAGTGACCTGGTTAACAAACCAGTTGGCAACTGGAACAAACTATTTATGAAAAAGTATTTTTGAAGAACAAGCGTTGGAAGAGACTCATTCAAAGTATAAAATTCCAGCTCTCTTGACCTTTAGAGGAAAAATGTTATAATTAACTAAAAGTCACTGGCTTCAGAGGCAAATGGGAGCAAGTGCTCAGCTTCAAGAGAAATCATCATGATCATCATGGTGAGTACATTTCAATAAGCCTTTCAAACACTTAATATCAGAGAACTTTCCTAACCAAATTTTCATTATTTCACTTAATCATTCCCTCATGCATTCATTCCAAACATTTAAGTAACTACTCTGTGCTCTGAGAAAATTCAAATATGAATAAGACATAATAAGTACTATCACTCTAGTGTATTACAAGATGTTATGATCAAGAGCTAATTATTATGGGAGCCCAGAGCCCAGTGTAATACCTTGTGACCAGGAGGGGGAAATGGAAAAAAAAAATTTTTTTTTTTTTTTTTTTTTTTTTTTTTTTTGTGGTATGCGGGCCTCCCCCTGCCGCGGCCTCTCCCGTTGCGGAGCACAGGCTCCGGACGCGCAGGCCCAGCGGCCCCGGCTCACGGGCCCAGCCGCT
>NC_041224.1:144970744-145026619 GCF_002837175.3 Physeter macrocephalus
ACGTGGGATCCTCCCAGACCAGGGCGCGAACCCGGTTCCCCTGCATCGGCAGGCGGACGCGCAACCACTGCGCCACCAGGGAAGCCCGAAAAAGAAAAAAAAAAAAAAAAAAAAAAAATTTTAAAGGAAAAAGAGGGCATGCTATATAAGCTGAACCTTGTGACACTCAGAGCTCTCATTCACTCCTGGCTTGACATCTTATTTGTTCATTTGTTTATTCTTTACTATAGGCCAGGAACTATCCAAATGAGTCACATAGATTATTTTCATGTTATTAATAAGTGCTCAACCGGGGTTGAATTCTTCCTTCCATTCCTTCACATCTTCCCTAGGCCACCTTCAGAATTAAGAATTAGGATACTCATTACCCTTCACTCTCTGTGTGCTGGGATATTGAGGGATAGGGCAGAATCTAGGGGTCTCTCTCTTGAGTCAGAACAGCAGGAGACTTACCAGGGACTTAGCTGGTGTAAGCAAAGGGGAGGAATTGTTAGAATTCTGGGCAGGGACACACAGCCTCAGCAAGCAGGGACTAGCAGCAGGACAGGAAAGCCCTGAGGTCTTTTTTTGTCTCTGTTCCTTGCTGTGATTGTACTCTATTTTTTTCTCTCATTAAAGAGGGGTTTTCTCTGAGGACAAGGCTACATGGTGCAAAATGGCAGATCAAGCTCTCACATTTTCATTGGCTTCTTTTAAGAGAGCATCCAGAAGTTAGGCTAGAATCCCTGGATAGGGGGCTTTGGTCCAGCCTAGGTCAGGTACCCATGTCTGGTCCAATCAACCATGGTCAGGACATCAGAGGCGTGTTGCACAAAATGAGTGACTGGGTCTCTCTGCTGTTTCGATGTGTGCTGGGAAAGAAAAAGAAGAAAAGGAGCCATTGCCCCAGAACACATGCAATGATTGTCTACTTATGACATCTTTGATTTTTTTCCTCAAATTAAATTTATAATAGTGGAATTAATGGTCTAGGGATAAGAATATTCCTTAAGTCCTTGATTAAGTTCCGCCACATTGCCAACACTATCACTCCCTTTCTCATCTTGTCTAAGTTGATAGGCCCCAAATTTGAAACTAATCATAACTTTCATCTCTTTAATTACAGAGCTAAAATAGTTAAAATATTTTCCACATATTTAGTAGTCATTTATATTTCTTTTCCTGCAAATTGTCTATTAGCGTTCATAGCTTATTTTTCTATTACAGTTTTAATGCTTTTGTGATTTACTTACATGAGCTTTCTACACATTGATTTTTACATACAGGAGTATACCAGATTTCCTTTGGGATTTCTTTTATTGCTAAGCATAAATTCTTAGAAAGTCTTTGCCTTAAAAACTCCTCCCCCTGGAAATATTTCAAACAAAATACTCCTAACGTTTACCAGGGATATTCACTGAAGAATTTTAATAACAAACAATATAAACAAATATGTATCAGTTGAGGGATAGTAAAATAAATTATGGTACATTCATACTATGGAATATTATGTAGCCGTTAAATATACAGGAGATGTATACATACTCATATGGAAAGGTATCCATGGCATTATGTGAAAAAAGCAAGAATTACAAAATTTTAGGTTAAGTAGTACTCTATTTATATTAGGAGAAGCCTGACGTATAGTTAGATATATAGATATCTAGAAAAGGTAAATATCTAGAAAAAGTCTGGAAGAATATACTTGGAACTGCTAACAGTGAATATTTTGGGGCATGGGTCAGAGGTAGGTAGTAAAGATTAAATTATATACTGAAATACTGTTTCAATTTGTATAAGGAATATGCATCATCCTAAATCTTATTTAACAAAACATTTTAGACTTACAAAGAGCCATAATGAGTAATATAACAATAGTATAACCACACGACTCTAGAAATAAATACCAACGTGGTGGAAGTCTCCTATGTAACAGTCGCCCATCACATCCCTTCTATCTCAGAGGTTACCATGACCCTGAATCTGGAGCTTATTTTTCCCATGATGTCATACTTTTACTAAATAAGTACATGTTCCTAAACAGCATGTAGTACTTTTTTCATATTTTATGATTGTATACAATTGGTGTTATACTGTACATTATCTTCGGTAACATAATTATTCACTCACCATGATGTGTTTTTAATTTAACCATGTTGATAGAGGTACTCTGGACCATTCACTTTCCCTGCTATATAGCATTCTACTTACAAATGTTCTGCAGTTTATTCATCCTCTTATTTTGGGATGTTTGGGTTGTTTCCAGCATTTTACTGTCTTGAATAGTGGTGCTGTGAACATCTCCTTGTGTACTGTAGTTTCTCCAGTGTGTGTATCTAGAAGTGGCATCAGGTCATAGGGTATGTGCTCTTCAACTTCACAAGATAGGGGCATATTGCTTTCCTAAATGTTTATACAAATTTACAATCTCACCGGCAGTATATAGGAGATTCTGATGTCCAAAAAAATCCTTCCTCATCCAGAATGTGGACATTTATCTACATTATCCTCTAATTTTATTTTATTTTTCTCTTACACTATACCGTTTAATTGACCTTGAATTAATTTTGGTATATGGTGTAAAATGACAACCTAAATTGATTTTTTATAAATAATCAATTTTCCCACCATCATTTATTGTCACAAGTCCTTCTTCATTACACTTTTAAGTCTTTTTCTTCCTTATTCTCACCTGATGACTCGTGTAGTTGAATTTTGGTATCATGTTGTAGAGCTCTCCTAAATATTATAATTCATTGAGATTTGATTGCAATTGCATTAGGCCCAAGAATTATTTTAGCCTAAAACCCACACTGAACAGATCATTCTTCCACTGTCAAACTGAAATGACTAAACTCCTCACTGCACAAAATCCAGTATCCTTAGCCACTACTGAAGTCCCCCCAATATCTGTATCCTCTTGTCAACTTTCAGGCTCATCATTTCAAGCATGCCTGTGTCCTCTTTGTCCCCTAAGCTTTCGCATCTATTTTTATCTCCAAACTTTGCTCATGGTGCTTCAGCATCCCACCATGCCTGGGTATGGCCAGATGCAACAGTGGGGAAGCCAGATAATAGAGAAATCCACATCATCACCATAAAACAGTGCTTTAGGGTCTGCCAACTTGCACACACATCATCTCATTTAACCCTGAAAAACTCTTTGAAGTAGTGACATGATCTCCATTTTACCAGGGAGGACACTGAGACTTAGAGGTTAAATGCAATTGCAAGGTCACAGTCAAACAGCTAGGAATTGGCAGTGCTAGGTCTACAACTCCAGCCTTCTAACTGACAACTACTCACCACTCATTTTATCACACCCATGGTCGTTTCCATGATAACTTTGTTAACTTTTTAAAGTTTATTTATTTATTTATTTATTTGCCGAGCCCCGAGGCATGCAGGATCTTAGTTCCCCAACCAGGGATCGAACCCATGCCCCCTGCAGTGGAAGCATGGAGTCTTAACCACTGGATGGCCAGGGAAGTCCCCTAATATTATTTTTTTTTAATTTTAATTGCGGCAAAAAACCCACATAATATAAAATTTTCCCTCTATTTTTAAGTGTAGAGTTCAATAGTGTTAACTATATTCACTTTGTTCTGTAATAGATGTCTAGAATTTTTTCATCTTGCAAAACTGAAACTCTTTAGCCATCAAACAACTCCCCATTCCTCCCCGCCCTCAGCTCCTGGCAACCACCATTCTACTTTCTGTTTCCATGATTTTTGACTGTTCTAGATATCTCATATAAGAGGAATCATACAGTATTTGTCCTTTTGTGACTGGCTTATTTCACTCAATATAATGTCCTCAAAGTTCATCCATGTTGTAGCATATGATGGGATTTTCTTCTTTTTTAAGGCTGAATAATATTCCATTGTGTGTTTATACCACATTTTCTTTATGCATTCGTCTGTCCATGGACACTTGTGCTGCTTCCACCTCTTGGCAATTGTGTAATGCTACAATGAACATAGAGGTGCAAATATCTCTTCAAAATCCTGCTTTCAATTCTTTTGGAATATATACCCCAAAGTGGATCACATGGTAATTCTATATTTTGGTTTTTTTTTTTTTTTGCAGTACGTGGGCCTCTCACTGTTGTGGCCTCTCCCGTTGCGGAGCACAGGCTCCGGACCCGCAGGCTCAGTGGCCATGGCTCACGGGCCTAGCCGCTCCGCGGCATGTGAGATCTTCCCGGACCGGGTCAGGAACCCGTGTCCCCTGCATCGGCAGGTGGACTCTCAACCACTGCGTCACCAGGGAAGCCCTATATTTCGTTTTTTAAGGAACCAGTTATCTTTTAAACAAATAGCCCCATTCTCACAGACTCTCCTGAAACATGTTAAGAGGCGGCATATTGACTTCCCTCTAATTAAACTGAAAGTAACAATCATGCTCATATACAACCATTACAATATGTTTAAACTTCTTACTTAAGATGCATCAATTACAATGTTGGCAACTGTAGACACTTCCATTTCCTCCCGTTCTCAGTTGACAAGCTGCTCTTCACTTTTAATACCCGCCCCCCAATTATCAGGGTCACTAGATCAGAAGATACATGATGGAAGGACCTATCTGTTTTGTCCAATACTGTGCCTGAAGTAACTAATCCAGTCGCTGAAATAGAATAAGCACTCAAAAAATGGATAAATGAATGAGTAAGTACATGAACAAAAGACCATGTTTCTGGGTATAGTTTGAAAAATTGAACTTAACCCCAGAAGTGGGTGTTGTCATTGATAAGAGAGAATAGTTTAGCACTTCTTGTTCCAGCAAGCAGGAAGTAGAACACAGATGGCAAAGAAACTCTCAATGACATGAATTTTGCCAGAATGATGATAACATCCCTAGGATGAATTCAGACTAAATCTCTGCTGATAACGTAGGATCACACTAACCACAAGGATTTGGGGAGCTCAGAGACCCCTTGGAATTCTAAGGTCCTGCCAGATTGATGGAACAGTGCTCTAGGTAGGAAAAGCCAAGAGAGGGCGCTAATAGTGCAGGATTGTATTTCCCTTCTCTTCTGCCAGACAGCATGAGCCCTGGGTAGAGAGCATCAGAAGCAAAAGCATTGTCACCCCAAGTGGAAGATCCTCTGTTGGCCAGCTTGCTGTGCATTAGGCTGACTGATGCCCTCTACTGGGGACAGAAGCAAAGAGGATTAAACACACTGAGGGTAGTTACTGTCTCAATGAGAAAGCAAGCTCTCCTGTTAAAGGCTGCTGTCCATACATCTTTGGACTTAATATATAATCTTATGAAAGGAGAAATGGGATTACACTGTATCAATGAAAATTAAATTTAGACTTAAAAAATTACATGAATTTATAAAGGATATAGGCACTAGAACAAATTGCTCAGTGGAATCTGTGCTCTGCACATATCTGAAGAATGAATGAATTGTAGCTCTCTTCCATTTTAATGAGGAGATGGAATTCAAGAGAAAAGTATCTTCTAATAGGCATGTCTTTCCAAAGAGAGGAAAGACAAGGTTAAGTTGTTCAGTGATTTTGTGAAATTTTTTCCCATTCTCTTAGTTAAGAATTTAAATTCACACTAGCAAATCAATACAGTAAATAGTGGGAACTTTTATACACTGCTCTATAGAGGGGTCAGCACGGTTTAAAGGAAAATCTGCTAAACTTGGGTCAAAAAGACTTGAGTTCTGATATTGGTATTGATTTGACCACTTTAGCCTTTCAGAGAATTATCAGTCCCCCTTGTCTACACTGCCAACAGAATGATACAAATCTCATCATTGTCACTCCCTGACATAAAATTCTTTATGGGCTCCCATCACCTATAGGGCAAATTCTGAACACCTCCGTCTAGTACATCCCTTCATTATCTGACTCCTGCTTACCTAACCCGCGTTAACTTACATTATTTGCTCCTCACTTCGTGACAGGCAACACTGAATGATCCGTAGTTTCCTCAAGATACACAATAGTCGTTCAAGCTTCCTCTGCTTGAATACCTTCCTCTCTTCATTTACTTGGCAAACTTCTCAACATTCCTGTCCCAGCTTAAATGCCACTTTCCTCTGACTTTCCTCCTGGAATTCCTATATGTCCACTGATCCTTATCTGTACCTCCACAATGACAATTGTATTATAATTAGTAATTTGCATCCCTGCCTCACCATTAGACTCTTCCCTTGCACCACACCTTTTACTTTTCTGACTGTAAAATTAATATACTTTTATCATATAAATTCAAGCAAAGTGTTGAAAATAAAATGGCCTCTCAAAACCCACTCCCAGAGATAGCTCTTGATAACCAAAGAGCAGGAACCATACGTTTCCATCTCTGAATTTTCAGAACATAACAGTGCCTGGCACATAAGAGGCCTCTCTAAGTAGTGTTGAATGAATCCATAAAATGAAGATGGCATAACTGGCTATAGCAGCCAATAGAGTGATGGAATCAGGTGGGATAATAAATGTGAAAGGTCTTCGAAGACTGTAAAACATTGTGCAAGCACAAATTTTTGTGATCAGTGACTAATGGCCGTGGGCCTCATTTTATCTGACTTCTGCTACCTGACAAACTCAGTTCCCGTGACGACGATGATGATGATGCTGACGGCTAGCACTTATCGAGGACTTTTCTTGTCCCAAGTACTATGCTAAGTGCTTCACCCATATTAATTCATTTAATTCTTATAACAACCCAAAAGGTAAAGTCTATTAATTGCTCCATTTTTTTCAGATGAGGAAGCCCAGGCACAGAGAGGTTATGTAACTTGCCCCCCAAATCCACAGAAGCAATAATTAACACAGCCAGGACTTAAACGCAGGCAATCTGACATCTGAGTCCACACCCTTAACCACACAGATCCCATTACTGCCTCCTACAGACAACCTTGAGGATGTCACCAGTTTTCAGAACAGAAGCCACTTCGTAAATACAGTCTAGTTTAATCAATGAGGAGGCTACTGGAACCAAAAAACAAATAAACAAGAAGACTGAAGCTAAATGAATGCAGCATTGCCCCTAGGCTAGGGACTAAAGACAGAGGGTAGAAAACCAACAAACCTGGCGTTAACTAGAAACGAAAAGATAAAAACTAACCAGGAAGTTTTTACAAAGCAATCTTGCAAATGTTCTGCATGTCAGGGATGAGCATGAGCCTTCAGAAGGAAGAGCTTCTGAATGTGCACAATTGCAGGATGAGTCAACGGCGAGGCCCTGAACTGACACTGAGGAGCACTTCTCCAGAAGAGTAATATTAACAACTGCACTTACTATCTAGTGGTATTGAGGCTAGGGAACAGGCTCAGGGAAACGCAGTCCTCAGAATTAAAACAGTGAAAAATCAAGAAATAAGAGATGCGATGAGCCATCTGCGGAGGTAACTCACCCTAAGAAGTGTTCTGTGAATGTGTTTGCAGAGAAACTCAGGAAGACCTGAGTCCGAAGCTCGTGACTAAAATTAACCACGTATTTTATGTCTCTGCGTCTGTGCACATGTTGTCCCTTCTGCCCATTTTATCTTCTGTTGCTCTTTTCTCCCCTTTCTCCAGTCTATCAGGTAAACTATTTTTCTTTCAAAATACAGTCCAGGCATCATCTATTCTTAACCTGCGCCTGAGAACAGAATGAATCATATTCCCATCCCTCCTACTTGTGCACTCTGTACATCGTTATTATTATTAGAGACTCTATCTCATCTAGCACATTGCAGGCCCTGTGAGGACAGAGACCACATCTCTTTCTCCAGCATCATCTACTACAGTGCCCAGTCCAATAGATATTTATTCTAACTGATCAACTGAATCGGCCAGGAGAGGGGAGGAGGGGTAGGTCTCCTCTAAGCGTGGTGCATCAGGATCTTTTGGCAGGGGTCCGGGGGCGGGGAGTGAGGAGGGGTTTGCAGGATTGGCATATTAATAATATTGTAATAGGTTTAGGGGCAGTATCAGAATCTACATGAGCCATGAGATTTTTATGTTTATTGAGAGAGAATTCCAGTTGTTTTTGTTTGTTTTGTTTTGAATGAGAAAGAGTGGTTTAACAGGGAGACAAATGTGTAAACTGAAATATCAAGTTGCTATAAAAGTATACACAAGATTGAGAACCAGTATAAAGCAAAGGAAGGATTAACTCCCCAGGTGGGGATCAGAAAAAGTTTCAGAGAGAAGGAAATGATTAATCTGGGGCTTAAGGACAAATACAAGTTTGCCAAATAAACCTCTAGGCAGAGGAAACAACCTTACCAAAGCATGGAAATAGTATAACATTATAAATATTACTTTGCACTCACTCTAAGAGCTGATAGTGCTCTAACAGCTTTGACATATATCAGTTCACGTAATGTTTTGAACAATCTTAAAAACTTTATACAATGTTATCAGTTAGGTTCCACTGCTTACAACAGAGACCTAAAATAACAGTGGCTTAAGCAGTAGTTTAATAGTTCCTTTCTACACAAAACCTCAGGGTCCCAGGCTCCTTTTAGCCAACTACTCTAGAAGCTAGTTGTGGCCATCATCCTCCTGGTCCAAGATGTTTGCTAGAGCTCCAGCCATCACATCCACATTCCAGATGGCAGGAGGGAGCACAGGGAACTCAATGGTCATTTTATGGAGGTTCTACATACGTCTCATTAACCCAAAATAGTCTCTTTTTTTTGGCCATACCATGTGGTTTGTGGGATCTCAGTTCCCCAACCAGGTACTGAACCCAGGCCATGGCAGTGAAAGCCCAGAATCCTAACTACTAGGCTACCAGGGAACTCCCAACCCCACATAGTCTTATAACCACAAAGAGTTGCAGAAGACTCCGGAGAATATAATCTTTATTCCGGGCATTACATCCCCACCTGAAATGTGGGGTTTCCATTAAGTATGGAAAGGGAGAACAGATAATGGGAGACAATTAGCAGGTTCTGTCACATACTCATCTTTATTTTTCAGATAACAAAACCGATGCAAAGTGTGGTTGCATTATTTTCATGGGGTATTCAGGTATTGCAAGTAATTTCTTTTGGTTTATGCATAAGGTGTAAGAGTGGGAAGAATGGAGGGTGATAAGGCTGCAAAGTCGTATGATTTTAATTCTGACACTTCACGTGATCAAAAAGATAATGGGCAGTGAAAAGCACAAAACTCAGGCAGCACTAAAGTGCAGAAGACATAATGTGTGAGTAATCTCAAAGCCAGACAATTGAGAGTTGGTTTGTGGTTCTGAGAGATGGATTTACTAATGAGACAGTAATTGAATAATAAATTAATTCAATATGATATTACTGATTGCAGTGGCAGAAGATTACATAAACTTTGCGAAAAAGACAACAAAAATCATCTGGCACATTTTTCAATTTTTCTTTTAATTTTTTTTTGAAGTATAGTTGATTTACAATGTTGTGTCACTTTCTGGTGTACATCAAAGTGATTCAGTTATACATATATATTCTTTTTCATATTCTTTTCCATTATAGTTTATTACAGAGTATTTTTTTTTTTTTTTTTTTTTGCGGTAAGCGGGCCTCTCACTGTTGTGGCCTCTCCCGTTGCGGAGCACAGGCTCCGGACGCACAGGCTCAGTGGCCATGGCTCACGGGCCCAGCCGCTCTGCGGCATGTGGGACCTTTCCAGACCGGGGCACGAACCCGTGTCCCCTGCATCGGCAGGCGGACTCTCAACCACTGCGCTAGCAGGGAAGCCCTATTACAGAGTATTGATTATAGTTCCCTGTGCTATACAGTTGGACTTTATCAATTTTACTTTTTTTACTTTAATATTTTTTAAATATTTACTTTATTTATTTTTAGCTGCGGCACGCAGGATCTTTGTTGAAGCATGTGGGATCTTTCCTTGCGGCATGCAGGCTCTTCACTGTGGTGCGCAGGCTTCTCTCTAGCTGTGGCATGCGGGTTTTCTCTTCTCTAGTTGTGGTGTGCAGGCTCCAGAGCGCGTGGGCTCTGTAGTTTGTGGAATGTGGGCTCTAGTTGAGGCACAGGAGCTCAGTAGTTGTGGCACGCAGACTTAGTTGCCCTGAGGCATGTAGGATCTTAGTTCCCTGACCAGGGGTCAAACTCATGTCCCCTGCATTGCAAGGCGGATTCTTTACCACTGGACCACCAGGGAAGTCCCTGTTTATCTATTTTATATATAGTAGTTTTCCTTTCAATTTTTTAAATGTCTACCTCTCTTCTAAACAATAGTCCAATAAAGATATAATAGATATATAGATAAAATAGTTTGCATTTAATGCATGTTGATCATTACAACAGTGCAAGTTAATCATCTCACAATTTTTTTTTTAACATCTTTACTGGAGTATAATTGCTTTACAATGGTGTGTTACTTTCTGCTTTATAACAAAGTGAATCAGCTATACATATACATATATCCCCATATCTCCTCCCTCTTGCGTCTCCCTCCCACCCTCCTTACCCCACCCCTCCAGGTGGTCACAAAGCACTGAGCTGATCTCCCTGTGCTATGCAGCTGCTTCCCACTAGCTATGTAAAACAGATAGCTAGTGTATATATGTCAATGCTACTCTCTTACTACGTCCCAGCTTGCCCTTCCCCCTCCCTGTGTCTTCTTTGGAGAAATGTCTATTTAGGTCTTCTGCCCATTTTTGGATTGGGTTGTTTGTTTTTTTGACATTGAGCTGCATGAGCTGCTTGTATATTTTGGAGATTAATCCTTTGTCAGTTGCTTTGTTTGCAAATACTCTACATCTGCATCTTTACTCCTGTCCTGCCCCTAGGTTCTTCAGAACCATTTTTCTTCCCTCACAAATATCTTAACATTTATTTATTTGATTCAATGATAAAGTGAAAAATATTTTGAAGTAACACATACACATAACTGAAGTAGTTAGTACCTGTAGAAGAACTATTCACCAACCCCAACCTACTTTTCCATACCCTTCTCTGAACCCATGTGATTCAAAGGAGCATATGTTATCTCCAAAACCATAGGCAGTGAAGCATGATTGGGCCAGTTGGTGGTGATTGTATTTCTCTGGCTGGTGACTATTTTTGGCTTGGGCACATAATGAAATTTCAGCCAATGACACTTGCTGCACGGCTTCTCAGAAAGTGTGTGCAATCGTTAATAAAAAGAATCACAAGCAAATGTCTCCATTAAACATTGTTGAGGGGACTTCCCTGGTGGCGCACTGGTTAAGAATCCGCCTGCCAATGCAGAGGACACGGGTTCGAGCCCTGGTCCCGGAAGATCCCACATGCCGTGGAGCAACTAAGCCCATGCGCCACAACTACTGAACCTGCGCTCTAGAGCCCATGAGGCACAACTACTGAAGCCTGCACGCCTAGAGCCCGTGCTCCGCAACAAGAGAAGCCACTGCAACGAGAAGCCCGCACACTGCAACAAAGAGTAGCCCCCGCTCGCCGCAACTAGAGAAAGCCCGCGCACAGCAACGAAGACCCAACGCAGCCAAAAATAAATAAATAAATAAATAAATTTATATATTAAAAAAAAACCTTTGTTGAGTATGGATGTGCTCATTGGCTAATTGTAGTCATCTTGTGAACTTGAACCTGACAAGATGAAAACTGGCAGAGCAGAAAAATGGAAAGAATTTGCATTCTTGGTAACAACCAGCCCTGGGAATGCTTCACTTCTGAACTTATGCAAGGTAATATGTTCCTTATTTGGTTAATTTGAATTGAGCTGTTATTTGCAGCCAAAAGTATCCTGATATTCTACCAGAAGGTATGCATGTAACAAAAATCAAAGAACAACAAAAACAGCAGTCTCCTATCCTTTCTTTTCTGCCTTTCTTCTCCAGAGGGAACCACTTTCAACTCTTCTGTTTTGGCAGGTGATTTACTTACATACTTCTAAAAAATATGCTTATATGGCTATTTTCTTGACTTATCCATAGAAAGAATGCTGACTTTTTACTATGGAAAAGGAAAGCTAAGCATTTGCACACCCCTTTCACTTTCCTTCCTTGCTCTCAATATGGTTTTACAACTTTTGATTAAATCAATATTGTCCTTACACTATGACTACATAAATATTATTTGCCATGGTGTCAAGCAGTATACTATAATTCCATTTCTTTTCTCATACAATTTTTTCCCCCTTGGAGTTAAAAATTATCCTCTGCCTCTTCATTTGCATGGTTTTCCATATGGCTATGATTAGTTCTCAAACTCTCCAGTGGGGTTGTACTATCCCTTCAAAGAGATTTTCTTTTCTTTCCTATTAAAATTATTGTCTGGGCTTCCCTGGTGGCGCAGTGGTTGAGAGTCCGCCTGCCGATGCAGGGGACACGGGTTCGTGCCCCGGTCTGGGAAGATCCCACATGCCGCGGAGCAGCTGGGCCCGTGAGCCATGGTCGCTGAGCCTGCGCGTCCAGAGCCTGTGCTCCGCAACGGGAGAGGCCACAACAGTGAGAGGCTCGCGTACAGCAAGAAAAAAAAAAAAAAAAAAAAAAAATTATTGTCTTATCTCTCTCTCCTTCCTCTCTCATTCTCCCATCCTCTTTTATTTCTAAACCCACTTCCATTCCCTTCTCTCCCCATACCAGGCAACCACCCTAACGTGATTAACTTGTATAATTGTCTGTATATGCTTGCAAAATGTGAATTGCTTTTTGTATATTTTAAATGTATATAAATGGTTTTCCCCACACATGTATTCAATTTCTTACTATTTTCATTTGGTACTATATTTTTATGATCAAGCCATATGGCTAAAGTATATCTAGTCTGTGGTTTGTAAGTATTGCAGAGTACTTCATTGTGTACATCCACCACATTTTTACCTGTCTCCCAGGGATGGATATCCAGGTTGTCTCCAACTCCATGACATCACAAATAATGACCGACAATGGACCTGGATGCAAATATCTTTGGGATATCACACCAAGCAGTGTTATTCCTAGGTCAGAGGGTAGATGAAAACATATGTTTTTGCTCTCCAGAATAGCTGTATCTGTGTGTCTACACTCCCATCAGCAGTGCATGAGGGTTCCTATATGCCCACATGTCTCCAATATCTTGGTATCATTTAATTTCCTAACTTTTGTAATTCTAAAAGATACAAGGTGATTCTTTTGTTTTCATTTTTCTAATTACTAAGGAGTTTGATGATTTCTTTGGTTTCTTCTTAAATTTGCCTTTTCATATTCATTGCTCATATTTCCATTGGTATTGTTTCCCCTTATTGATTTGCAGAATTCCTTCTAGAGTCTACATTTAATCACTCATTGATTTCAAGTATCTTTCATCCCATTCTGTCATTTATCTATAGATGTTCTGTGACCAGAAATGCTTAATTTTGATATAATCAAATTCCTTTTGTTTTTGTCTTATACTTCATACTTTTGAAGTTTAAGAAGCCAGTTGCCACCCTCTAGGTTAGAGATATTCTCCCATGCTTCCTTGTAAATTTATAGTTATAACCTTTTATCATTTAATTCTATCATTTAAGGAATCTAGCTTTATTTTTCTCTATATAGTGGGCTAGTATCCTCAAAACCACTTAATAAAAAACCCTCGGGCTTCCCTGGTGGCGCAGTGGTTGAAAATCCGCCTGCTGATGCAGGGTACACGGGTTCGTGCCCCGGTCTGGGAAGATCCCCCATGCCGCGGAGCGGCTGGTCCCGTGAGCCATGGCCGCTGAGCCTGCGCGTCCGGAGCCTGTGCTCCGCAACGGGAGAGGCCACAACAGTGAGAGGCCCGCGTACCGCAAAAACAAAAAACAAAAAAACTCTCCTTTTCTATTATGTCACCTTTACAAATATTAAGTTGCCATATATCCATGCTGTCTCTGAGCTCTATTCATTTGCATTGTTCTATGGCCATATCAGTTCTTACTGCTGAGTTTGTGGAATATCTTAATATGATAGGGAAAATCCCCCTTTCTAAAGTTTACTTAGTTATTTGTGGACCTCATTCTTCCATACAAATTTTAAAGTAAGTTTGGATTCCTCAAAAAATTCAACTGGAATTTGGTTGGGATTAATTTTTAAGATTAAATTTAGAATGTTCAATTTTTTAACATTGTCATCTCACTGGAAACATGGAATGTTTCTTAGATCATTTTCTCTGTCTTTATTGGAATTTTAGAGTTTTCTCCAAATAGATCTCTTATATTCTTGGTTAATTCCTTGATAGTTTTTAACTTTTGCTATTGTGAAATGATGTTTGGATTTTTATAGGCTTTCTTCTGGCAACTTTGCTGAACCTCTTTATAGTTCAAATAATTTGTTGATTGTTGGATTTTTTCAGGTATTTATCTTTTGCAAAGGAGAGTTTTTTCCCCTCTTCTCTTACAATCCTTACATATTATAGTTTTAAAAAAAATCTTTCCTTATGGTATTAGACAGAATCCATACTACGATAGGCTTACCCACTGTCTTGGTCTTGAAGGAAATGCATTTAATCTAATAACATTTCTACACTAAGAATAACAGTTTAGATTTTTTATATATAAACCTTAACCAAGTTAAAAAATTATTCCATTGCTGGCTTGATGCTGTACTTTTCATAAATAGGTGTGAAACCTTACCATATGCTTTTCTATATCAATTAAGATAATCACACTTTTTTTTCCTTTTTTGTCCATTATTCTGATAGATTTTCTGATGTGGAGTCATCCTGGTATTCCTGATATTTGGTCACGTATTTTAAAATACACCATTGGATTTGGTAGTTAGTATTTTTAACTGTGAATATATATTCATAAACAAAATGGGCCTTTTTTTCTTCATTTTCATCTGGGTTTGAAATCAACATTAGCCTGAAATTCTATTTTGTCAATAATTAAGATTGCAATCTGGGCTTTTGGGTTCATATTTGTCTGGTATATACTTTTTTTTTTTTGGCAAGAGCTTTATTCAGATATGGTTCACATACCATACAATTCATCTATTTAAAGTGTACAGTGGTTTTTAATATGCTCAGAGTTGTGCAACCATAACCACAATCAATTTTAGAATATTTTCATCACCCCCAAAAGAAATCCTATACCCTTTAGCTATCATTCACACCCTCTCATTCCCCGCCCCACCTCCCAGCCCTAGGCAACCACTATATATATATATGTCCTCTTTATAGATTTGACTATTCTGAACATTTGATGTAGATGGACTCATACAACATGTGGTCTTTTGTGGCTATTTTTAGTTAGCATGTTTTCAAGATTCATCTAAGCTGTAGCTTGTATTAGTACTTCATGCCTTTTTGTGGATGAATAATATTCCATTGTACGTATATACTTTACCCATTCATCAGTTGACGGGACATTTGGATTTCCACCTTTTGGTTATTATGAATACTGTTATGAACATTCTTGTACAAATTTCTGTGTGGACTGTTTTTAACACTCTTCAGCATATACCTAGGAGTGGAACTGCTGTATCAAAATAGCAACTCTGTTTAATCGTTTGAGGAATTGCCAGACTGCAACTATACCATTTTACATTCCTAACAGCAGTATATGAAGCTTTCTATTTCCCTACACCCTCACCAATATTTTTTTATTATACCCACCCTAGTGGGTGTGAAATGGTATCTCATTGTGGTTTCAATTTGCATTTCGCTAATGACTAATGATGTTAAACATCTTTTTTTGTGTTTACTGACCATTTGTATATCTTCTTTGGAGAGATGTCTATTCAGATCCTTTGACCAGTCAAAAAATTGGTGTCTTATTATATTTTTAATAGATTTGTTTTTTCCTTTTTTTTTTTCCTCTGGCGGCGCCACATGTGGGATCTTAGTTCCCTGACCAGGGATTGAACTTGCACACTCCACAGCGGAAGCATGGAGTCCCAACCACTGGACCGCCAGGGAAGTCCCTGGGTGGTCTTATTACTGAGTGGCAAGTTTTTTTTTGATTTTTTAAAAATAATTTCTTGATACGAGTTCTTATCTATTATTTGCAAATATTTTCTACTATTCTGTGGGTTGGTATACCTTTCCTCATCCTTTTATTTTTTAACTTATGCCTTTAAGTGAATCTTATTTATTGCTTTCCTTTTATTTTTTAATCTTTTAAAAACTTTTATTTTTACAGGTTTTCACTTAAAATTTTTCAATATAGGATCTCCTGTAATTGGTGAGTTTAATCCGCTTATACCATTTTCCCCATGGTCAAATGCGTTGGGTAACCTGTCCGTTCATTTTTCTCCCTGGACATCTTCCTCCCCATAGCTCATCCTCCTCCAATCTGGACTGAATATTGTGGGCCTGCTGCAAATGTTATCCTGCCATTATACTGGGTTGGGGCACTGATTTCTGGTATCTCTTGCCTCCCTTGATTCACTCCCTTATTTTTTGTGGACTACATCCTCCAGTAGACTTTTATTTTACTTATTTTTTCCTAGATGAGCCTTTTTTTTTGCCATAATTAACAACAATTTATTTATTTTGCAAGTGTTCATATTTAAGTTTTGTTTTTTCTATTTAACATCTTTATTGGATTATAATTGCTTTACAATGGTTAGTTTCTGCTTTATAACAAAGTGAATCAGCTGTACATATACATATATCCCCATATCTCCTCTCTCTTGCAACTCCCTCCCACCCTCCCTATCCCACCCCCCTAGGTGGTCACAAACCACGGAGCTGATCTCACTGTGTTATGCGGCTGCTTCCCACTAGCTACCTATTTTATATTTGGTAGTGTATATATATCCATGCCACTCTCTCACTTTGTCCCAGCTTACCCTTCCCCCTCCCCATGTCCCCAAGTCCATTCTCTACTAGGTCTGCGTCATTATTCCCAATTTTTTTTAAGATTCCATATATATGTGTTAGCATACAGTATGTGTTTTTCTCTTTCTGACTTACTTCACTCTGTATGACAGACTCTAGGTCCATCCACCTCACTACAAATAATTCAATTTCATATTTTCTTATGGCTGAGTAATATTCCATTGTATATATGTGCCACATCTTCTTTATCCATTCGTCTGTCGATGGACACTTAGGTTGCTTCCATGTCCTGGCTATTGTAAATAGACCTGCAATGAACGTTGTGGTACATGACTCTTTTTGAATTATGGATTTCTCAGGGTATATGCCCAGTAGTGGGATTGCTGGGTGTATGGTAGTTTTATTTGTAGGTTTTTAAGGAACCTCCGTACTGTTCTCCATAGTGGCTGTATCAAGTTACATTCCATTCTTTGATGTGTTTGTTGGCAATCTGTATATCTTCTTTGGAGAAAAGCTGCATAGAAACTAAAGTTTAAAATTTTCTATGTCTTAAATGTTTTAAACATCTCTTCATGTTTTAAACATGAAGTATAAAACATGAGGGTAGTTTGGTCACAGAATTATAGATTGGAAAAGCAAGTATCTCCTGAAATGCAAATCTCTTTTATTTCCTAGGTTCAGCCATTGAGTTTGGTTAGCAACAAATACTGTTAGCTAAATAAATTTGGTTCCTGAGTTTCAGAGAGCAAGAAGGAAATGTTCACTTAGCAAGGGATGTGTCAAAAGAATTTACTGTAATCTGAGTTTAGATTGAATAGTTTGAATCTACTGTAATCTTCATGAATTTGGAGAGCATAAGTTCAGATAGCAGGAATTTGTCCTCAGAACTTTGAAGGCATTGATCTACCATTTTTTGTCATCCAGATTTGCTGAGTCTAATGCAGATGTTATTCTTGTTCCTAAGTGATTGTTTTTTACCCTCTCTTTGAAAACTTTTAAGATTTTCTCTTTAATCTTAGAGTTCTAAAACTTCACAGTGCTATTCCTTGGTGTGGGTCTTTTTCATTCATTACACTTGACACCCTTGTTGGGCCTTCCAACCTAAGACTGAAGTTCTGGGATAGGCTCTTATGTTATTTCATTTTAATAATCCCTTCCCACCCCTTAAAAAGTTTTTTTTTTTAACTTTCTAACACCATCAATCTGATATTAGACCCCCTCCTGCGAGCTTTATCTTTTCTCTCACTTTCTGTCTCTTTCAGAGGTATTTCCTCATTTGCATCTTACAGCTCTAATAATTACTTCTGAATTTTAAATATTTTTAAGAGCTCTGCTGTTTTATAACTCCTGTTGCATTTCCTGTTATTGCATAAATGCAGTGTCTCTGAAAGTCTTTTTTACCAACTTTTCCCACTTACAACATAGTCAGCATTGTCTCATATCCTAAATATCTTGAAAACATGTTTTTTCATTTTAAACAGTCCTCTATCAAAAGATCAAAATGTATCAAAGATTTTAAGCAGCATGAGGCATTATCAAATCTGTGTTTTCGATGTTCAGTCTAGAAGTAGTAGGGAGAATGAACTGGAGCAGGTTAGAGACAGAGTCTGTAATCTAGGAGAGAAATGATGAAAGTCTTATCTAAGGCAGTAGTGGCGGGGGGTAAAGGCAAAAGAACAGGCTGACAGGTTTTAGGAGGTGGAATGGCACGGGACTTGGTGATTGACTGGTTAAGGGAAAAAGGAAAAGTACTATATTACCCTCAGGTGTATGGTTTGGACAATACCAAGAATAGCTGAATTTCTCCAAATAAGAAACATGTATTTTTAATATATTTAATATAACAACAACTTACCTGTTGTTCAGTCTCATTTGAGTTAAGCTAAATCATATCTAAATATAAGTTACAAATGTTCTATAGAAAAATAAAAATTTCCCCCAGTGCTACAGTCTCAGAGATAAGATACCAAACCTTTAGAGGGATCAACTTTTTAATTAAGATTCTTTAGAGAAATATTTAAAAGGAAGGATGGGGGGGCTTCCCTGGTGGCGCAGTGGTTGCGTGTCCACCTGCCGATGCAGGGGAACCGGGTTCGCGCCCCGGTCTGGGAGGATCCCACATGCCGCGGAGCGGCTGGGCCTGTGAGCCATGGCCGCTGGGCCTGCGCGTCCGGAGCCTGTGCTCCGCAACGGGAGAGGCCCCAGAAAAGGGAGGCCCGCATACCACAAAAAAAAAAAAAAAAAGGAAGGATGGGAAAATTAGCAGTAAACAAAAATTCAAGTTTAGAATTATGGATGAATGACACACTATAGAAGAAAATTTTATCACAAAATATTGTAATATTTTGAAATAAAAAGTCATTCTACTATTATAAATACTTTTGTTTTTGTATATTCACTTTGAGTCGCAAAAAATTTTGCAAGGTAATTTCCTTTTCATCGGTGAAACACCTGTTTACTGTTTAACCAACAATATTAAAGTGTGGATGCAAATATTTACTAAATATACTTTTCTCAAATAAACGCAAATCACGATTTCTGAAAAGGTTTAGTTCTATTTAAACTCATTAGAATATTTATATTTAAATATGCCAGTGTAATCTATATGTATTAAGTAGGAGCTTCTCCAATAAAGAAACAGTCTGAATTGGTTTTATAAATAATGAAGATGATTTAAAATGTAAAAAATTGAGCTTAAAAAACACAGTCCAAACCACCTGTTTTTTAAAGTCACACCAGCCATCTACTTCTAAAAAGTCCTTATCAAAGCTATTTCTTCAAACTCAACATTTACTAATTTAACAGATGGGTTTTTAAAATGAGGAATGTAATTTTACTTTCAACTCACTGATTATATACTCAAATGGCGGCTTAAAAAAATATAATTTTAGAATACACAAAGACCTGAATTAAACCATTCTCAACATTTTTTCAGGACTGTTTGCTAACTGGCTTGTTTTAATTTACATATGAGCTTTAAACATGTCTACAACAGGTAGTACACAGAAATAATTATTTGCAACTATAAAACCTGTCAAGTAAACGCCCAATGTAACATCACTGCTTTTTCCTTCTCTTATAAGAATCATTACTATGAACTCGAACTCGCTGGTACACAGAGGATGCTATTTTCATGCTGTCTTTCTTTGTAAGCGTCTTCTCTACTGCTCCAGGTTTCCAAAGTAACAACTGTGCATCTTCTCCTCCAGTTAGCAAAGAATCATCCTGCATATTCCAAGAGAAAGAACGGACTGTAGCAGCATGCCCTCCCTGAAGCCTGGTCACATGGACCAATCCTGATGTAGTACAGCTCATTATGTGAATAATTCCTGTGTTTGTTCCTCCAACTACAAACAATTTGTCCGTCTTTTCATGATATAGGCCCCCAATCAAATAGTCCAAAATACCTTCTTTCACATTAATTACTTCTCTGACATCTGGGATATTCAAACATGTAATTGGTTCATCGGTATCCAGATGATTAAGATCCCACCAACAAAATCCTTCATCATGTGTCATGCAGTAAATCTGTTTATAATCTTTCCCAGACCAACCAATATAGCTTACTGATGAAACTGAGTTATAGGTTGTAACCAGTGCATCTTCTTCATTATCAACAGTAATATCAAATACATTTACCAGGCCGTCAGTTGAACCTGAGACTACCATGTTGGGATTGCTGGGATGGAAACATACTTGAGTGATATCATCACTATGTGTTTCTGAATATGCACCAAGTGGGTCTTTAGTAGTAGACAAATCCTGAGAATTAATTCTTGCATCCCAAAATACCAACAATGCATCATCATCAACTTTTTCTGTACCAGCACAAATGACATGATCATTACAGCTGATATCAAAACTGATAAAAATATTGGAAGGGTAACCCTTGAACAGCTGGACAGGTTTTTCACTGGCTAATCGAGCATCCCAACATTTTACAGTGCCATCAGTGCATGAAGAATACACGCTGTCACAGGAATTTGCAAACTTGACTCCATTAAGTCCAGGATATCCTCTAAATTCTCGTAGTACATTTAATCTTTCTTTATCATATATTCTGATTGATCCATTAGAACATAAAACAGCAACCAAGCTTCCTTTTTCTGCTTGTACAGTCTTTGATGTGTCTATGCCAAGCAGATAAGTAGGCTCTTTAGTTTCTGAGGAACGTTTAACAATGTTCAAATTAGCAAATTGTTCCTCAATCTTCTCCATATCAGGAGTGCATCCAAGGGTAGTAAAAATCTGTAATAAAAACAAAAATTAAAATTAAACCCGAAGCGTCTCTACATTGTGATTAAATCAAGAACATTTCCCTCTGAGAGCTGGCACAAAACAACAGAGCTAAAATCTAATATTTTAATCATTCCCTACCATGATGTACCTAAAACTCAGTTGCCTACTTCTAATTCAATCACTTTTTATATACTGAATCTACTGCCAGTAAGAGAATTTTAAAACATGTACATACCTTGCTTAGTAATTCCTTTCAGCTCAAACCTAATAATTGGTCCTACGCACAGTCCTCAGCATTAGCCAGGATCTCCACTTTGAGATCATCTTCACCTGGCCCCAGATGCCTTAACAACTATAGAATGTAAACATAGATGTGTTAGCAGAAAAATGGTCCCTCAAAGATGTTGACGCCATTGGGCTTCCCTGGTGGCACAGTGGTTGAGAATCCACCTGCCAATGCAGGGGACACAGGTTCGATCCCAGGTCCAGGAAGATCCCACATGCCGTGGAGCAACTAAGCCCATGCACCACAACTACTGAGCCTGTGCTCTAGAGCCCGTGAGCCACAATTACTGAGCCCGCGTGCCGCAACTACTGAAGCCCGCGCACCTAGAGCCCGTGCTCCACAAGAGAAGACATCGCAATGAGAAGCCCGCGCACTGCAACGAAGAGTAGCCCCCGCTCACCACAACTAGAGAAAGCCCGCACGCAGCAACAAAGACCCAATACAGCCAAAAATAAATAAATTCATTAAAAAAAATGTTCATGCCTTAATCCCAGGAACCTATGAATATGTTAGGTCACATGGCAAAGAGGAATTGAGGTTGTAAATGGAATTAAGGTTGCTAATCAGTTGACCTTAAAATAGGGAGATTATTCTAGATTATCTGGGTGGGCCCAAAGTAATCACCAGTGCCCTTAAAAGTACTGATAGAAGAAGCAGGCAGAATATGAGAGTCAGAGGGAGATGTTACTCTGGAAGAAAGGTTCAGATACACTGCTGGTTTGGGCAAAGGAGGCCAATAACTGGGTGGCGGAAAAGGCAAGGAAACAGCCTCCTTTAGAGCTTCCACGTGAAAGTGCAGCCCTGCTAACACCCTGATTTTAGCCCACTGAGACCCATTTTGGAATTCTGACCTCCAGAGTTATAATAAATTTATGTTGTTTTGAGCCACCAAGTTTGCAGTAATTTGTTACAGCAGTGATAAAAAACTAATAGAGGTAGCCAGTAGGAATTCTGGAGATGTGCTTCTCAGGCAGTAGCAGCTTGTAAATGTTGGAGATGCAATTTGAACTTAGGCATTCTGGCTTCAGGGACTGTGCTCTTAACCACCACGCTAGATTGCCTCTCAATGGTAGGTTGTATACAGAACAAGTTCAAGGCCAGAAAAATATGCATGCCTAGTGACTTTATCACAAACTTTTCTATCTTGCTTTCACCAATGAATATTCTAGCCTGCCTCACAAATTCACATTTTCATTCTTAAGATGAAATGCTTTTTTTCCTGTTGCTTTAGTGATAGTTTTTTAACCGTCTGTCTTTTCGTCTTTACAAGGAGAAATGAACACTAATTCAAGAGCTGTTAGAAGGATTAACTGAAATAACATGTCTGGCATATCATGATACACATTCAACAAATGTTATGTAAAAATGACCAGTATTACCATTATCAATACCACTAACACCACATGGAGGAGAATTTGGATCTATCAGAGTGGCTCCAAACAAAACAATTAAACCAAAAGGCAAAAAATATTAAAAAGTTGCATTGGGGTTCAAAAAAAGAATAAGCATATTCTCCAACTTTAAATTTTGACTATTTAAAAACTTACAAAAGTTGAAAGAATAGTTCAACGAACACACACACACATAGCCTTTCACCTCCGAGGTTCAACAACTTGCTTTCTTCTATCTCTATAAGCACACACACACACATTTTTTGATGAACTATTTGAAAGTTAACTACAGACAAAATATCACTTCATTTCTAAATACTTTAACACAGAGCACCTCCTCAATCTTTTGTTTTCTTAACACTGATTTTTTTTTAAAAGTCC
Organism: Physeter macrocephalus; assembly: GCF_002837175.3. NCBI lineage: Eukaryota > Metazoa > Chordata > Mammalia > Artiodactyla > Physeteridae > Physeter > Physeter macrocephalus. Next base: position 144,993,687 of record NC_041224.1, read on the forward strand.
AGGCCAGTTGTCTGATAATATGTCCCAAATTCTGGATTTTTCTAATTGTTTCCTCCTCATGATTAGATTCCAGTTTAATATTGTTATCAGGGATAAAATTTAGGTGATGCTGGGTACTTTTTTTTTTGGCTGCATTGGGTCTTTGTTGCTGTGTGCGGGCTTTCTCTAGTTGCAGCGAGTGGGGGCTACTCGTCGTTGCAGTGCGCGGGCTTCCCATCGCGGTGGGTTCTCTTGTTGCAGTGCACAGGCTCTAGGCACATGGGCTTCAGTAGTTGCAGCACACGGGCTCAGTAGTTGTGGCACGCGGGCTTCAGTAGTTGTGGCATGTGGGCTCAGTAGTTGTGTCTCATGGGTTCTAGAGCGCAGGCTCAAATTGTGGCACATGGGCTTAGTTGCTCCGCAGCATTTGGGATCTTCCCGGGCCAGGGATTGAACCCGTGTCCCCTGCATTGGCAGGCGGATTCTTAACCACTGTGCCACCAGGGAAGCCCTGGGTACTTCTTATTGCATCACATCATAGAGACTCATAATAACAAGCTTGATCACTTACTTAAATTCTTCTTGGTGCTTAAACTGTCCCCAACTTGACCACTGAGAAACTCCTCAGGCAGCCAGCTTCTGTGTGCTTTTGATATGTCATTATCACAATTAGTATGTAAGCCCTAAATGGAACAACTCTGTATAAGAATAAGTCTGAAAATGGTGAGCATCCTTCAAGTGTTCTGAGACTAACTGACCATTTATCTCCACAGCATAACTGTTGGTTTTACAACCAGATAGGCTAAAATGGCCTTCTCTCCTTAAACATGTCATGCTTGCTTCTGTCTCAGGACTGTAGCAATAGCTGCTTCTCTACCTGGAATACTTTCTGTACCTTTTTTGTGTAACTCCTTCCTGTTATTCAGGTCTCAATATGTTACCTCCCCAGAGAGAGCATCCCTGATCAACCAACCTAAAGTAGACTGTCACCCCCCTATCATACTGCCCATTTTATTAATTAAAAAATTAAAAACGCTTAATTACGAAATATTTCAAATACACACAGTGTAGAAAAAAGGAAACAGACACCCAAGTACTGTACATATTACCCAGATTTAACATTTTGCCATATTTGCCTCAGTTTTTTATTTAAAGAAATGAAACCTTATAGACACAACTCCTATGATTAAGAAATTTTTTAAGTGGCATGACAATTATATGTATCTTTGTTGCAATTTGCTCTTTTCACTCAATATTTTTTAAAAACCTGATTTTACTGGTGAGGTGAACTTATTACCTGACTCTTTCTTGCTTTTTTGTTATCAATATGATTGCTGAATAAATGAGTGAATAACTGATTCAACTTTCATGCATTAAGAGCTGAAGAGTTCCAGGAGAAACAGCATAAATCTAAAATGATATTGCATGTGTCTGTGTGTTTGCAGGGGGAGATGTGCTTATGGAAATTAGAAAAATAATGGCATTCAATAGCAGTATTTTAAATAAAGTACCAAAAGGAAATATAGAAAAAGACTTTGTATTTGTGAAAAAAAAATTATTTAACTTAATTTTTTTTTTTACTACAAGCTCTTCAAATACATCCTAAAATGTGTGTTAAGAGTGTACTGCCTATACACTTCAAGGAAAAATCCTTTTTAATTCCAGATAAAGACAACTGCCCATTCTTGAAATACTAGTCAAAGTGTTAATGAGATTACAAAAGAAACAATTCTTTGCTACTGCTTCATATTGATCTCTGCATATGAAGTATCAGATTTTTTTTTTTTTTTTTTTTTTTTTTTTGCGGTTCGCGGGCCTCTCACTGTCGTGGCCTCTCCCGTTGCGGAGCACAGGCTCCGGACGCGCAGGCTCAGCGGCCATGGCTCACGGGCATGTGGGATCTTCCCGGACAGGGGCACGAACCCGCGTCCCCTGCATCGGCAGGCGGACTCTCAACCACTGCGCCACCAGGGAAGCCCTGAAGTATCAGATTTTAAACAATAAGAAAGTTTAATGTGACTTTTAAGCTAATAGTAAGTTATAGGACTATGACTATGCACTGCTACCCCCAAGCAGGATAGTAGTGCAGTACTCCTTCCCTCCACAGCGTTGCCTGGAGAATCTGTTTCACACTGGAACAGGCCCCTGCAAGGATTCTGGGGATTGATGAGGCAGGCAGAGTGGGCCCAGATGGAACGCTACAACAAACATTTTTAAGACAGTAGTAATGGTACAGTCTCAATGGTTGTCCACCTGACACACTGTTTAAATGCAGCATAGTACTTCAAAAAAAAGATAGATGTTAGAAGGTAGGCAGCTCCTACAACACTCTCATGCTATAGAGTTTATATTCATTTGTCCGTAGATACAAAGAGTAAAATAGTTTAATCTCTTAGGGAAAAAGATGAAAACCTCTGGCTTATGCTTTAACACATTAATATGCAAGTGAATCATATTTGAAATATAACTTCCAAGGCTACATGGTTAATTTTAATTTTATATACTAATGGATCATTCTAAAATGATGAATAAACCCTTTTACTTCTATGTATGCCCTTCTCTGTATTTTCTTTGTATGACCCACTTCCCAGTCCTCAAGATAAGCCATAGGCTCTCTTTTCTTCTCACTTGACATTCTCACAAGGCAACCTCATTGACATTCATGTTTTCAAGTGCCAATGAGCTCATCTATTTACAGGTCCATATTTCCAATTGTCTACTAGCCATTCCTCCCTGAACATGTCCCACTACACCTCAAAGTAAAACTGATTATTTATGCCCCCACCAACCTTCTCCTTAAAAACAAAATCAAAATATGCTTCTCAATGTTCTCCATGTTGGTCAATGGTATTGGCACCATGACAACACTCTGATCCACCCAGTTCTCTAAGCCAGAACCTCTGGGGAATATCCAGCTCTCCTACTCAGGGCTCTCTTCCAATCCATTTCTTTTTTTTCTTAAACATCTTTATTGGAGTATAATTGCTTTACAATGGTGTGTTAGTTTCTGCTTTATAACACAGTGAATCAGCTATACGTATACATATATCCTCATATCTCCTCCCTCTTGCGTCCCCCTCCCACCCTCCCTATCCCCCCACCTCTCGGTGGTCACAAAGCACCGAGCTGATCTCCCTTCCAATCCATTTCTAAATCTCACTTTTGCTGAAGGCTACTAAGGGTATATTGAACTATAAGGTTCAATCTATTTCTGTAGATTAAAACAATATTGACAACTTCATATAGTTCAACCTAACAAAAACATATAAAGAGAACAAATAAGATTATCCATAATTTTAATCTTTTCTCTATTTCTGTTAGATGCATAAAAGGAAGCTTAGTTAGCATTGAGATCTCAACAGGCTAGTGAGAGCTGAGGATGTAGAGTGAGCCTTTCTTATATTAATACACACACACATATACACACACACACACAAATGAAAGAGGGGACAAAAAGAGAGGGACAGAAAAGAGTACTAAAGCAAAGAGTAGGGAGGAGAAAAGAAGAGAAATGAAGATAAGCCAAAAGAGAACAGCAGAGAAAAGAGAAAGTAATGGATGGAGTTACCGCCACTACCTGTTGGATCACATTGCAGTTCTTACTTTCCCAACACTGACATGAGACAAGGAGAAGAGGTCCAGATAAAGGAAGTTTAGTAGAGTCTAAAGCTATGTTGGTTCACTTGGCTAAAGAGTTTTCATTTAAAAAAATTCCTTGTCCTTGAGTTAGTAGCAAGCAACCATAACTCAATTTAAATATTGGCCTAACTGTTCTGAAAAAATTACTAATATCTCATCTTGACCCACCTGGTACAGATCAGGAAATAGCAGACCCCCAGCAGTGCCCTGGCAGTGAGCCACCACCACTGCTGTTGTGGTCTTTACTGGGATACAGAATTCTCGTGTCTGAATATAATGCAGTAGCTGGAAGATGCTTAGAAAGACACCCTAAAACAAACACCTTAGTGTAAGCTTCAAGGGGGTGAAAATATTAACTTCTTGGTGAACTGCCATCTTGAAACATATTTGAAGGGAAATGCTGACTAATCTCTAATCTGAAGAACTGTCCTTAGGTAATTAAGACTTAGTTACTTGATAACAAAATCCCTAAACATAAGTATTTCTTTTGTGGCTTTTGCCTTAGTAAAATTTAAGTTATCTTTATCAATCAAAATATTCTTTCATTTTACTTCCTATTAAAATAAACCCAATAAAATGTTATTTCTATATATGAAGTACATCCTAAATACATCTAGCCACAACTAGGTGTTGCTCTTATTCCTGAATTGGCCAAGTATGAACATGAAATCTGAAGGACACCCTAGGTAGCTTAAATCATTCCACGACAGAAGAGGAAGTAGCTTTCTTTCTCATTTAAACAAGATGAAGAAATGTATTAAACGAAAACACACATTTTATACCTAGTTAGAAACTATTGATTACAAAAGGCACTATACTAAAACTCTTTGGCATATTACTTTGTAGGAAGTCAGAAATGAGCAGTATCCTTAGAAATAGATATATTTCTGTCTTTCACGTATGAATAAATGTTCATCATACTTGAAAGATCTGACAGCATAAGCAACAAATACTATTACATTTTTACTACTAAAAAATAAGAGTTGTATTTGAACTGTATGTTCGATAAAGGACTAGTTTTCTTTTGAAACAATTTATCAGACTTGGGTCAGAAAAACTAATTCCCCACAGCTGAAACTTAATACTGCCCATTGACCGCAAGGAACTAGCTCTGATGATTGCACAATGCAGAGATTCGGCTAATGTCCCCAATGCAGGGAGAAGCTAAATGGGAAAAGTCATTCAGGAATGGTCTCTAATAACTTCACAATCCACACTTATAATTTAACTACAATAATGCTAACATATCTATCAAATTGGGCTAGGATGATTGAGTCTCACAGAGAAGAAAATAATCATAACTGGAGTTCAACAAATGCTAGGCAGTGTGCTAGAAACTTATTGATACATCTAATTTTTTTACCCTAATCATTTAACCCTATGAGACAGGTATTATTATCACCATTTTACAGAGGAAATTGAAGTTCAGAGAAACTGAGTAACTTGCCAATGCTCTCATAGGTAATAACAGGGGGAGTCTGATTTGAAACCCAAATTGTAACTTTAAAACCTGTGAAGCTGTGTTCATTTCAATTCTATGCTATTCCTCTTTCATGTAAGTACTAAAATATGAGTGTCAACTTTAATTAAGAAATATACCTATTAGGCTTTAAGAAGAAGAATTACATATTAATTCTACATATAAGCAGAGGAGAAAGAAAGGGAGCAGGATGGGGGCTTCCCTGGTGGCACAATGGTTAAGAATCCGCCTGCTAATGCAGGGGACACAGGTTCGAGCCCTGGTCCAGGAAGATCCCACATGCTGCCGAGAAACTAAGCCCGTGCGCCACAACTACTGAGCCTGCGCTCTAGAGCCCACGCGCCACAACTACTGGAGCCCATGCACCTAGAGCCCGTGCTCCACAACAAGAGAAGCCACCGCAATGAGAAGCCCGCGCACCGCAACAAACAGTAGCCCGCGCTTGCCACAACTAGAGAAAGCCCGCACACAGCAACGAAGACCCAATGCAGCCAAAATTAAATAAAGAAAATAAATAAATTTATTTTTTTAAAAGGGAGCAGGATGATTGAAAAAACACACAAACACAGAAAAAGGTTACAGTAAGCAGCCATCACTTTTAATTTTTTTGTGTCCCATTTTTTATTATGGAATTTGTATGGAATAAAGAATAGTAAAAGAAACCCCTATGCAACCCATTATCCACCACGAACAATTACATTCCTCAAAACTTATTATTAGCAGTGGAGGGGTCAAACATATATTCTATTTTATTCAAAGGGCAATTAAGAAACTGTAGAGGACATCTAGTATGATGGAACCCCTCCAACTCATCCGTCTTCCCCCTCCATGTGGCATCAACATTGTTTCAGTTGCCTGTAGCACCAGGGATGGATCCTGATTAACCTAATCATAGTAATGCCATCCTTTTCAACCAGTAATTGGTTCAGAAATCTTACATTTTTGCCAGTCCACGTATGTATTCCCCTCCTAACTACAATCTGTTCACATGTGGAATGCTAATTCTTAAGGGTACCCAATCCAACGGATGGAAAGAACTTTAATTCCATGTGTATGAGATTTAACATTTTCAGACTATTTAAGTCAATTTGCAGTGGAGTTGTTGTTAATGCAGCCAGAACCAGCCTAACTAATTAGAGATAATCAAATAAAGTCTTGGGTGTTATCACCAAGTACTGACTTAATGTAAGAAGCTCCTACAAATAAAGATTTAGGGAACATACTTTAAAAAGTCAAATGTCATTCATATTAAAGATGGGGACTTTGATCTTTTGTTCCCTTTAGAACATTCTATCCTCTCCCTTTTCCCACCTATTCCAAAAAATAGGATACACAAAGGACTTGTCAGAAGACTATAAAAACCTGTGCTCAGTAATAATGGTAGGATCCCTGATTCTAAAGACATCAACAAAACGAAAAAACAAACAAGCCTCTGAAATGCTACAATATTTTAAAACTTAATATAAAACTCTATCTGGTAAGTTTCTGTGTATTTTAAAAATTTATCTATATTTCTGAATTTCTAAAATAGTCCCATGGCTCAAAATTCAAAAGGTTCCAAAACTAATATCTTAGAACATTTCTGTCCTCAAGCCCCTTTCTTCTCCCAGGAGTCATCAAATGTTACCAGTTTCTTATGAATATTTTCAGAGATTGTCAATTTGGAAATAATGCAGTGAAGTAATTTTCAGCTTGTCAATAATCTATCAGTGTGGTACAATAAAAAAGCAATACGTTTAAGAATAAAACATACTAATTTCAAGCCCTTGTTCTACCACGAACTAGCAAAGTCATCATTGTACAAATTAACCTAACCTCTGTAAGCCTCAGTTTCTTCATCTTTAAAATGGGGATAGAAATGGACATACTTGATACTGAGCACCTTTTACAGCCAAGTACAGTGCTAAATGCTGGAGATTCAGATGAGAAACATACTTGCTGTCTTCAAGAAGTTAGGAGAAAGACCAGTAAACAATTACACTATAGTGTGATGGTACAAGGACAGAGATAATCAGAGGATGACACAGGAACACAAAGCAGAAGGATGTAGTGGGCATAATTCTTGGCATAAAGAAAATAAGCAAATATTGATTTCCTTTCTTTTTAATAACTTCATTTGATTTGCCTTATTTCATTTCATTCACATTTTAAAAAATACCATTCTACAGCTTTTAAAAAAATGAAAGCATTCTGTTACTTTTATATTAAAACTATTTTTAAAAAATGAACCAATATGCAAAATTTCATGAACATGAATATCAAACCAGCAACTCTCAATTCTGAATAAACCACTGACATATCAAATTGAGTGGGTGCTTTTTAAGATTTCATTTTTCATTTTTTAATAAAAAATACATTTCTAAAGAGCAAATGAACTTCAGTATGTTTTAGAAGATGATATAGTTTCACTGAAGTGAAACAAGTTCTCAGTAAACTTCTCCAAAATTCTTATCTTTTAGTTAGGTACCAATCAGAAAGGCTTAAGATCTACCCTATTAAAAATACCCTTGAATTTTAAAATATGTATATGTATAATGGATTCACTTTGCTGTATACCTGAAACTAACACAACATTGTAAATCAACTATACCCCAATAAAAATTAAAACTACCCTTTGACCTCCTTGGACAAATGGCCTGAATCTGGGTCTGGGACAGGGAAAATACAAGATGAGCCTACAGCATCAAATAGTGCCTGAAAGTAAAGAAGTGCTTAAAAAAAAAAAAAAAAAGAAGACACAAGAGCCAAGATCTCCCACTGGTCACTCTAAACCAGTTTGAGCAAAAAAGCAACCAAACAACAAAATAAACACCCATGAATCCATACCGATAAAAATAAATGATTGAGTAAGTAAATAAATGAGGGGAAGGGACATATCTTCCTTACAGAAAAATTCCAACTAATATAAGCAGATACAACCTCCTCCAGGAGGTGGAGCTCAGTTCTCCTCTTCTGGAGTATAGGCTGGACTTAATTACTTGCTTCCAAACAACAGAGTATTGAAAGAGTAAAAGATAGTAAATTCAACTAGAGAAAATCAGAAGACACCACCTTAACCAACTGATCGAGGTCAGCATCTTTGGTAGTAAGTCATGTTGATGTCACTTGCCCTCTGATGTGATGTGATGAGAAAGATAGTTTACTTCTGTGGCATTCGTCTCAAAAATTCATAACCCCAGCCTAAACTTGAGGAAACGTCAAACAAACTCAATTGAGGGACAATCTACAAATACCTGGCTAGTACTCTTCAAGTTTCAAAGTCGTGTTAGCAGAGCATTTGGAAGCAGTAGCTGCTAATGTCTAATGTCATGTGCTAGTGGCAAGGTCAGTGGCAAATGGGAAAAATCTAATGTTAGCTACAAAAGTTCTATACTGGACATTAAAGAACAGTCCCTCATATGCATTACCAATATGTCCTAGAGAAATCAATACCTTGGGACAAAAAGCATGCATTGGTTTAACTTCCTCAGAACATGTCTAAGAAAACTTTTATATCAAAAATTTAGAGAAATTTGTGTGTATGTTTTAAACTGACACATAATTGGCCTTAAAACAATCTATTAAAGAACGATTTGTTTTAAATTGGGCAGAAGTGCTGCATATTTAGTGGAAGGTATGCTAAACTGACGTCTGCTACAATTTCAATGTAATTTTAAATATCATATTCATTAATGACTGAGACAATGTCTTTGTAAATTAATCCTGGTTAGCGAGCCTGAATATGCTATTCTTGTTCACACGAATGTTCAAGATACTGGTTGCGGCAACATATGGCACTTCATGCATTAAATACACTAAAATTCTTAGGGAGAGCACAGTTTTTAAAGTGCAGGAATTTGTTACCAAGGAAAAGAGGGAGGGGGTGGGAAGGAATGACACACACACACTCCCTCATGCAGTAAGAGATTATCCTTCAGGTTCCAGATATAACATTCAAAGTAACTTTAAAAAACAAAGACATTTTCCTCAATAACATCTTGAGATATCCAGTTTCTCAAGTAAATCTTTCACCCCAAAGTCACCCTTTATAGTAAGTCTATGAATACCCAGCTTCTTTCAACAAGAACAATGAACCGTCTTTGCCTTTCCAAAACAACCAGCTGGTTAACCAAACAGAGAAGAAACCAAACTTCTTCAGTCACCAGATGTCTTAATTTGGAACAGATAGTAACAATGTGGAATAATCCAATTCTTGAATTGGTACTCTATGTTTACTACTTCTTTTTCTAATTCTCAATAGATGCTTTTAAAGATTAAGCAAATGCTCTCTGTAATAACTGCAAAAAAAGGGAAGGGGAATAAAAAGAGTGTAATATGAATATTATGAATATTATGTCATAGTTAGAAACGGATCAGCAATATCATTAAATCCCTAGGACTTCCCTGGTGGTCCAGTGGCTAAGACTCCATGCTCCCAGTGCAGGGGGCCCAGGTTTGATCCCCAGTCAGGGAACTAGATCCCACATGCAGCAACTAAAGATCCCGCATGCCACAACTAACACCTGGCGCAGCCAAATAAATAAATACTTTTAAAAAATCATTAAATCCCTATTCAATAATTCAGAAACGATTCTCGAATGGCTAACATGACAGGCCTAAAACACACTGGATTTAGCCAAGTCCCTGCTCTCAACAAAGAGCAGTGGAGACAGACAGATATATAGACAAATAACTAATTATAATAATGAAAAGAGTGATAAGTATTATAAAAAATAATACTGGGTAAGGCAAGAAATGGGGCAGGAATAGCCTTTTAGATTTGGTCATTAAAGGCAAGCCTCTCTCATGAGGTGAGATTTGAGCCAAGACCAGAATAAAATGAGGGAGCAAAGCATTGGACCATGTGAACCAAGAGAAAAATAATGAAACGAAAATAAAAACAAAAATAAACAAATGGGACCTAATTAAACTTAAAAGCTTTTGCACAGCAAAAGAAACCATAAACAAAACGAAAATTCAACCCTTGGAATGGAGGAAAATATTTGCAAACGAAGCAACCGACAAGGGATTATTCTCAAAAATATATAAATGGCTCATGCAGTTCAATATCAAAAAAAACAAACAACCCAATCCAAAAATGGGCAGAAGATAATTTTCTCTCCTGGGAGGAGAAAAATAGCAAGTGGGCCAGTGCAGCTAACACTGAGTCAGAGAAAGAAAGTGGTGTAGGAAATAAGGTTGAAGAGGTAGCTGCAGTCAGATAAGAGCTTTGCAGGCCAAGGTAAAGACTTCAGATTTTATTCTCAAGAGAGAAAGCAAGCCACTGCAGGTTTACAGCTGGTGAGAAACATCTGTGAAGAGATTCCTCCAGCTGCTGACTGGAGAACAGACCTAGGGCAAGAATGAAAGTAGTAAAGAGTCTTGTGCACAATTTTGGGCAAGAGATACTAAAGTAGGGAGAAGTGGCGGGATTCAGGCCACAATTATGAAAGAGGAATAAACAACATTTTCTCATTAGACTTCAAGAGGGGTATGAGAAGAAGTGTCAACGATGATTCTTAGGTTTCTGGCCTCAGCCACAAAGTGAACAGACCATACTTTTAGGATAATTACAAGCTTTCAGGATAATTACAAGATGATTAATTAGATAATTAGACAATTATCCAATTGTTAAATAGTCTTTATAAACTGTGGTATATTAATACAGTAAAATTATACACAGCAAAAAACAGAACAAAAACCCACACACCACTGGTACATGCAACAAGGTGGATGAATCTCAGAATTGTTTAGTGACAGAAGCCCGACACCAAAGGTTGCTACAGGATTTTACTTATACAAAGTTTAAGAACAGGTAAAACACATCTACAATGGTGGCAATCGGAATACTGGTTATCTTTTGGGGGAATCCGGACTGAGGAAGAAAGCAAGAGAACTCTGTGAGTCGTGATTATGCACAGATGTATACATTTGAAAAAACAAACAAATCATCACAGAGGAGAATGACCCTCTCTGCCTCCATCACGATTCTCACACTGAGTAAAAAGCATCAACAGTCTACTGCTGGAGGAGAAACAGCATGGTGAGAAATCCCCTATCTGGCACATGCCAGCAGTGCCTGCTAAAAGTTGCGACTGGAGAAGGACAAAAAAAAAGCCCTCCAGCATCCCAGGCCCAACACTGCAGTGGCTTATTAACATCAGACAAAGGAGAGGTCTGAACAAGCACTATTAATTCACTCAAAATTATCATAGACCTAAATGTGAGGGCAAGAACTACAAAACTTCTAGGAAAGAAGCAGAGAAGTTATGACCCTGGGTTAGGTGAAGATTTCTTAGAATCCAAAAGCACAAACCAGCAAAGAAAAACTTGAATTAATTAAAATTTTAAACTTCTCTGCTTTTTGAAAATCAGTTAGGAAAATAAAATGTCAATCTCTGATCAGTTAGGAAAATAAAATGTCAATCTCTGGGACTTCCCTGGCAGTCCAGTGGTTAAGACTCTGTGCTTCCAATGCAGAGGGCGTGGGTTCAATCCCTGGTCGGGGAACTAAGATCCCACATGCTGCTGCAGTGCAGCCAAAAAAAAAAAAAGTCAATCTAAAAGAAAAGAGGTGAAGCTCAAGGTACCAGAAATCAAATTTATTTGGGAACAGCAGAGGAATTGCAATTCGCGACAGCCAAGCTGCAACGAGTTACAGGCAAGTCTGTTGAAGGTTTAGGATGGGTTGCTTTTATGGGCAAGCAGTGCAAAAAAGGAGAGTCGAGATGGGGGCCATGCAGCAAGTCACTGGTTCGAAGATGGGAAGAGATTCTTGGCAGATGCTCATTAGTCACAGGTTAAGTTTCGATAAATCTGTAAATTTGATAATTCTCTGAATCGGGTATTCATGGGAAATCAGTCTCTCAGTCTTTAACTTTTGTTTTTCTGAGGGCACACGAATGGGTCTACATTTCATATCCTTTGGTTCCATTTTAGATTAAAATCCTTTCACTCTTCCCTCGCTTGAGCAGGATCTTTCACAGACAGTATCGCTGATCAACCTTATAGCGTGGGTATTTGTTCAGTCAGAGATGTTGTTAGATGTTGGGCTGTGTGTCCCTTGGAGCTGCAGAGGACCATTCTAAGATGTTCTGTTCCACCGAAGAAGGAAATGGCAAGTGGATTTTTGGCTTCATTTGAACAACATGGGGAATCTCAGCCACAGTCCTCTAAGGTGGTCAGGTTGGTTTCCATGGTCAGTTGAGCCTCATGATAAGCCTTAGGAACTTTATTCTGTACATATATCTGAGAGAAAGACATTTGCCTACTGAAATAAGACAGTAGAAATTTCATTAGGAGGATGACACCCAGGGTCAGAAGTCCAGCTATGGTTACTGACTGGAATAAACCTCTCAACCAGTTTCCCCAGCTACCTATATTTAATAGGTTGAGAATGTCCCAAGTCATGGAGCTTCGCCTATTTCAGTTAACAGATTGATACTGGCCATCATTTTTATTTCTTGCATTATTTTTCCCCATTTGTTAACATAAAAACAGCCTTCTTCCCCAAGCAGGACACAGGTTCCTCCCTAGTGTGCAGTGAGGAGGTGTAGTGCTCTGCGGTTTTGTAAGACTACTTCTGCTAGGCTGTCTGTTTGGGTTTGTTGATTTTCAAAGGCCCTAAGAGAAGCATTAAAGGTAGTTGCCATGACTATGGAGAGGTTTCAAATTGCTTTTTCAAGTCCGTTACTCCAACCCAAGGGGAAAAAGACTCAGGCAAAGGCACGCCCAAACCCCTTTCTATCTACTATGGGGTTATTTGTGGGCATCCATCCAAAATTATATCCATCCCAGCTTTGACGTGCTCTTTTTTTTTTTAATTAATTAATTTATTTATTTATTTATTTTGGCTGTGTTGGGTCTTCATTTCTGTGCGTGGGCTTTCTCTAGTTGTGGCGAGCGGGGGCCACTCTTCATCGCAGTGTGATGGCCTCTCACTGTCGCGGCCTCTCTTGTTGCGGAGCACAGGCTCCAGACGCGCAGGCTCAGTAGTTGTGGCGCACGTGCCCAGCTGCTCCGCGGCATGTGGGATCTTCCCAGACCAGGGCTCGAACACGTGTCCCCTGCATTGGCAGGCAGATTTTCAACGACTGAACGACCAGGGAAGCCCTGACATGCTGTTTTAAGTTATTAGGAGAAAGAACCCAGACTGGGTATATAGGCAGTGGAAGGGCAACAACTCCACAACGTCCCTTCCATTTAAGGAGGAGTGTTTCTGCACAGAAAGAAATAACCAGTGTTTTCTAAAGACAGGGTGTAAGTGGGCCCCCTTTCTTTTCCTGGTATAAAAGAAGAGCTCTCAGGATCAAAAACATGGTCATTTACACATAGCACATGACAGTTGCATGGTGGGAATGGCTATAAGAACATTTTAAATTTCTATACATTTGGAATAATAGGTGAGTTTGATTATTGCAGGTGAGTTTCCCATGGAGGTCTGAGGAATCTCCAGGGAGAAGGTAAGTTGAATTAAGTTCCCACCATTCACCAGATTTCTGATCAATTCCCCATTAAGTACCATTGAAAGGAAGCACATCCACTTCTCATTCCCTGGTGCCATTATAATTTTCATTATCCCACCACAGAGATACATTAATGAAGGAGACATATAGTCTTCTTGATTCCAGCAGGGAGTGAATTCATGATCATCTGTGTCATATAGAATTGTATAGTTACAAGCGTTTAGTGGGAGGGAGGCCAGAGTTTTGCCAGTACCATAAATGTTTTCAAAACACAAAGAAAGATTTTGGGTAAGAGTCCAGACTGGATTAAGGGGTATTCCTTTATGGGCAGGGGGCACCCAATGGAATGCTGTAATGTCTGGTGCCAATTTGCTGCAAGGAAGAACATGCACCTCTTCAAAGATACCAAAGGAAAAGCCTACATCTCTGCCAGACAGATTTTGCCATCCTTCTAAGGTTAATGGCCAGGTTACCAGTTCAGGTTCATCATGAATGTTATTAGCTCTGGCACAAATCAAACAATCAGTAAGGCTGGCAGAATCAGGGAGTTTTGGTAAGGTGCACCAAGGGATGCGCTAAAGCTAAAGAGAGCAGCAAGAAAGCCAAAGAAAGGGCAATTAGAACTTTAAGCATGACACAGGCCTGTCTGGATATCTTGGGAAAGCTGTCTACTTCTGATGTCATCTGCTTCAGTAGAAAATTTTAGCTTTCAATCACCAGTTAGGTTGCAGATCCACTCAAGTTTGGGGGCCTTTTTATAGAAGAGACGCATGAATCCAGGAGTCCATCCCTTGGAGCTCAGCGACACAGGGGTTAGTCAGCAACTGCTGGTAGGGGCCCTTGCAACAAGGTTGAAGGGAAACTTTATGGATATGCCTTCTCCAACAGCCGAAGTCACCAGGCCGCAAAGTGTGGTGTTTGACATCTTTGTCTCCTGGGAGCATGCTGTGGAAAGATTATTCCTCCAAATCATTATTATTGTCAATGGATTTAATTAGACCTCTGCAAAACTGAAATATATCCCCTTTTATTATTTGTAGGTCAAAGGAAGCAGGGACTAAATGCGTTGGCTGTCCTATAATTATTTCAAAGGGTGAGAGCTTATGAATCCTGAATGGAACGGGTCCAAGATTTAGATGAACCAGCAGAAATATTTTTGGTTGAGGTATTTGGAGATCTTTAACTAATTTAGCCAATGGATCTTGATAATTCCATTTGTATGTTCAACCAGTCCTGAAGAGTGAGGATGATAAGCAAAATGAAAATGTTGTAGAACTCGCCAGATGGCACAGATTTGTGAAAGTACTTGTCCAGTAAAGTGGGTTCTCCAGTCACTATGGAGTTCCAGGGAGGTTCCTCAAATGGAAGTAATCTTTTCTAAAAGGACTTTAGCTACAGAAGAGGCAGCTGCCTTTCTACATGGAAATGCTTCAGTCCATGTGAAAACATGCACACCATTACTAGCCTAATATATTTATATCCATGAGACAGGGACAATTGTATGAAATCCAGCTGCCAGACCTCAAATGGTCTATTGGGTAAATCAAAATGTCCCCAGGCAGTGTAGATAGTCTTCTCTGGGTTGAATTTAGGACAAGATATGTGTTTTTGGTGGCCTTGCCGACATTTCTCCACCAATATTGATTCATAAATGTTACCATTTTCTCACTGGACCAATGGTTTAATTCACATATGGTAGTTAAAAAGGGAAATTTTAGATTTTTTTTG
Source organism: Physeter macrocephalus (assembly GCF_002837175.3). NCBI lineage: Eukaryota > Metazoa > Chordata > Mammalia > Artiodactyla > Physeteridae > Physeter > Physeter macrocephalus. Next base: position 145,008,957 of record NC_041224.1, read on the forward strand.
GCAGGACCAATTTATTACTGGGTCCAAACCAGAGTCCCTTTACTTCACAGTACCAACAGCCTTTGATTTTCCAGTTCTGTTTTTCTCTTTCAGAGGCCAACTGTTGTACTTCCCGGGCTAGTTCCCTTAGGTCCTCGCCGGGGGAGTAGCCTTGTGGACTATGACAGAGGTCTGGTTTATAGATCTCAGAAGGGTGGCATTTTTTGCAGGAATACTGGTGAGGTGGTTTCCTTTGGCTTCCAGAAAATCAGACTTGGAATGCCCAGGGACTTTAATGACAGCTAGAGCTGCTGGCAGCAGTACGGCATCCAACAAATTTTGGACATAAGGGCCATTCTTAATTTTAACTCCACTAGAAGTAAGGAAACCCCACTGTTTCCATAACATTCCAAAGTCATGGGCTATCCCAAAGGCATATCAACTGTCTGTATAGACATTTGCCGTCTTGCCTTTGGCTAAAACACATGTTTGAATGAGAGCATGTAACTCCGCTTGTTGGGCTGAAGTGGTCGAAGGCAAGGGTGCAGCCTCAATGACCTTGCATACCTGGCACAGAATTTGCCATTCTCACTTTTTAGGCAAGAACCATCAATTAACCAGATCAGCATTCACCAAGGGGGTTTCTTGTAAGTCATCATGAGGGGTCAAGAGGTGATCCATCAAAGTCAGACATGGGGAACTTCATCAGTGCAAGAGGGAAGCGGGATAGCAGGGTTGAGACTGTTATAATGAACAAGAGTCATATGAGGGGAGGTTAGTAAGAGGATTTCATAGGTGGTAAGACGTCTGGCTGAAAGGTGTTGAGTGTGGTGCAAAATTTAAGAAAGGCTCAACAGGCTAAGGTGCAAAGATGATCAAGAAGGATCCTATAAGTCTCTTCAGTAGCCTTTACTAAAAGAGTGGAAGCAGGCATCGCTCTAAGGGGTGGGGGTGGAGTATTCTCAGGCCACTGGATCTCACTGTTGGCTGTAGAAACCTAAAGGTTGGTGATAGCCCCCATGTTCTTGGGTAAGTAATCCGAGGGCATTTCCTTCCTTCTCATATACAAAAAGGAAAAAGGGTAGCTGATAATTTAGGTGTCCAAAGGCAGGTGGATTTATTAGGCTTTCCTTCAAGATCTTAAAGGCCAAGCTATCTTGATTATCCAAACAATGGGGTCAGGTTGGTGTTCTTTAGTAAGGCATATAGGGGCTGAACCACTAAGGAGAAATTTGGGATCCAATTATGTCAATGACCAGTTAGTCCAAGAAAGCCTCCAGAGAATTTTATGTCATTTAAATCAGCCTTTCAAACTTGTGAGAAGTAAGAAGGCCTCAGTAAAGCCTTGAGGCATGACTGTCCAGATGTACTGTTGTCCTTCAGGTAAAGGTGAAGAGACACTGACTACCCCTTTCAACAGGGATACTAAAAACCCACTGTATAAGTCGACTAGAATGTAAAAGTTGCTTCCAGTATGGATGGATACCAACAGCATGTGGGGATTAGAAAAGACAGGACGGCAGAGAATTACAATGTTATTTATTGCCCTACAGTCTTGGACAAATCTCCATCCTCATGCTGTTTTTTTAACAGGCAAAATAAGGGTATTACAAGGACTAGCACAAAGGATAATAAGTCCTTGGGCCTTATGGTCCTCTATAATGGGCCTTATGCCCTGTAAACCTTCCTTATTCACAGGATATTTGTTTATTCTTAGGAGAGGTTTTGTGCGGTCAATCTGGATCATAATGGGAGGGGCACCATGAATTGTGCCTTTTTCTGTTAAGAATTTTGTCCAAAGATTAGGGAATACCAGTTTTAATAGGACAGATGAGTACAAAGTTTGGACTGCCTTGGTTTGTACAGTGCCAATAATGGCAAAAGGGGTTAAATTTTCCTAAGTGTTGAATTCAAACTTAAGGGATATTTCTGCTTTTTGAGAGAAAAAAAAAAAGCAGCATTGTATTTCTCCAGAAAAATCTCATCCCAGTAAATGTTTGGGAGCAGGCATTTGTCTTGCAAAGGTCCAGACAAAAAAATATGGGCTGAGAAATAAGGACACATTGCAGTTTTTTTAAGACTCCCACTATTTGAACATACATATTACTCCAAGAAAGGGACTGTTTAATTGTAGTGGGGTTGAGCACTTATAAGAGTAGCTCCTGTGTCAATTAATACTGTAAGGAGGGACTTTCCTGGTGGCGCAGTGGTTAAGAATCCGCCTGCCAATGCAGGGGACACGGGTTCGAGTCCTGGTCCAGGAAGATTCCACATGCCGCAGAGCATCTAAGCCCGTGCGCCACAACTACTGAAGGCTGTGTGCCTAGAGCCCATGGTCCACAACAAGAGAAGCCACCGCAATGAGAAGCCCACGCACAGCAACAACGAGTAGCCCCAGCTTGCTGCAACTAGAGAAAGCCCGCGCGCAGTAATGAAGACCCAATGCAGCAATAAATAAACAAACAAACAAATAAATAAATGTATTTTTTTAAAAAAAATACTGTAAGGAATTTGTCCCTGATCTGGAGAGTAGTTTCCTCCAGTCTATTTAATGGCAGAACAAGGAACAGTCCCTGTGTGTCCTTGGAGTCCCATCATTGGGGGTGGGTTTGGCCATGGGTTCTTAGAAGGTTGTGACTATTTGGATTTCAATCTGTAGCGATTCTTTTTCCATGGTCAGGTTTTTTACAATAATGACATAGTCCTGTAGGATGGATTTGCTTTGGAGTTTCTATCCGTTGGTGTTGTAGATTCAAATTCTTAGTTGTCTTTTTTCTACAGTCACCCTCTATGGTGTGAGCTAATTTATTAGCCAGATTGAGAAGGTCAGGGGTGAACACTGTCTCCCATTCGACACAGGTTCTTTTGACCAACAAGGATAAAGTCCTTGTGCAGGCCATTTATACACATGGAATTAAAAGCCACCTGAGTGGGGACTTCGCTGGTGGCGCAGTGGATAGATAGATACCAATTAAAATAACAATCCCACTCAGATTGCTTAATATTGTAGCCATGGTCTTCTAACTTAGTTCAAAGAAAACAAGTTTGGGGAGATCAAAGTTTCCACAAAATGACAATTGGAGTTCTATGTTATCCTTTGTAAGACTGGTCTATTTAGTCAAATATGCACATGCGGAAGGACCATAATTTTTTTTAACATAAAACTGGCTAGGATTCCCCAACGGGGAGGCCACCTTTAGTACATTCAGATGACTAGATAAAATTATCAGAAACAAAAGAGTACTTACCAGAAAGACAATCTGTCTCTATCTAGATTTTGAATAAATTAAGACAGCTCAACCAAAAGGAGGTAGCTTGAGATCTGAGAGGAGACTTACCAAACTGAAAGTTACAGCAACTCACAGAAGCAAACAGTGCAAAGGACTCAAGTGCAGGAACCTCACTTGATCCCGGAAGTTCAAGTGGTTGGCGCCTTCAGATCACTTATGACACCATGTAATGTCAACCTAAAAGAAAAGATGTAAGCTGAGGCAATCTCGAGTTACCGAAAATCGAGTTTATCCTGGAGTAGCAGAGATATTGCAGTTTGGGACATGCATACTGCAGTAAGCTACAGGTGAGTCCACTGAAGGTTTAGGCTGCGTTGCATTTATGGGCAAGGAGTGCAAAAGGGGAGGGTCCAATTAGGGGCCATGCAGAGAGTTCACTGGCTCAAAGATGGGGAGAGATTCATTGGTCAGAGGTTAAGTTTCACTCTTTTGTAAATCAGGCATTTATGGGAAATCAGTCTCTCAGTCTTTAAGTTTCATTGTTCTGAGAGCACAAGTGTGAGATTCTCCATTCCATATCCTTCAATTCCATTTTAGATTAAAATCCTTTTACAGTTTTATCCACATCAGGCTGGAGGGACACATGGGGGTAGCCAAGGGAGGATGTAAAATAGACACTTGGATACATCAGTTTACAGCTCAGGAGGAAAGTATAAAACTGGGTCATCAGACTATAGGAAATAGGCAGTAAAAACTAGGGAACTGGATGAAACTCCTGAAGGGGAATTATACAGAATGATATAAAACAACAGGTCAAGAATGGAATCCTGAGGGCTTCCCTGGTGGCGCAGTGGTTAAGAATCCGCCTGCCGATGCAGGGCACACGGGTTGGAGCCCTAGTCCCGGAAGATCACGGCATATGGGATCTAACTTAGCCCTCGCGCCACAACTACTGAGCCTGCGCTCTAGAGCCCGCGAGCCACAGCTAATGAAGCCTGCGCGCCCTAGAGCCCGTGCTCCACAGCAAGAGAGGCCACCACAATGAGAAGCCCGTGCACCGGAGCAAAGAGTAGTCCCCGCTCATGAAGCGCCCACGCCCTAGAGCCCGTGCTCCACAGCAAGAGAGGCCACCGCAATGAGAAGCCCGTGCACCGCAGCAAAGAGTAGTCCCCGCTCGCCACAACTAGAGAAAGCACACGCGGAGAAACGAAGACCCAATTCCACCATACATACATACACACATACATACATACATATAAATTAGGAAAAAAAAAAAAAAAGGAACCCTGAAACACCAGTTAAAGGAATGGGCAGAGGAAAAATAAAAACTATAAAGGAGACAAAGAAAAAAAAAAAGAACCAGAAGAACCTCAGAAAAGTGGCCAAATAGACAGCTAGTATTAACTGATCATTAATAACTAGGTTCCTGTATCAGTCTCTTCACATGCATTGCTTCATTTAACCCTACCAATAACCCTAAAAGATAATCTTTTTATTACTGCTTTTTAGGTGAGGAAACTGAGGCTTAGAGAAATAGGTATTGCACAGTAGTTAAGAGAATGGGTATACCGCCAGACTGTCAGGGTTCAAATTCTGGCTTCACCAGCTCCATAGCACAGGGAGATCAGCTCCGTGCTTTGTGACCACCTAGAGGGGTGGGATAGGGAGGGTGGGAGGGAGACGCAAGAGGGAGGGGATATGGGGATATATGTATATGTATAGCCGATTCACTTTGTTATAAAGCAGAAACTAACACACCATTGTAAAGCAATTATACTCCAATAAAGATGTTAAAAAAAAATTCTGGCTTCACTAGTTATGAGTTTCAGCTTCCTATTCTTTAAACAGAGGTTAACAGTTCCAACCTAACAGGGTTGTTATAGGATATAAACTAACTACTACTGTTAAGTGCTCAGAATGATGCCTGGCCCGAAAGACCAGGAAGTGCCAGGACAGAGAACTTCAAAGAAATGCAAGTGTCAAATGATAAACTTGCAGAATAACCTATTAGATTTTACATACATATATACATATCCCCCATGCTGTTAACCATGATAACTGACATCAAACTGAATATATACACTGAGGGGAGTGGGGGCAGGGAGACAAGCAGACTAGATACTTCTACAGTGAATTCACAGTATGAAATGTTCTCCCCAAAAGACACCAAACAGAAAGATGCTTTAACACTTTAACATACTAATAATTCTTTTAATTTCCACTGTTGACCAGTGCCTGAAATAAGGTTAAGCCAGAATGAGGCTTCCTAATACTGGAGAGCTTATAATCATGTCCACATACCTCTCATACAAAAGGCAACAGTTTATAAATATTTATAAATTGATAGTTAAAGATACCTTCTTTTACATTTTGAAGTATAGATTCACTATTTATTACTCCAAATTAGATGAGTACCCAAAAGGGATCTATTGAAATAGAAATCAAAACAGTGGTAAAAACCCTTAAACATAAATATTTATAGCTTTATATTCGTGTAAAGATTCAATAGGACAGACCAGTTCTCTTAATCACTTTGTGCCATATCACGGGAAGATCAGAATCTAGTTAAGTTCTAAACTCATTTCCTTTCCTCTGAACACAGTGAAAGATCCTGATATTAGAGAAATAACCAACAAAAGGCATAATTCTTGAACCATGCTACAAAAGCCGGATATTAAGAGGAAAAAAAAATTCCACACTTACTGTATAGATCTGATGTGAAGGATAAAAAGGACTGGAAATAATGTACTGTCAAGTTTAACTTTACTAAACATGAAGACTTAAGTTACCAAATTCTTTTTTAATACTGGCCTTCTTTGCTCATGGCACTGATGACTACTGCCATGGAGCAACAGGTGCAAAAATTAGAGAATGACAAAAAACCTCATTCAGGACTTAATTACAAAGTCTCTAAACAGAATAAATTTCCACTGTTACCCAGGATAACTGAGATTTTCTTAAGTTGTTTTTTCCTCTTCACCTGGCAATATAAATTCCTACCTCTATGTGAACTCCTAGATTTTATCCTCAACCCTGACCTCTCTTCAAAATTCCAATCCTATATTTCTAATGTCTGCCTAGACCTCTACCCCTGAACATGCTGCCAAAACTTCAAATTAAATATACTCAAAATGTAACTCAAACATATATTCTTCATCTCTGTTAACTGCACAATCTTCTCAGTCGCCAAGGCTCAAAATCTCAGAATTACCTTTGATTAAAGGGAGGCAAATGACAAGATTCCCCTAGCTAATAAAGCCTACCTTGAAAATCGCCCTTTACATCCATCTCTTCAGTTTGTCCTGCCACTATCCTCCTGTTTTCCACTACCTCTCGCCTGCAACTGCAATAACCTCCTCTGTGCCTGATACAGAGCATGACAGGAAACACTTGACTTAACATCTGATTCCTGGCCAAAGATGTCAAGAACAGGAAAATTTCTTACTTCCCACACGAGAACTATCATGTGAGAGTTTTATTCTTAGAAGCCAACTTCATGTTGTAAAAAATACTGACACTCAGTATATCAGAAATAAAAGCAAATATAGATTTCACAAACATTTCTTAAGTACATAAAACTAAACACTTAATTTTTATAAAGTATGACATACAATTCTTTTGTTGTTTCTGCATGAACTGCAGATGTTTGAACATGTGAATCACACACTATATTTTATAGCAAGCCCAGACTCATCAATACTTTAATAGGCTAGGCAAAATATTTTCCCCACAATACAACTGCAAAAAGAGTTGCTACTCTCTCCAATAATCCTACATCATTTTCTTGAGTTATCTAGATAATACCCATGCTTCAAGATATAGCTCAAATTCTACCAGTACTACAAAATCTTTCTTAACTCAGCCTAAAGTGAGTTTCTACTTCCTCTGAATGCCAAAAGATCAACTGTTATTCATTTAGCAATCATATACCAAATATACGAAAGTGTTATTTATCTCCAGTTATATGTTTTATATATTTATATTTGCTTCTTTCTCCAGTGTAAAGTATAAACTTCTTAAGGACAGGAACCATATTTTCCAATTCTCTAGTATCAATCCTCCACCAGCCTGAGACTAACTCCACAGCTTACCTCACGAAATGCTACTTCCCATGAGAGGAGTATAAAAATATAAACACACACAAAACACACTCAATAGAGGCAGGCAGGAGGCAAAGATAAGGAACTACACATAGATGTAAAACAATGACAGTCAAAGACAGGAAACACACACACACACACACACACACACACACACACACACACAGACCAAGCTTTAGAAGCAGCTATCCCTTTTGTGGAGAAATTAAATAGTAATAATATTATCAACATTGATAAAACATCCATAACCACAGTTTAGAGGTAAATTCACTCAACCTCCTAACATCATAGAAAGCACCAGGAAGGCATAACTGAGGAAGCTAAGGAAAGGGCTAGGATTTGGGAACATCACCTTAACATCTTACACAGTACCCTATAGGCAGAAAGTATTCAACAAACACCTGATGGTTTGAATGCAATTTAATAACTAGATCTACAAACCCAAATTTCAGACCAGTATGTTCAAAATGCAACTCTTCTTTCACAAAATACTTTACGGGATCAAACTAACTCAAAATTCCAGTATAATGCACTAAATACTATGTGCTTTGCTTATATGATATAAACATGCATTTGATGCCAAAAAGATACATCCACATTATAATCTTTCAAGATTTTAAAAAATAACCCAATGATTCATAAAATTGTATTCTTCCTATTTTTAGAATGGCTCAGGGTATTTGTGTGATTTTCAGGCTCCCTTCTTAGTTCCTAAGAAATAACTTCAATTTGACTTTACAACCTCAAGGTGGGGGGGACAGGGGAAGGGAAAGTTTGGAAAGAATAAAATAGCTCTGCAAAAATAATTCAGTGCTACATTAAATACAAATTAATGACAGGCTAATGAAATCATAGTGGCGCAGTGGTTAAGAATCCGCCTGCCAATGTAGGGGACACAGGTTCCAGCCCTGGTCCGGGAAGATCCCACATGCCGCGGAGCAACTAAGTGCGTGCGCCATGACTACTGAGCCTGCCCTCTAGAGCCCGTAAGCCACAACTACTGAAGCCCGCGCCTAGAGCCCATGCACCACAAGAGAAGCCACCACAATGAGAAGCCCGCGCACTGCAACGAAGAGTAGCCCCTGCTCACTGCAACTAGAGAAAGCCGCGCACAGCAACGAAGACCCAACACAGCCAAAAAATAAATAATTAAAAAACAACAACAACAAAAACTAACCACTATGAAAAATTTAGCTTCAGTATCTATTCTTTCTTCCTTTCTTGAAAATAGATGCCTGTCATGCATGCTAACAACTTTAGTCTGAGTAATACAGGGCTGAAGGATTCATGAAGAAAGGGAATTAGTCTGACAATTAGAACCATGATAAACATACTCTGACAAGCAGCCAAGAACTGGAAACACAATGGAAAATGAAGGAACGTGTCTCTGAGATGGAACTAGTCAATATGAGTGAGCTGAAAGGTGTTAAAGGTGGAAATGAAGGCAGTGTTTTTATGGGAAAAGATCTGCACTAGAAGTAAGGAGGCTTACTTTTTTTTTTTTTTTTGCATGTGACCTTCAGTAAATCACAGATCCAATCTGAATCTTGGTTGCCTCACATTTCCACTTGTTCTGTTTACTGATACTTTTGTATGCATCAGTGACATTAACAGTAACTAAGACATACTGAACTCTTGATATAATCCAGGCACTGTTCTAAATGCCTTATATGCATTATATCTCATTTAACCTTCCAGACAGCCCTACAAAGTAGGTACACTTACTTCTCCCATTTTATATAATTAGGAAGTAAAGCTTAGAAAAGGTAGGTGATATGCCAGAGGTCACTTTGCTCACAAATGCATAGCAGGGACTGGAACTCAAAACTGGTTTCAGAGCCCACACTCTTAAATACTTTCTTATACTGCCTCTCAAATGATATAAAGAAAATATTTTACAAAGCATTCTTAAATGGCCATTCAAATGTAAAGTCCTGTTATAATTCTTATTTGCACTAATCAAAATGACTTCATACAACCAAGCAACATAAAGTTAAAATATTTAAAGCATAAATATGTGGAAGGCCTTAACAAAGTTTTTTAAGACAGTGGTAATATCAATGATGTGAAATCCAGTGCAAATTTTAGTTGAATGGATGTGTAAATTTCCAAGTATTTATAGGCTTAGAGACTTAAAATACCAGCTACAAGATATAATTTAAAATATAAGCCATCCCCTAGAGCTTTTTCTCTTTTAGCTATTATTTCACATTAATACTTGATGAATGACATTGAATAAAATCATTAAGGAATTTATTTAATAGTGTTTGTCAGGCACGGTTTTAAGCACTTCACAAATATTTACTCATTTAATCCTAACAGCCTACAAAGTAGTTATAATTGGAGCCAGTATTCAACTCAGGTCGTCAGGTTTAAGGATCTGTGCTCTTAACCACTAGCTCCATTGCAATTCAAGGAATGGTGAAATTCTTCTTTTTATTTTTAGGCCAATAAAAAGTACTAATGATCAGGATGAATGTCCACAAAGAGAATGGAGCCATCACTTAACCTGAGCATACATACTAATACAAAGGAACATGTAAAAGAAATATATTAACTGATATGGTAAACTAATCTACACTATCAGGAAAAGTTATTAGTCTTTGGAAGAAGAGGTTTCTTTTAATTTTCCTATGAAATTGTACTGTTAGCAAACCAAAGGAATGAAATTGGGAAAATAATATTAATTAACACTAATATTAATTTAAAAGACTTGATAGACAGGATTTCTATCATTTTTTGGTCCAGTCATCTTATGAAGCAGCAAAAAACTTAAAAAAAAAATCACATGAACTAGTGGATTTCACAATAGAATTCATGCTAAATTTGAACCCTTTTAAGGTATAACAGATACTTAATATAACCTTATATTTTGTTTCTGAAAGAATTACATTTTTCAAAGGACTATAGTATTTGTTATTTCATCTGTTTCTCACAACTCTGAGAGTTAAGTAGGAGAAGTACTATTATTCTTATTTTACAAATATGAAACTTAAGCTCAGAAAAGTTAAATATTTTGCATGGTCTAGATATACCTTCTGACTCCAAGTGCTTCTTCTATTACATCATGCTGCCAAAATTTTAAGCTTTATACTTTTCAAGTTGTTTCACAGCCAAGAAAATTTGGAAAATATACAGTAGAAAACATAATGAAGTTTTATGGTCGTTAAAACGTAAGAGATTTGCTAAAAATCTCATTATTGTATGATGTACAAGTTATCTAGCTGAAATGATGAACAAGTTAATGCAGCCAAAATGAACTTGGAACCCAGGAAAAATCTGCATTTATTTTTATTATTATTATTTTTTTTCGGTACGCGGGCCTCTCACTGTTGGGGCCTCTCCCGTTGCGGAGCGCAGGCTCAGCGCCCGCGTCCCCTGCATAGGCAGGCGGACTCTCAACCACTGCGCCTCCAGGGAAGCCCGAAAAATCTGCATTTAAAGCTAAGTGATAGGGAGTTACACACACACACACACACACACACACACACACACACACACACACACGGTCACTGAATCCAATTTTAAATGCATAAATGTGAAATAACGTAACTCTACAATAATACTATTTTTCAGGAAGTAAAAAAAAAAAAAAATCACTTCTAACTACCATTCATCTCAATCACTTAAATGCTAGCTTCCCAGAGATTATCCGTTTCAAAGACAGCTTTTAAAAATGTTCATTCCGGGACATCCCTGGTGGCGCAGTGGTTAGGAATCCGCCTGCCAATGCAGGGGACGGGATCGAGCCCTCGTCCGGGAAGATCCCACATGCCGCAGAGCAACTAAGCTCATGCGCCACAACTACTGAGCCTGCGCTCTAGAGCCCGCGAGCCACAACTACTGAAGCCCGTGCGCCTAGAGCCTGTGCTCTGCAACAAGAGAAGCCACCGCAATGAGAAGCCTGCGCACCACAACGAAGAGTAGCCCCCGCTCGCTGCAACTAGACAAAGCCGCGTACAGCAATAAAGACCTAACATAGCCAAAAATAAACAAATAAATTTATTTTAAAAAATTTTTTAAACGTTCATTCCTCTATATCTATTTCACCTGAATTACTACCCAGCCAAGAACAGAGAAGGCTGGTGAACCAAATAGGAACATTTAACAAATAAGTGAAATAGCTTAGGTTTGGATTATCAGTTATATAATTATCGAGAAAACACGCAATAAACTGTACCTTAAGTGCACAAAAATAAAAATGTTGTAGCTATAAACTGTATACTATACCCTCACAGCCCTAAGTTAGGTGGTGGACCACCCACATTGGACTTGCAAAGAAGACGGACTAAAACTAGTCTTGTAATCATTAGCTTGACACCACTTTGAGGGAATAAAAGCACTAAAGAAGCTGATAAAGAATTTTTTTGGAATAAGTTATTTGTGGAAAAATATTACAGAATTTTTTCCTCGGGCCCACTTTACCATGCACGAGAGTGGTTCCAACTCAGACGCTTTTTTAAAATTTCTTTTTAAAAATTATTATTTTTTATTGGAGTAGAGTTGATGTACAATGTTGTGTTACTTTATGCTGTACAGCAAAGTGAATCTGTTATACGTATACATACAACCACTCTTTTTTAGATTCTTTTCCCATATAGGCCATTACAATCAAACTCAGACCTTGATCTGGTACCCTGTAGACTGCTAATACAAGAGCCATGCCTGGAAAAGTCCAAGAGACTATGGCTGGATACCTGCTCAAACAGAACAAGGACAAATGGATGCATCGCACTGCATTGTTATTTATAGAGCAAAGGACGTGAGACTTTTTCTTGTGGACCTGATGATGGCAAAGGTATGGAGCCAGCAAAAAAAGAACTTTGTGTAATAGGTTTGTCTAGAGGCATTTGGATGCCAACAGAATTCACAGGGTGAAGAAACAAAAGGCTGGAAACTAAGGGCTGAGGACAAGTCTTAAGAAGTTGGCTACAGGTATTGCCCATTGTAGCAGACTGCTAACTCATCAGCAGATCACTAGGGTAGGCACACAACTAGACTGGTTAGGTGTGGCTATGTGACAGAGTTTTAGCCAAAAGAACCTGAGAAAAAGCAATGTAGGTCACTTCTAGGCCTGGCCCACAGAAATGTCCCACATGTGCTTCTCCTTGCCCTTTACCCTTCCGTCTCCATGCAAAAAGCACAGAGACTGTTCAGAGTAGTTCTTACATACTGAATGCCTACTTGAAGCTGGGTTCTTTTGTATTTTATCTTATTCCAACATATCCATACTGGGTGGGATGGTAACAAACCCAACTCATCAGATTCTGTCTCCTGAGAGTTATTAATTCCAGCCAGACATGAGAGCAACAGATTATTACCTTCTTCTGAAGATACAACAAAAAACTGAAGTCATCAGAGCTACTATCTCCTTGCTGGGGGGACTAGAGGATATCAATCATGAGGGACTATCAGTCCAGTTCTCCAAGAAGCCTAGTGCATATTCTAGCCTTAGGAGCAATGAGACTCAGCATATTTAGTTGCATAAATGGCTTCCTTATAATAAATCCCCACCATCTGAGGTCATGCTTCTTAAACTAGGGGACACACCTATGACTATAGTAAACTGGCTATTATAAGAAGCCACAAAATAAACTATCTCTGTAGAACAGCAATGTTATGATGTGGCAATAGTTCAAAATAGTATCAAACACAAATATTATGAAATTGAATGCAATACTCACATGAATTTTTGAGGTAGAAGATTAGAATATAAAGAAATTTCACTCTTCTAAGGGGTTAATTCAGGCTTTGTATCCACATTATCACAGGAATATTCATTTACCTCTTCTGTTTTCCAGGGGAAAAGCTGAAGTACCAACCTATGGTAACTTATAAGGGTTTTTACACAGCAATCCAGAAGTCATTATTTTTTTTTCTCTTACAGCATATCCTACTAGACTTTAAGCTGCACTAGGCTAGGATATGTTTTACCCTTCTTTATACCCTTTGTGGCAAGCTAAATAATGCACCGCCAAAACATCCAAGCTCTAATTCCTGGAACCTATGAATGTTTCCTTACACATCAAAAGGGATTTTGTAATCAAGCTAAAGATCTTGAGATGGAGAGATTATTCTGGATTATCTAGATGGGACCTAAGTATAAACACAAGTGCCCCCACTAAGACGAAAGCAGACGGATTTGACTACGGAAGAGAAGGTGGTATGATTACGGAAGAAGAGAATGAAATGATGTGCTTTTAAAATGAAGGAGCCACAAGCCAAGGAATATAAGAGGCTACCAGAAGCTGAAAAAGGCAAGGAAATGGGACCTCCCTTCAGAGTCTCCAAAAGTAATCAGAACTCAGAAAAGCAGTTAAATGAGCTGATCTACTTTTGCTTTATGCTATCTACAGCAGTCTGAGGAAAGAATACAAACCAGACAAGTACCACTTCTGCATTCACAGGGAATACTATCCTGAACCCTGGATAAGCAGATAAGTGGGCCACATACGCTTAAGAGGTATTTCACACTCAAGTGGTACTAGGCTGCATGTTATCCACTGTGTGTGTGTGTATATATAGAATATTTTAATTATAATATATATTGCATATTAACGATAGTCTAGCTTCCACAGGAAAGAATTTGAAAAGCAGAAAACTGTCCTATGTAGTTAACATCAGTAATTTATACATATTATATCATTTGATCCTCACGACTCCAGGAAGTAGACAAGTCTGGAATTGATTTCAATTCTGCAGTGGAGGAAGCGGCGGCTGAGAAGATGACTTGCCCAAAGGTTAGTAAATGGCGCCTACTCTGATGTCTTTCTACTAGATCATTTTACCTCGATAACATCAATCGACTTAATTCTAGGTATGTTGTATTAACTTCTAAAATAACTTCAAGTTAGGAAAGAAAACAAGACCAACATTTTACAAGCAATACCATATTTAAATTTTACGTGCATGGAAGCCGAATGTCACACTCAATTAAGTGGTCAGAGAAAAGCTGAAGAGAACACGTGGATGAGTAACTTAACATATGTTTCTTCGCATGAAAATGAGAACCGTAACAGTACCTAACCCTTTAGATGTTGCTGTGTGGATTAAAAGAGATAATACACGTGAAATGCTTATCATAGTAGCTAGTCTCAGAGTTCGTACTATATACTCCAGCACGTCTCTTCCTAAAGGAAAATCTGCTTTCTGACCCCGAAAATTAACCAACCCAGGAGGTGGGTAATTTAAGAATGCGAGGGAAGGGAATGAGGGTAGGGGAAAAATAGGTCCTGGCTACCTCTCCTCGGACACTTGACGAATAGGCGCTTTGTTTTTACCCAAGAATAACCCAGAGAAGTGTTGGGGGCGGCTTCGGCGACACCAACCTAACCCTTGGAAGGCCCGCAGGGCAGGGACAGCACGGGCATGACCCAGGGGCTCCGACAACTGCACCAGAAGCCCCAACACGTGGTCTTCTCCTCCCCATTTCCCTCTGCTCCTCGTGCTACAGGCTCAGCGGCTTCGGCTTTCTACAGTCAACCGGCACTGCCGCTGCCCGTCTACAGAGCTGCCCAATCCCAAGAACTTGCCCAACGCAGGTCTGGGAAATATACCTCATCGGAGAGCCCACACCTGCTGCAGGAGAGAACTCGGAGAACAGCCTCTGAGCGGACCTGGCGACCGGAACTCCACTCCACCTCTCTGATTGGATAAACGCACAAAGGAGGATGCAGAGGTTTGGCCAGCAGCAGAGAGGCGGGCCATAGCCCAGGGGAAGGGAAAGAGGTTGGGTGGGGGGAGCGAAGAAGAGCCAGGGGGTGGCCTCTCTCCGGATTGGACGAATGCAAGATATCTGCGCCTGCGTAAACCCAGCTTCCGTATAGCGCAGCACAGCACTTCCCTTTACGTTACGTTAGCGGAAGTTTTAACGACTTATCGTTTGTGCTGAAAGCTTAGGTCTCCTTGCTGCGTGCCCAATAAAAGGCAAGAATAAAACGAGTTCCGCCTCTTCCTCGGATGAATGGGTCCTTCCGTTGACATAGGGCGACGTGAGTTCCTTTCAGCGTTTAGACGCTAGAACTCCCACAGAGCCAGACTCGGGTAGAGGATTGCTATGTTGACCAGATAGTAACTGCGGGTGAGAAATACTTTGTAGTTCGAATCGGGTCCTGAAACACCCACATACGCTCAGAACTCGTATGATTTCAGCGTTGTAATGTGTAAGAATCAGGCCTTCTCACGGTCATTTGCTTGCTGTGTCATTGGCTGAAAAAGCTTTCAATTTGAATGTAACTCCGCCTCCACCCCCAGGGAACCCTGGGATTTGTAGTATCGGGCGCAAAGATCCTATGGCTTTAAATGTGGTTGTCGCTGAGCTCTTCGTTGCTAACCGCTGACATTTATTGTGGTTTTCATGTGTTCCGTTGTGTTTTTTTATCCTTTCACTTATCAGCACCATTAAAGCCAAAGGACACTTAGGAAAACTGGAAAGACTTCATGTATGTTTATAAAGATAAATACTAGTGTTTCAAACATTCCACTACTGTGCCTGGCTCTCTGCTACATGTTCGTAATTAACGTACTAAGCGGATACTAAGTCTTGGCTTTTTGCCTTTACAACAAAATGGTCTTTGATTTGCATATTAGTGTCCATTCGAGGATATTTGAAAAGTGCCCTAAATTTAACAGCTATCTATACTGTTTTGTCGCTGCTTACATAAATCAAGTGTTGATAAGACATGAAGCAGAACTGGCTGCTGTCTTGACAGAAAAATAGTGCTATAATTAAAATGTCAAACGTGACCAGTTTCAGGAGGCACGCACATTGTATATTATTCGAGATTGTATTATCACGTCCATTTTCAGTCTTACTGGAAACATGTTAGTTTAAGGCAGAATTTCCCTGCCTTTATTGAATCATGAACTCCTTTCACTTCTGTGAGCACATTTAGTAATGTTTCATCACTTTGTGTTTAGCAAAAGTAAAAATCAATGTATAAATACCAAAACTTTTTGAATGGAATTTTTCCTTCCAACAAATTTTTTTCTATTTAATATGTAATACAAATTTTCATATATGTAAGAAAAGGGCTTGTTGCTGGACTAAAAATTAAGTACACTTTTAGAGGATTTAAGCCAAGCAGAAACCGCTTTTTTGACTGATGGTTGGAATAATTGCTTTTATGTTTAAAAAAATCAAATTATTTTAATAATTTTTTGTGTCTTGTTTGTAGATGATGACAGAAGGTTGCAGGTTTTATTTGCAAATGAAACATGAGAAACATAACTTTTTTATAATTCTCAGTAAATAGCCAAATTGGGTGTAATCACCACTATGTTTCTCCTTTAAATATTTGATATGATGTACTAAGTGACATGTGGATACGAAAATCACCCTGAGACAAAAATGCAGTTTTATTAGTTTTAATGCTTTCCGTTAACTAACATTTTGAAAGAATTTTCCTTTTGACTCCTATTTTAAATCAGTGGTCCATTTGGGATGTTAATTAAATTCGTTTGACTAAGAATAAAAACCATTAAAAACTGCAGGTATCAAGACTGCTACTGTCGTTAGCAGGGTTCAGCAGAGTGATAAATCAACTGAGTGACTGACTCCTAGACACATTTGGCTGATCTGTATTAACTGTCCTAAGTGCTCACTCTTTCGGAGTCTTTTGGACGCTCTCAAAGTGTTCCATTTTAAAGAGAAAAAACTTTAGTAGTTACTTTTTGTTTAACTAAGAATTTAAAAGTAGAAATTGCAACAGGCACCGTTACTGCTTTTTAAGATGTGAACCCAGGAATCACCTTGGTACACCGTCTGTTGGGAAATAGTTTAAGGAATGACCTCAAGGTGAGATAAATGCAAGATGACTTTTGAGATACAGGAAGAGAATAGTACAATCCAAAAAAATAAGATGTGAACCCAGGAATCACCTTGGTACACCGTCTGTTGGGAAATAGTTTAAGGAATGACCTCAAGGTGAGATAAATGCAAGATGACTTTTGAGATACAGGAAGAGAATAGTACAATCCCTGTTTGTAATATTTACTTTTTAATATCAACATTTTTCTTTTTCTATCTGTATTTTTAAAAATAATGAACATGATATAACAGTATAAACTTTGAAATCTAACCATATATATGTTTATATATATATGAATGGTTAAAAAAATTATTGAGAAATATGCGATCAAGAAAGGTGTGGGGCTTCCCTGGTGGCTCAGTGGTTGAGAGTCCGCCTGCCGATGCAGGGGACACGGGTTCGTGCCCCCGTCCGGGAAGATCCCACATGCCGCGGAGCGGCTGGGCCCGTGCCATGGCCGCTGAGCCTGCGCGTCCGAAGCCTGTGCTCCGCAACGGGAGAGGCCACAACAATGAGAGGCCCGCGTACTGTAAAAAAAAAAAAAA
>NC_041224.1:145028874-145063460 GCF_002837175.3 Physeter macrocephalus
CCGGAGCCTGTGCTCCGCAACGGGAGAGGCCACAACAATGGAGAGGCCCGCGTACTGTAAAAAAAAAAAAAAGGTGTGGAGGTGTTAAAGAAAAGATTATTCATGACACTTTTTAAGATGGTAAGGCAAACTTTATTTAACGGGGGCTACTGTGGTAGGGTTTTGTAATAGGGGAGAGAGATTGGACTCAACTCTGAATACAACAGGAAAAGTGGGAATTTATAGCCAAGGAGTAGGGGATAGGGGGTCAGTGGATGGAAAATTACTATGAAGAAACATCAGGCATAGGGGGGATTATTGCTACATCACTCAACAGTATTCTTACTGAAAGTAGGTGGATGTAATCAGACATCAACTGGGGGATAATGAAGGATGAGGCACTCAATCAGATATTGAGGGAGGGTGATTCTGGTTAAGCTGCCTTAGCAGGATTCTTGCTACAGGATTCTTAAACACTACAAGGAAGGACATGGGAGCTGAAGGTCAAGCCTAGTCAAAAGAGCACACATATATATACAGCCCACACATACTCTTACTCCTATATATACATTAAAATATTTGTATTTGCTATTGTTAAAATATGAAGTCTGAATTACACATAATAACTGCTTGGAAATACTCAGGCTCAATCACTATACCAGGGCTCAACCAGAGAAACAGAATGAGTAGGAGACATATATTAAGGAATTTTTTGCAAGGAATTGACTTACACAGTGGTAGGGGCTGGCTAGGGGATAAGTCTGAAATCTGTAGAGCAGGTGTCAGGAGAGGCAGGCTGGAACTCTCAGGCATGAGCTGAAGTTGCAATCCACAGGCAGAATTTCTTCTGAGTACCTCAGTTCTGCTCTTAAGGCCCTTCCACTGATTGAATCAGGCCTACCCAGGTTATCCAGGATAATCTTTATTTAAAGTCTACTGATTATGAACGTTAATTACATCTACAAAATACATTCACAGCAACACATAGATGAAGAACTTCAGATCAATCGTTTGAGAGTCCGGTTTCAGGCTTGGAACTCATTCCAAAGAACCATGTTTGACACTGTGTCTTGTATTTGGGGGAGTGGGTTAGTATAAGCATATAGGATGTACAAACCAATTCCATTTTCCACTCCCTGGTAAAATACATCTAAAAGGAACAGCTCTACCTTCAAACTCCATTCCAGCCTACCTCTCTTAACTCCCTACCTCTTTCGGCTGGCTAGTCCTTGAGATCTTGGCCTGACAACCTACATTTGAAGTCTTGGGCTCCATTCTTTAGCACCAGGAATACTTTGCCCATCTCTTCAATCACAGAGGTTTCCCAGTAAATAAGGCCCACTCGTAGGCAAGCCGGCCTCTACTATATGAGGAGTACTTTCTGGTAAGCTACCAGCTCTAAAGCTTTTGAAAATGTCAGCAACACTGCCCTTGAAGCCAGAAGGTGGAGTGGTGGCTAAAACATCCTGTAACAGGTGCCAGCTGGTTTATACCAGTCACCATGCCAAAATTTTTTCAAGATGGTTGTATTTTAACTACTTCAGTTTTAAGATGGACTTTCCTATTACCCCTTTTAATTTAGACAGCTGGAAGTTGAGGAAGAGGCAGAGCTAGTACTGAAACTGATAATTACGTTGATCGAAAACACTACCTACCTCCAGAAAACCTCTCCATAGGGCTGCTCAAAAGTGGTGAATCAACTGCTTTAAGCTGTTTGTTCTCTTCCTGCCACTTTGAAGTTAAAAAGAATGAACAAACAGTAAAATAGCACACTAAATGGAGTCAAGAGGAGACGAAAGACCAGACTATCTGACAAACTGGACTTTGGGTCTTCTATTTAATTAAGAATTAGGACCATAGTTTATTTTAAAGAGAGAGGTGTGGTTAGGATCAATAGGAGCAGCTTAGGATCTTAATAATTGCTATGAAAATTCATTTTTTTCTTTTTTTCTTTTTTGGCCGTGCTGCGTGGCTTCTGGGATCTTAGTTGCCCGACCAGGGATTGAACCTGGGCCCCGGCAGTGAAAGCGCCCAGTCCTAACCACTGTACCACCAGGGAATTCCCATAACTTTTTTATTAAATAAGTGCCCATTTACCCATGCATGTGAAATTGATACAGGGTCCTTCCTCAAGATCAGCTCTAAAAGGATATAGCTGAAAGAGTTATTGAATTGCTAAGATGAACACTACTACACATTTACACTTTCTTTTTTATCGTAATTCTACTTCCCAGTTTACTTACTTTTAAAATCTGTTCAGTGTGGAAAAGTTCCATCGTATACAAAAGTAGAAAAAAAATATCATTAACCCTTATGTATATGACCCTATCACCCAACTTTAACTGATGGCTAAACTTACTTATATCTATGCTCTCATCCACATTCCCACCACATCTCCTATCTGATTATTTATAAGAAAATCCCAGCATCATTTCATTTGTAAATGAACTTTGTAACTCTAAATAAGGACTTCCCCCCCCCAAATGTAACTACAATAGGCAGATATTTTAATAAGGACTATTACTCAAAACTAGGTGTGTGATTTTGAGCAAGTTGTTTAATCTCTCTAAACCTCAAATTACTCATCATGTGACCATATATTCCTTTCAATGGGGTTATGAAGATTAACACAGTGTAAATAAAGTGCCCTGCACAGTGCATGCCACAGTGCAGACGTTCAGGAACTATTGGTTCAAATTCCAACATTTGGTCTACTTTCACCACTTGCTCTGAGAGATTATAGGAAGGATGACCAAAAACAAGATGTTTGCTGAACGCTTTAGTTGTTGAAAATTATCCTAGAAAAAAGAAAACAACTTTAATGATAGCACTAGGAGTGTACAACAGCCAGGAGGTGGAATCTAAGAAGTTTAAATGAAGTAGATCAAAGTTATAGGCAAAGTAGAGTAGAGCCCAGTAATAAGATAATTGATATGAACTTATGTGAAATACACTCGTTGACTAATCTCATATCCTTAGGGTTTTTCTTTTTTTCATGTGATCTCCAGTTGATCTATATGTTGGTATAATACAAAACTATTCATCTGAGCTGTAAAAGAAATATGAAACCTTTCTGTTTTCTTTTGTAGGATTTCTGGAACTTTTAGCCCCCAGACTCAAATACCACTGGTATCCCCACCTATTGTCTACATCTTTTTGGATTTACATATTGTTTGATTCTCTCTCACCTCTATTCTAGAAAAATATTTAGTAGGAGGTTGGATTTAATTTTCTAAGCATTATATTAAATAAATTTCCTTGCCAGATGACACAATATCCTAAGTCGTGCCGAGCATTATAAAGATGAATCTGATCATGATTGCCAGCATCTTGATTATCTGAGCAATAATAATATCACATTGCAACAAAACCGTGTTTTCTTTCATTTAGAGAAATACGTTGTGTATAGAAAAATAAATAAATAAAAGAAAAATTTTTTAAAATACGTTGTGGTGATGGAGATAAAATACAGGGTCACAGTGAGAGTCAGCAGCTTGAATAAGTTTGTGATCAGATGATTATAAATGATTACAGATGATTGCTGTTAGGCTGATGAGGTGAAAGGTTAGGAGAGGAAAGGAACATTAAGTAGATTGTCTCAGTCATGAATATATTAATCTAATTAATTAGCATTTTCTCACCCTTAAATTCCCAAACGAAAATCTAAACATGGTAGTTGTTGATTGTACTATAAAACTGACTACTTTTGATAATCATTTCCCACTTAAACTTGTAGCATGTAATAATTTTTCCTATAAAACTTCCATACTAAGAAAATGTATATTTCAAAAAAAAAAAAAAAAAATATTTGAGTACTAGTTAGAGCAGCATGAGCAGTGAGGGAAAGAGAACTGTTTCAAAGAGCAAAGTCATAAATACCAAGTCTAAATGAGCTAAATTGTAACCTTTGTCCCCCACCCTTGAGAGAATGCTCTGTGCAGGAGAAAACAAATCTCCCTCTTTTCCCTTGTAGATGCCTTGACTACCTATTTGGTGGACTAAAATAAGGGAAAGCAAGGACTTCAAAGTTTTGCCAGGTCTTTGAGTAGATAGAGGGTGGAACCAGAGGTAGATGACTGTAACATGAAATGGTTACCATATGGTCATTTCTTATGTACAAGAAGGCCTCTGGGCATGATTAGGAAGCTGGAGAATAAAAAATGAGAAATGGAAACCACTCTGCAAAAATAATATACAGTACTACATGTATTATGGCCAGGAATTTACATAAAATGTGCTTTATTTAGAAAATGTTTCTCCTTAATATGAGTTGATTCATTCATTCAACAAATATTATCTATCACCTGTTATGTACTCAGCATATTTTACATCCTGGAATTACAATGTTAAACAAAACAAAGTTCCTGCCTTCATGCAGCTTACTTTCTAGTGGGAAGACACTAGAAATATAAATATAATGTATATTTTAAAAATATATAATATAATTTCAGCTAATGACAAGTACTATGCAGGGTGGAATATTCAAATATTTAACATTGGTATGGCCAGCTTTGTGATACTTGGTATGGGTTCATATTCCCTTGTACTCTGTATTTGCTCCCTTCCTTCCCTGCCTCACTTCCCTTTCCTGCTCACTCCAACTTCCTTGACATTGAACTTCCCAATAACGTGTTAGTATATAAGCTTTCGCTTGTAACTATGTTCCCACATACCCCTTCCTACTCCTACTCTAACCCCTCAGAACATGGGCCAGCCTTAGACTAGTTGTGACTGGTGTTATGCCTTTAGTTGCCAGATCATGGGAAAGTCTGGGAGATGCTAGGATAGCAAGAACAGGGGATGCACTCAGGATGTGGGGCAGCAGCTATCTGCTTGCCAGCACAGAAGTAGAGTATCTCAATATTATAACAATTGATGTAGCCTTGCTAAAGTAAATCGGCTGAAAATCAGCCCTGCTCCTCTGAAGAAAAATAAAGCAAGCTAAGAGGGTGGAGAGTTATAAAATAGCTGTGTATTAACTCTGTATTCTTCCTGAGAAGTATAGAGTCTTTGGGAGGTGTGTGTGTTTGGATATTTTATACAACAGTTATCTGTTGGATGACCAGAGAGCATGGGAGATCTGTTTACCACACACTGATGGGGAGACTTCAGTGGGAGCAAGAACTAGGAGTGCCAAAGACAACCTTAGACTCTTCTGACAGTGCCTCCTTTGTGTTGTCCTGGACTGAGTAATTCATATTTGGGGATATATATTACAACAACAAATTGTTTCCTATAGACTGAACTGGTATGATAGAGACAGATCCGAGTACAAGACAGTTTTGTAGGTTGGTGTATTCTGTGTGTGTTTTAAGGGGAGCAGAGGTTGCAAGAAGGAAATCCTAGGAACCTCACGGGTGCCCTTCTTTCTGAGGCTGACGTCTGCCCATGCACTTAATCACATGGCCTCTGAGGCCTTGAATCATCCATTGTGTCCTCACTTTGTTTTCAACCTTTTCCTCAGTTCTACCTTTTCCTTCTTCCTACACATATGTAAGTCTGTTCCATTCTATAAAAACCTTTCCTGTGACCCTGAGAACCCATTGATTTATTCCATTTTCTATATCTTATATGCTGCCTCTATTTCATCATCTCACCCTCATTCTTTGATCAGCTAGAATATAGCTTTCATCTCTAGGCTTCCATGAAAACTTCTCTCAGAGGTCACAAATCAACTCTTAATTGCCAAATCCAAGGGTTTTCTCTACTTTGTCTGACAGGACCTACCTACATTTGAAAATGTTGACCCCTGCATCTTGTGAAATACCATTGGCTTCTGATTTCCCTTCATCCTAGTCCTCTTTCAGTCCCTCCTCCTGCCTCCTCCTAAATGTCATGTCCCCAAAGTCCCACAAAAAATTGTCTGCACCTCCGGCATTGCCCCTCTCAGTGGCTTCCTTATCCTAGCCAACCACATACACGAAAGCCCTTTACATAATTTTTGACCCTCAACTTAACCCTTTTCATTCAGTCACACATTGATAGCATCTGGAAGAAGAAAAAAACATTCTCATGTACTCCTGCTTTCCCCACTGCTACCTTCCTAACTCAGACCCTCTTTACTGTTTGCTTGGACTTTGCAATAGCTTTAAACCAGCTTTGCCTCTCCTTTCTCCCTCCTTCAGCCTCTTCTCCATAAAGTCACCAGTGCTTTACCTTGTAGAGAGACAGAGCAAATCCTTGACTCTCCTGCTTAAACCTTCCGTGGATTTTTGGTTTTAAAAGGTAGAGTAACATAACAGTTTCTCTCTACTTCCTCCTATTTTCTAAAATTATCATAAAGGAATGAAAAAAGTTAATAATCCAGGAAGGACCAAGCAAACAAGAGGGAAGAAAAGAGATTTTAATGGATGTTTAGAAGATGGAAATTGAGTAGAAGATGGTAATTGATTTAGCAGCGTGGAAGAAGTAACCATTTAAGGAACAAATATGTAAATGTTAATGAAAAGCAGGTAATTAGCTCTGAAGAACCCCTCAGAGGCTCAGTGCTTATAGGCACCAAGTCCACAAGATGCCTTTAGGACCAACAGTCTGTCACTGGTGTCCCAGCTCCCCTTTCCTGCCCCACAGACCCTCACCTCTGAAAATGAACAGCCAGCCAAAGCTCTAACATAAAACAAAGAGGACGTGGAGAAAACAGGGTCAATGCAGGGAAGAACTTTAAAATAATTATTATTATACTCATAAAAATAAGAGTTTGCACCCATAAAAGAATAACAGATACGTGTATGTGTGTATATGTTGTATAACATATGTAATATATAATCTTTCTTATTAACTGACATATACTAATTATATATGTGATTATGTATAATATCTAATTATATATCAGTTAACAAGAGTTCGATATACATTTTATATATACATATTAGTTAACAAGATATATATATTATATATTAGTTATATATATTAATTAACAAGAAAGAGCTCTTGGAATCTAAATGTTAGTTAACAAGAAAGAGCTCCTGGAATCTAAAAATCATCTCACAGAAAATAGAATAAAAAGCAAAGAGGTAGAAAATAGAAGAAAAAAATTTTTAAAGAAAGAATCAATTCAGGAGGTGCAGTTAATATGAGGTATAGAAAGACAGAAGAGAGGAAATGGAGGAGAGGCATTTATCAAAGAAATAATACAAAAATACAAAATACAATACAAAATACAAAAAAATAATACAAAAATCTGTCCTAGAACAGAAGGACATGCGTCTGCACTGTGTCCCCAAAACAGTGAATGTGAACCCACACTAAGGCACGTTCTTGACACCTACAGAGAAGATCTGAAGGGCATCCACAGTAATGAGGGGGTGGGCCATGGCAGAATGATATCCTCATCCACCATGCTGGGAAGTCAATATCTAAAAATTAATAAAAAATAACCCTTTGGGCTTCCCTGGTGGCGCAGTGGTTGAGAGTCCGCCTGCCGATGTAGGGGACACGGGTTCGTGCCCCCGTCCGGGAAGATCCCACATGCCGCGGAGCGGCTGGGCCCATGAGCCATGGCCGCTGAGCCTGCACGTCCAGAGCCTGTGCTCCGCAATGGGAGAGGCCACAACAATGAGAGGCCCGCATACCGCAAAAAATAATAATAATAATAACCCTTTAAGAACACATTAGAAATATGGCTGTAAATTTGAGTAAACAGAAGAACTGAGGACAGTTACCT
Organism: Physeter macrocephalus; assembly: GCF_002837175.3. Taxonomy (NCBI): domain Eukaryota; kingdom Metazoa; phylum Chordata; class Mammalia; order Artiodactyla; family Physeteridae; genus Physeter; species Physeter macrocephalus. The sequence continues at coordinate 145,036,517 of NC_041224.1, forward strand.
GGTGAACAGGACTGGGAGTAGAGCAGAGAACTACTCTTATAATTGTAAGCCTTTTAGTACTATGCCTTTTTTAAAAAAATTGAAGTATAGTTGATTTATGATGTTTCAGGTGTACATCAAAGTGATATATATACACACATACATATATATATTCTTTTTCAGATTCTTTTCCATTATAGGTTATTACAGGATATTCAGTATAGTTCTCTGTGCTATACAGTTGGTCCTTGTTGTTTATATACAAATTTTATATATAGTAATGTATATCTGTTAATCCCAAATTCCTAAGTTATCCCTCCTCCTCTTTTCCCTTTGGTAACCATAAGTTTGTTTTCTATGTCTGTGAGTGTATTTCTGTTTTGTAAATAAGTTCATTCATATCATTTTTTTAGATTCCACATATAAGTGATATCATATGATTTTTGTCTTTCTCTGTCTGACTTACTTCACTTAGTATGATAATCTCTTGGTCCATCCACGTTGCTGCAAATGACATTATTTCATTCTTTTTTATGGCAATATGATGTCTTTTTAAAACTATAGACTTGTATTACTTTGGAAAAATGCAAGTACTATTGAGAAAAAACCTTTCTAGCTTCCCTGCTCCCCTTTGCCTACAAATAAGCCTTAAATCTCCACAGCATGCTTTTTAAAACCAGGCTTCCCCCTACCTTCTGATCTCATTTATCAGCCCTCTCTCCCCAGCCTCACACATCCTGCACACCAGTCACTCATTCCTTTAAGAACATGTGTTGAGCAACTGCGTGAGCAAGTGGATATAAAAAGATGAATAAGATACCTTCCCCCTCCTCACTGCACTGCCTAATGGCAGAAACAGATGCATAAAAAATAAACTCACTTCAGTGAGTTTGACTCGTAAATGAAAGTATAGACAGTGACGTAGTTTATGAGAATCCAAAAGAGGGAGCAACAAGTTGCCCAAGTTTGTCCTTCACTCATAGCTCCATGCCCCTGGTCATGCTCCTCTGCGTGTTTGGGCTCTTTGTGGCCATATGGAAGGACATCATGAAACTTTCTCTTACGGTTCCTACCCAACCTCTCCTCTCAGAAACAAAGGCTTTTTCTTCCTTGCTCCCCAATCACTTTGCGCTTTATGCGCTGTTTCTGTTTCACTCAGGAAGCATCATAAAATAATAACTAAAAGCTCCAGCTCTGGAGTCGAGAAGACTCTAGCACTTCTTGGATGTGTGACAGAGCAGATGACATATCCATTTAGGTTCTACTTGCTTCATTTCTTAGACGAGAAAGTAAGGCAACTGACGTAATAGGGTTGTGTTGAGGATTACATGCATTTTATGCGTAGAACGTAGTATTTATTATGGTCATGTCAGTCTCCCCTCTTGAATACATTCTTGAGAAGGACAAGGGACAGTGTTTGACTTTACTTTTGTCACCACTGTCTGGTCCAGAGCTTGACATTTGCCAGGTACATGTTTGCTATGATGATAAAGGAAGAAAAAAAAGTATTCTGAAAAGTTTTGATGGAGACTATGTAAACTAAACTGCCAAGATCCTCCTTACTGGTCATTGCACCCATTCCTCATATGTTGTGACTCTTGGCTGCTAACAGCTCATAGCTGTATCCTTCTGCTTGGGAGAATTGCTCTTAAATGATGAGAGCTACCTAATCAGGGAGGTTATACGCTACCACCACCCTCTCACCCAACCCAATGACTGAATGATAAGGGGGTATAAAAGGCTTGCCTCCTTTCTTGGAGGTGACACACACAACTCCATGGTGCCATCCATACTCCAGAGCTCCTTGTAGGATCAGACTGAGGATAAACTTCAGCTGAACCCACATCTTTGCCTAGCCCCTTCTACTCTGTTCTGTTTCCTGCACTGCCTTACAGGTTTCATCTGACATCACTTTCTCCAAAAATCACTGGCACAAGAATCCTTATCTCAGACTCTGCTTCTTGAGAACCTAAGATAATAAACATCTGATGTTAAAACAGTCACGCAAAGAAGACAAGAATTGAAAAGATCAATAATAAAAGCAAAAGCAACAACCAAATGGTAGAACTAGATTTTTCCTACTTCAGGACAATCTCTTCTTAGCTGAAATATGTGATAAAAATGACATTGTAATGAGATCTAACAAGTCAGCTAAAAACCAAAAAGAAGACTATTTGAAATATGGATTTCTATACACTTTTCCAGCAAATGAATCTTGCCTTAGTGACTATAATGGATTGAGGTAGTAGCTAATAATACTATAAAAACACTATTAATAAGGTATTTAAAATCGATGCATCCAGAATATGAAGCTAAATTTCAACAATCTTTTGAGCAATATTTAAAATTATGTGACATGCAACACTTTATACAATTTCACTAAACTAAGTGGTAAATGTTTAGAATTCTAAGATTTCTTACTTCTGAGGTTTCTTACTTAAAAGTGAAAGACAAAACAAAACAAAAGTAGCAATAACTAAAAAAAAAAATCAATTCATACACCACTGGGGAAATATTTCTTTCCTGCAACAGTTAAAATAGCTAAAATAAAGAATTTTTAAAAAGAGACAAACTAAAATACATTCTTTAGATAACATTCTAAAGGGAATATGCATAGAAAATATTGTGCAAAGTTGAAGAGACAAGTATTAAAACAAGTTATGCAGTGTGGGAGGTTCCTATTCATTTGGATGAACGTGTAAGTGTTTCTCATCTGTTTCAGCTTATGGTATTTGTTAAATTCTGAGTTAAGAATGAAGTACAGGAAGAACTAATTTTCCTGAGCCATTAAAAGAAAGATATCCCAGTGAGGTTATGTTTTCAGTAATAAATGACTTTGCTAATAAAAACAATTTTGCATGGGAAAACAAAAACTGATTTTTTTTAGTGGAGCAACTGGTTTCACTAGAATAAATGAATTCTCTGGAACATGGTTACAGTGCTAATAACACGTGAAATCAAATCACTGGATTCTTCATTGGTAAGTTACAATGACAGGAAAGTTGGAGCCAGACTGTATGAAATTCTACAGAATATCCTCTATTTTAATAGAAACAAGACTTTAAAATTTTAGTGTAGACTCTTTACAATACTTTTTAATTATCCGTAGAATGGGCATAAAATTTTTTTATACAACAGAGAGAGGTTTACTGATATTTTGTGGCAGAGTACTTAAAAGAGCTGCCAAAGTGCAGATGAGTTTCACATTTTCCCTTTACAAAAAAGAAAGTGTTTCAAATTTCCTGTGCTGACAAGTGGCTCTCTGCAAATGCAATGTTGGCATTTATTTTGGGGAACAGAAAAAAGGAACACTTTATCTGTTCCTTCAAGGTAATAGCGACCTTTTAACAATGAATGGAAAAGTAATTGCTTATCAAAAGCAAGTACAGGGACTTCCCTGGTGGTCCCGTGGTAAAGAATCTGCCTTCCAATGCAGGAGACCTGGGTTTGATCCCTAGTCAGGGAACTAAGATCCCACATGACACGGGGCAACTAAGCCCGCACGCCACAACTACTGAGCTCGGGTAACTTAAAGAGAGAGAGTCTGTGTGCTACAAACTACAGAGCCCACACACCCTGGAGCCTGCACACCACAACTAGAGAGAAGCCCACACGCCGCATGTAAGAGCCCACGTGCTGCAGCTAAGACCCGACGCAGCCAAATAAATAAACTAAATAAAATTTTTATTAAAAAAAAGGTGATTCACTGAGTAGCCATCATATTTTTTTTTAAAAAAAAGCAAGTACAATTTGAAAACACGTTTGGAAATGTTTCTATCATTCTGTGATTTTATTGCTGAAAATGATGTTTTGTCATCTATAAAAAATCAAGTCTGCTGAAATTGGGAAACAGAATTGTCAAACTTGTTTGAAAGTTTTCCAATGAAGAGTTACAGTAGATATTTAATCCATATGTTAGATATAAATATACACCATCTGATTGACATTAGGGAAAATTTCTAGTGGAATTTAAACAAAAACTTCCACTTTTCTAGTGGAATTTTCAACAGAAATTTCCATAATTAGGATACAGATAATAAAAAATGAGTATCCTGATTTTGCACCACTTCCCTTTGAACCTTAGTACCTTTTTGAAGTATGTTTTTCATACATTATAGACATTAAAACCAAGAAGTGAAATAAATTGAATGTAGAATCAGACTTTCAAGAAGCTTTATATCCAAATTGTTAAACCAAGATTTTAAAACATAATGAAATTATAATAATTATTATTATTGCTGAGAGCAAAACATTTGAGAATCATTAATAAGTAAAAATTATTTTAGAAACCTCATCCTTTAACAATTTTGATTCCATGTATATTTTATAATACAAAGAACATTATTATAGTACATGTGGGTAATTTATTAAGTAAAGTTTAGGGATAGATGCTTAAAAATTTTTTTATGACGAATGTGCAGTCAACAAAGTTTGGTGACCACTGGTGTAGTGAATAGTACTTCATTGACAGAATGCTCTTTAATCAAACTCTCCAAGCTGATACAATTAAATATTTTAATTTCATTCTGAAATAGGTGAAAATCCAAGATATAAGAATAAAAATATAATTTCCAAGTTTTTGTTGGCCAAACAATTTTACATGTAACGTAGTGTGTGGAACTCAAGCATCCTTCCTATAACAGGAGAGCTATGTCAAGAGAGCAAACGTGAAGCAGCCTGCTGCAGAGTGGACCGGGGTCTGCCTTACTTGTTGACTATCAAGAGCCAAGAGAGATGGGCCACCTTTCACACATTAATTCTACTTAACACAGATGTCACAGTCTCACCATTTCACAAAATAGATAAATCCCTCTTGCATTCACAGTGGTGGAGAAAGCAGCATCTCCCTAAAACTTCCCAAAGAATGCAAGTTTTGGCAGACATTCCTGTCTTACTGGCTGAGGGAAAATGTACAAGAATAAGAGAATGAGTTCTCTCAAAAACAGTTTAAAAATCCTAAAGGCAGCTGTTTAAAAATTTAATACAAAGTTCAATCACTTTCCCATAAAGAGAAAAGACCCAGTTAGAAAATAAAATGAATAAAAGATCCCATATACTATTTCGAAGATTGTATACTCAGGGGAAAACCTAAGAAATGTTCTGGGCCTGTATGAAGCCAATTGGAGGATACTGAAGACGATCTGAGTATATTTGAGTATAATTTGAGTGAGCTTGGCTGTCACTTCTTCAGGGAAGACTGACCAGACCCCCAAGTTTAGATCAAATCACTTAATATAGGCCCAGCATGTATCTCTCTTTTAAAGCTTCACAATTTTATGTTTATATGTACAATTGTTTGCTTAATCTCTATTTCCCCTACTGGATTTCATAAAATCTATGATAACAGATACATTACTTTAGTTACATTTATATCTCCAGTGCCTAGCAGAGTTCTCGGTATAATAGGCACTCAACAGATGTTTCTTAAGTTAGTGATGAATGAATGAATGAGATGGAAAGACATATATTGTGCTTGGTTAGAAACACTTAATAATGTAAAAGTGTTATTTCTATGTAAATCTCTATACTGAATATAATAATCATAATATCAACAGCATTATGTTTTGGAACTTGACAAAGTGTTATTAGAATTCATCTAGATTCTGGGGATGAGTGGTGGTGATAGTTGCACAACAGTGTGAATGTGCACAACTGTACACTTAAAAATGGTTAAAATGCTGAATTTTATGTATATTTTACCACAATAAAAAAATCTGACTGGCCAAGAAACTTCTAGAAATATGAGAATAGATGGAAAAAAACCTTTTTTAAAAAAGAGCATTTATGGAGGATTAATTAGTCTTATAAGAATTTTAAACTTATAGCTACAGTACTTGAAACTCTTTGCAACCAGATAAACAAATCAACGAAGCTGAATAAAGAATCCAGAAGAAGACTAATATTTATATGGGAATTTAGTATATGATAAAGATGATATTTCAGAATAATGAGTAAAAGATGGCTGATTCAACAATAGTTTTGGAAAAATAGGATAGCCATAAAAGAAAAAGACTGAAATTAAATTATCTCACCACTTTAGAAAAATTATGAACTTTGAGAAGGTGATTTGCATTCATGATAAAACAAAAAACCTTGAAACAGCACAAAAGTGTATACACTAAAAAGTGAATAGGGAAGCAGATACTTTCATATACCATTAGTGGTGCTATAAATTGATATAACCTATCTGGAGGGCAATTCGACATCTATCAACAATAAAATCCACAAAAACTTTGACTTGTCAGTTACTTTGCATAAATGCATTAAAATGTATATACAAGGATAGACTCTGTATCACTGTAATTTTTAAAAACCTAGCAATACCTTAAATTTATAAACAGAATACTGGTTAAACTATGCTACAAGAATACAATAATATGCAGCCATTAAAATTAGGTAGATCCTTCATACAATTTTTAAATGAAGAAACTGTACGGAACCATATATATAGCTCATTCTTATTTAACTTTCAAAGGGATTTTTATGCTAGTGTATACATTTTTAAAAAGTCTACAGGGTCACCAGTGGTTACTTCTGAGGAGTAAAAGGAAGACTTTTATTCTCCCCTTTATATCTCAGTTATATTTTAATTTTTTATGTAACTATGAGCGAGTTCTATTAACTTGTGATAAACTTTAAAAAATATCAATGGACCGAAATGGCCGCATAAAATAGCTACATTAAAATGTCATGTACCGGGCTTCCCTGGTGGCGCAGTGGTTAAGAATCTGCCTGCCAATGCAGGGTACATGGGTTCGAGCCCTGGTCCGGGAAGACCCACGTGTCGCGGGGCAGCTAAGCCTGTGCGCCACAATTACTGAGCCTGCACTCTAGAGCCCGCGAGCCACAACTACTGAAGCCTGTGCGCCTAGAGCCCATGCTCCGCAACGAGAGAAGCCATGCAATGAGAAGCCCGCACACAGCAACGAAGAGTAGCCCCCGCTCGCCGCAACTAGAGAAAGACCGCGCGTAGCAACGAAGACCCAATACAGCCAATAAATAAATAAATAAATAAATAAATTTATAAAAAATAAAATAAAATGTCATGTACCCATTCAGAAATCTTTGCTGCAATCCCCCTTCTAGAAAAAAGCAGCCTCTAAGCTCCAAGAACAGTGTCTCTATACAGACTGCAATAGCACATGAAAATTTGTACTTCCAGATATTGACTGTAGGAGAAAATTAGGCCCTCCATTGTTAAAGGAGAATTAAATTGTAGTTACAAAGTTACGGAAGTAATTTATTTGTAAATTTTCAAAGACTTTCATTAAAAAGGGCTTTCTTTTAAACACAACTAATTTTTAAAAAATTAAATAGTTCATCTCAAAGCATTCAGGTCAATTTCTTTTTAACTGACGTTTAGCTATGAAACAATACACTTTATCACTTTTTCTCTATCAAAGTCAGCGAAAGTAAGTTGTTAATGTTACTTCCTGATTTTGCAAAACTCCAATATATGCTTTGAATAGCTACAAGAAACAGAGTTCTTTCTCTTGAAAACACAACTATTGTTCCACTCTTCTGTGGTTATACATATTACTAAATTTTGAAATATAAATGTTGATTCTCAAGGGAGCACTCTCTTCATAAGATAAAAATCTTGTGAATACTATTCTTGAAATACCACATACAGAAATAGAATCTTTTTAAGAAATGCCAACCTATATTACCAGAATTTGTATTGAACACTTATTTGAAACATTTATATATTGAGAAGCTTGAAAAATGTAGCATATGTAGGTTAAGGTCCCACCAATATTATTAATGATACATTAGTAGGTATATAATATTGGAAATCACCATCTTGCTCTCCTTTGAACATAGTAGAGAGGAAGAGCTGTGTAAGTCTGGCAACAAAGTCTAATTTCCAATCTGGTAATAATACATATTAGCCTTTTATAGTTTGAACTGGTAGTTAAATTATTAACAATTGGGAAGTCTTCATTCTTTGTCATCTGTTAAGGACTCCAATAGCATGAGAGGTATGGGTTTCTTGCAGCTGTTTTACACTTTTATAATTATTATGGTACTAACTTACAGGGTTTTTTTTCCCCTTGCAATAGAAATGTCTTTAAGTGCAGTATTTCAAATTTGGGATTTTAAGGAAAGTTTGCATAGCGGAAAATAAAATGCTGATTTGATAATCTGGATAAATTTAGGGCAATAGTCGGAAATTTCAGTTCAACTTACTCTAGAAGAAACTGAGTTTATTAAATACACATTATTGAATGTACTAGATGTATTTTTATAGGAACTTTCATAAACGTTCTTCCTCTTTTCTTTCAAACCAAACCATGATTTATAAGGATTATTATTTTTGAGGCAGGAGAAATTATTTTTATATTGACAGTTTTTCAACAAAATACTGTCAATTTAAATGTTGATAAATGTTTAGAAAGTATTTGAAACATGGTAGTTTATGCTATTGCATGATTATTAATAAACATTAGTGATATGTGATTTTTTCCATTGCACTAATTGAAATATGGATTTAATAAAGAGGAAAATAATGTACCTGCATTTGATTGGTAGCAATGAATTCAAAACAATTTGGAAAATTTTTTAATGAATTGTAAATGTGTTGAATACATGAATTTAAAACAATCATAATCACTATCAATCATTTCAAGGTTACATGATAATTCTGAAGCACAGATTGTCTAGACATTCATATAGTTACAAGATAAATTAAGGACAAAGTTCAGAAGGAGAAACAAAGATGTCACTCTTCAGGTTATTGTTAAAAAATGCTTTGATGATGTAGATATCCATTAAACCCATACTATAACTTTCACTCTAAATAAAATATTGATTAGTAAAGGGCATTTTCAATTTTTATTTTAAAAAACACCAAAAATAAATGTTCTCAGTTTTACAAATATGAATCACACAATTATTGATCTCAATGGTGGGGTTCTGTCTTAGACCTTCCCTGGCATACACAGCATTGGCAAATGTGAGGATGCCACTTCAAGCCTCATGCCCATAGCACAGATTGACCAATGGAGGTAACCAGCACCAAACCAGAGTCAGAGAAAGTAAGAGAGGGCCTTGGGTAGTGAGCACAGGTTCAGCAGAGTCAACACTGCCTGTAAATACTGGCTAGATAATCTATTTTCTGACACTGGGTTGATATTATACAAAGGAGAGCTTTTAATTTCTTTAGGTAAAGACCTTCAATAATTGCGAGGCTGAAAGGAGAACTGAGTAGGAGAAGCACGCTTTCTAGATGAAGGGATCTTTTTAAAGGATCTGATTATTTTGAAATGCAGTATATTATTATGTAATATTATATGTAATACAGCAATGTAACAGATATACAAATAAACTTGTAAAAAAAGGGGGGAAGAATTTTTGCAAGGCATATGTTACAAATGGGTAGTGAGGCAAAAATTCAACAAATAGTTATGTTCTTCACAGACAAATATGTCAAAAATGACTGTACGTAGTTTTGATGTGTCAGGAATTGGCTCTGGGTACCTGAGACTTCTGAGTTCAAGCCCCAGGGACTTAAGGAGAGGAGCTTCTCTCACTTGTGGGATCGCTGGTGCCCAATGTGAGTAATCATTTTCCTCCAGCTCTGAGGTTTCTTAATATATCACAACTGGCCAATAGACCACAATACCCTTAAAAGACTTTCAGTTGGCTCTGAGGCCTTGAAAGGGTTTGGCAGTATAGCATCTAGGCCAAGCCCACCAAGTAGATTAGTAACTTAATAACTATGTGGCTTATTTAATAAGAAAGTACCATTATAGTATGTTACAATATAATAACTCAAGTGTGCACCCAAATTACCTGTTGGGCTTGCTAAAAAAATTGCTGGTTCCAGGCTCCAAATCTTTTTTGATTCAGTAAGTCCTAGATGGGGCCTGGGAGTGTGCATTTCTAACAAGTTCCCAGGTTGTGCTGATGCTGCTGGTCGGGGAAATGCACACTGAGAATCACTGCTCCAGGTAGTTTAGCTAATCCCCTAGACGTGGTTCCCTGATGTTTTCTCTTTGTTTGACAAATGTGAGATAAACGCTAGATTAATGGTACTGAAATTTATTGCTTAAGATCAGGTGCTACAAAGTCGTTTGATGGATATTCTTAGCTTTAGGTTTTACATTCTTTCCGATTCATATGCAGCAGTCTAATCTTAGATTTAATGTAGATTTAAAAAACTGTATATAATAAAATTAGTTCTAGCGTGTAGTACCTACTAATTTCACAAATTTATAAACTTCAGAAATATACCTACTGCCTCATTCCCCAATTCTTTTGTTCCCCCTCTCATTATAATCTGACTACTAATCCTACCACATATATTATTGAATTTGCTCTCTTTAAAGTTAAACAAGAAACCCATGGCTTTTCTCTACCCCTTATCCTGAATCCTTCCACTAGCATTTGACACTATTGATCTCTTTGTTCTTCTGGGAACTCTTTCCTCCCTTTCAGTCTGGATTTTAGGGTCCTTTTCATTGACTTCTTATCTTCCACCCCCTTTCTCTTGCCCTTGGCAGACATCATTAATTGCTTGTAGCACTCCTATTGACAGAATTTGAATAATTCTTCACAACACAGCCCTTAAACACTCTTAGTTGATCGGTTTTTGTCCTTGAGGTGAAACGTGTTGTAAAGACTCCCTCCAGAAGCAGATTTTAAGTACTAATTTTCTTAAAATAAATTATACATTTTTGATATACTTCAGTATACCAACAGCTATTAAATATAAAGGGAATACAAATAGCAATAAATATCCATTAAAAATGATAGTAACAAAATGTTCGGTACTGGACTTTTAAACATTCTAGTATAACTTGCTGAAGACGTGTACAGGCAGAGAGCCAACAGAGATGAATAAGATGATGATGATGAAAGATCAAACTTAAAATTATTTGTAGAGGTAATTTTAAGGGTCTTCTATCTTCTTACAATCCCATGGTGATTTCTGAGACATAAGAGAATTTCAGATCTAACTAGACTGGGACAGAGAATACATTCTTGATGATAAAGCAAAAACTTTCTCTTTGGATCTAGCTATTAAAAGAAACAAACTTGCTTTATGTTTCAAAATTACTTTGGGTACGAGGGCTCTTTAAATCTCTGTGGAAAAAGGAAATAGAAATGCTGTTAGGCAAGAGGACAGGATATAGTCTTATTTATTCACCTCTGTTGGCTCCCTGCCTATTTGCAGTCACATGCAATTACAAAATAATAATAATAAAAAATTAAAACACATAGAAGAATCTTTAGAGTAGCATTGTTATAGCAAAAAATTAGCAGCAATCTGAAAGTCCATTAATATAGTAATCATTAAGTAAACTCTGGTAGATTTATGTAATTATACCATGCAGCACTGTAAAATAATAAGGTAGATCTATTCAGTCATTCATAGGATCTATTCAGTCATTTATTGAATTGGTGCTGGGAATAATGCAGAGAACATGATAGATATGGTTCCTGCCCTCATGGAGCTTCCAGGCTAGTGGGGAAAGAATATAACAAGCAAACAAATAAACAACATAATTTCAGTGCTATGAAAAAAATACAACAGGATAATGTGATAAAGAAATACATGTAGGAGATGGGGGCCCATTAGATAAGATGACCAAGGAAAGCTTCATTGAGGAGGTGCTATTTAAGCTGAGATCTGAATGATGAGGGGAAGCCATGCATATGAAGACGTAGGGAGAGGTGGCAATGGCAAAGGCTGTGATGCTTGAGTTAGAGAAAAAGGCCACTGTGACTGGAATGAAGTTTAAGTCAAAGAAGTAAGTAGTAAAATCCAGATGGAGTAACTATATACAGATGGGAGTGGGGGACACAAATTCTATAAATACTAGAAGAAAACATGGGGAAATATCCTCTGGCTACAAGGTAGGGAAAGCTTTCATAAATAAAACTTAAAAAGCATAAGCCAGGAATTCCCTGGCGGTCCAGTGGTTAGGACTCGGCACTTTCACTGCCGAGGGCCCGGGTTCAATCCCTGGTTGGGGAACTAAGATCCCAGAAGCCACTCAGCGTAGCCAAAAAAAAAAAAAAAAAAAAAAGCATAAGCCATAAAGCAAAAGGTTAATAAGTTTACTATCTTAAACTAGAAAAAAACTCCATACTGCAAAAGATATAACAAACAAGCCTCAATAAGTGACACAGATAAAGATTAAAGAATTCCTACAAATCAATTTTTTAAAGACAATCCAGTAGAAAAATGGGTAGAACACTGGAGTAGGCAAACCACAAAAGGAAACTCAAATGGTCATAGAGGGACAAGCATTCAATTGTACTGAGGAGTAGAGATGCAAATAAAAGCAACAAGATACCATTTCATACACATATATTAGCAAAAACTAAAAAGCATAAAAATAGGATATGTTGGCAAGGATGTGAAGCAAAAAAGTACTGTTATTGGGATTGTAATTGGTACTATTGCTTTGGAGAGCAATTTGTTTGTAGCTACTAAAATTATAAATGTGCATAATTCACAACCCAATACTTCCACTTTGGATATGTACCCAAGAGAAACTCTTGAATAATTCCACAAGGAAATTGTCACAAAGGTTTTTATAGAACTTTTTATTTTTCATTTTAGTTTTTTTTTTTTTAATTAATTTATTTATTTGGTTGCACCAGGTCTTGGTTGCAGCAGGCAGTGTCCTTAGTTGTGGCATTCGAACTCTTAGTTGCAGCATGCATGTGGGATCTAGTTCCCTGACCAGAGAGTGAACCCGGGCCCCCTGCATTGGGAGCACAGAGTCTCAACCACTGCGCCACCAGGGAAGTCCCCATTTTAGTTTTTAAAAAGTGTACAATTCAGTGATTTTTAGTATACTCGCAAAGTTGTGCAATGATCACCAATATCTAATTAGAAGATTTTCATCATTTCAGAAAGACAACCCCATATCCATTAGCCGTTATTCTCCAATCACTCCTCCCCCACCTCCCCCTGTCCCTGGCATAATTTATCTACTTTCCGTCTGTCCATATTTGCCTATTCTGAACATTCCATGTAACAGATTCACCAAATATGTAGTCTTTTATATCTGGCTTCTTTCACTTAACACAATTTCAAAGTTTCATCCATTTTGTAGCATATATCAATACTTTTTATGGTCAAATAATACTCCATTGCATGGACATCCCACATTTTGTTTATCCATTCATCAACTGATGGGCGTTTGGATTGATTCCACTTTTTGGCTATTATGAATAATGCTACTATGAGTATATGTGTTTAAGTTTTCGTGTGGATGTAAGTTTTTTTTTATTGAAGTATAGTTGATTTACAATACTGTTTCAGATGTACAGCATAGTGGATTTTTTTTGCAAATTATGTACCATATAGGTTATTACAAGATATTGAATATAATTTAACCCTGTGCTATACAGTAAATCCTTGTTGCTTATCTATTTTATGTATAGTAGTTTGTTAACCCCACATTCCTAAGTTGTCTCTCCCTTCCTCCCTATCCCATTTAGTAACCATAAGTTTGTTTTCTATACTGAAACAAACTCACAGACATGGACATATGTTTTTAATTCTCTTGGGTAAATACCTAAGGCTGAAATTGCGGGGTCATATAATTACTCTGCTTATATTTTGAGGAAGTGCGAAACTGTTTTCCAAAGTCACTGCACTATTTTACATTCCCATCAGCAATGTTTGAGAATTCCAATTTCTCCATATCCTCACCAACACTTGTTATTGTCCATCTTTTTTATCATAGTCATCCTAGTGTGTGAAGTGATACCTCATTGTGGTTTTGATTTGCAGTTCTCTAATGACAAATGATGTTGAGCATCTTTTCATGTGCTTCTTGGTCACTTGTATATCTTTTTTGGAGAACTGTCATTCAAATCCTTTGCCTATTTTAAAAATTGGGTTATTAATCTTTTGTTATTAAGTTGTAAGAGATCTCTATATATTCTAGATACTAGACCCTTATCAGATATTTTCCTCCCATTCTGTGGATTGTCTGTTTCCTTTTTTGATGGTATCCTTTGAGGCACAAAAGTTTTTGATTTTGATGAAGTCCATTTTATCTATTTTTTCTTTTATTGTTTGTGCTTTTGGTGTCATATATAAGAAATTATTGCCTAATCCAAAGTCACAAAGATTTATTCCTATGTTTCCTTCTAAGAATTTTATAGTTTTAGCTCTTAATTTATCCATTTTGAGTTAAGTTTTGTAAGTCTATTTTTTTTTTTACCTTGAGATTTTTTTTTTGAGCAAGTTTAGGTTTACAGAAAAACTGGGGGAAAAATACAGATATGCCCCCAATCCCCTCCCCAACTCCCCCTATTAATTTGTGCATTAGTGTGATATTTGTTACAATTGAGGAGCCAACATTGATACATTATTATTTACTAAAGTCCATAGTTTACATTAGGGCTCACTCTTTGTGTTGTACATCAAAGCATGTTATTTTAATATAAAATTGCATATTAATATGTGAAAGAAACCAATCTGAAAAGGCTATTACTGTATGATTCCAACGATATGACATTCTGGAAAAGGCAAAACTGTGGAGACAGTGAAAAGATCAGTGGTTGCCAGGGCCTTAGGGGGAAGGAGGGAGGATTTTTAGGGCACTGAAATTATTCTGTATGATGCTATAATTGTGGATACACGTCATTATATATTTGTCAAGCCCATAGAGTATACAACACAAAGAGTGAACTCTAATGTAAACTATGGGTTTTGATTAATAATGATGCATCAGTGTTGGTTCAGCTATTGTAACAAATGTACTGCACAGGTGCAGGATGTTGATGGTGGTAGAGGCTATGTAAGGTTTGGGGAGAGGAGAGGTGGGGGAATGTGAGAACCCTCTATACTTTTTGCTCAATTTTACTGTGAAACTAAAACAGCTCTAAAAAATAAAGTCTATTATATTTTTAATGAAACATATTGATAATTTAATTGTCCCTTCTAGAGGAATAAATAATGGTATAATTATATAATGAAATACTATATATTAGATAACAAATGAATTAGATCTATAAATTATAAACAGGGATATATCTCAAAAACATAATGCTGAATCAAAGAAAAGCAATTGTTGAATGATACCGCTGATGTATATTTAAAAGAACACATAAAATATTGTACACTGGTTATGGATATACAAATATGTGCATAAAAGTAAAAAATGGACTGGAAGAACTCAACAATTGCCTCTGCAAATCATGTGAGGAGATGGGAATATGGCAATGATTAAAAGATGCTTAGGTTTATCTGTAATGTTTTACTTCTTTTTAAAAATAAACTAGGGACTTCCCTGGTGGTGCAGTGGTTGGGAATCTGCCTGCCAATGCGGGGGACATGGGTTTGAGCCCTGGCCCAGGAAGATCCCACATGCTGCGGAGCAACTAAGCCCATGCGCCACAACTGCTGAGCAACCCCCGCTCTCCACAACTAGAGAAAGCCCGCACACAGCAACGAAGACACAATGCAGCCAAAAATAAATAAATAAAAATAAATTTATAAAAATTAAATAAATAAATAAACTAAATCACTAATCATCAGGGAAATGCAAATCAAAATCACAATGAGGTATCACCTCACACCTGTTAGAATGGCTATTATCAAAAAGACAAATAAAGATATGCAGAAAAAGGAATCCTGTACACTGTTGGTGGCAATGTAAATTGGTGTAGCCACTATGGAAAACAGTATGTTAACTGCTCAAGAATTTTAAAAAGGACTACTGTATGACCCAGCAATTTTACTTCTGGGTATTTACCCGAAGAAGGCAAAAACACTAACTTGAAAAGGTATCTGCACCCCCATGTTCATTGTAGCATTACTGATAATAGTTAAGACATGAAGCAACCTAAAAGCCCATCAATGGATGAATGGATAAAGAAAATAAATACATGTATGTACACACACAATGGAATATTATTTAGCCATATAAAAAATGAAATCTTGCATTTGCGACAACATGGATGGAGCTTAAAGGCATTATGCTAAGTGAAATAAGTCAGACAGAGAAAGATGAATACCATACGATCTCATTTATATGTGGAATCTAAAAAACAAAAATACAAACTCATGGATACAGAGAATAGATTGGTGGTTGCCAGAGGTGGGGGGAGAAGAGTGGGCAAAATGAATGAAGGTGGCCAAAAGGTACAAACTTCCAGTTATAAGATAAATAAGTCATGGGGATGTAACATACAGTATGGTGACTATGGTTAACAATACTGTATTATATACTTGAAAGTTGCTAAGACAGTAAATCTTAAAAGATATTATCATAAGAATTGTAACTGTGTGTAGTGATGGATGTTAACTAGGCATATTATGGTGATAATTTCATAATATATACATATATCAAATCATGTGTACACTCAAAACTAATATAATGTTATTTGTCAATTATATCTCAATTTTATTTATTTTATATCTCAATTTTAAAAAGTAAAATACAATAGACTAGAATCAAATATGACAAAATACCAAGGGTAGTTCATTCTAGGTAATGGGAATATAGATATTTATTATATCCTTTTAACTTTTCTGTAATTGTTATAAATTCTCAAATAAAACAGGGAATGGGTGGTGAGGAAGTGGAGACAATATACAGACAATTCGCAAGAAGCTGAGAACAGATACATGAGGCAGACCATGTTTGTGTGCTCTTGGCAGCAATTTAGTAGATAGGGAAAAGTCCATGTTTCAGGATAAAAAGGATAACTCCAGGAGAGAAATTCTCTATGAACTCCAATATATATCATTAATTGGAAAAAAAAAGAGGGGAGCAATTTGCAGAACAATATGTACAACATCCTGCTTTTGTTTAGAAAACCCAACTTTTATAAAACACAATTATGTATTTCAACATGTGTGAATATATACATACAAAAGAAAAAAAAAAACCCTCCGAATGGCAACACTGGTTACTTCTGGGAGGAGAATGCAATTGTTATAATGGTCAAATAGGACTTCTGCTTTTCTTGTATTTGAATTTTTTTACAACACGAATGTATCCATATATATCTCACGTAATTTTTTGTGGCAAGTTAACTTCTCATTTCTGTGAAAAAATTTCACTGTAAGAAAACAGCTGACTGACATTCAATAACCTCATGTTTTCTAACAGAACTTTTGAAACAATTTTTTTTTTTTTTTTTTTCTGTATGCGGGCCTCTCACCGTTGTGGTCTCTCCCACTGCGGAGCGCAGGCTCCGGACGCGCAGGCTCAGCGGCCATGGCTCACCGGCCCAGCCGCTCCGCGGCACGTGGGATCTTCCCGGACCGGGGCACGAACCCGTGTCCCTTGCATCGGCAGGCGGATTCTCAACCACTGCGCCACCAGGGAAGCCCTGAAACAATTTTTAAATGCCTTACTGCAATGAGCACTGCTGAAATTTTAGAAATGTTCTAATGAACAAAGGTAGTGATTTTATGTTCTGTTTATTTTATTTTCAAAAAATATAACTTGGGGCTTCCCTGGTGGCGCAGTGGTTGCGCGTCCGCCTGCCGATGCAGGGGAACCGGGTTCGCGCCCCGGTCTGGGAGGATCCCACATGCCGCAGAGCGGCTGGGCCTGTGAGCCATGGCCGCTGGGCCTGAGCGTCCGGAGCCTGTGCTCCGCAACAGGAGAGGCCGCAGCAGAGGGAGGCCCGCATACCACAAAAAAAAAAAAAAAAATATATATATATATATAACTTGATAATGTGCCTGCAATTTTTAAATGTCTTGAATTTATTACAAGGGTCTTATTTTCTAAAATACAACATGAATCTTCAATGTTCATATGAGATTTATGCTTGTAATGAGGTAGTTTTACATTCTTTATCAAGCATTCTCTTCTCTGTTTTTTCTTTTAGTTCTGACTGAGATTCCCAAAGGGAATTTTCTTCTTTCTCTTTCTCTCTTTTTCATTTACATGTTCATCTCCATAGCTAGCAAGATTTGTTGAATGAATTATAGAATTAATGAGGTCTTTGGCGTCTACCCTGTCCTTGCCTCCCTTTATTTTTTAAAGAACGGTTTAGGGTGATTACAGTTCAGAGCTATTTGGATAGTAGGCTGGATTAGGTAATGCCTAGTGGTCACTTTAAACCTTGTGATTCAAACAAGAATTATGACCGAGACTTATAACCTCCTATTATGACCCTTCTAAAGCTATTAACTCATTGTTTCTCTTTGTAGAAACTTGAAACTTTCTTAGATGGGTGTCTACAAACCTTTTACGGACAGGACAAGATAGGCTCCTTCGACTCTATTCCCTCAGTGAAAAGGAAGTAAAATTTTTTCCGTTAAATTTCAGTATCCTCATAAAACCAACAGAAATATTCCCTTTGTTTTTGCATGCTTCGTCTATTACAGTTTATTAAATTTCAGTGTTGAAAGGGATCTTAGAGAACATCAAGTCCAACATCTTCATTTTATATGTGAGAACATGGTGTGTCACGAAGACGGAGCTAGTGCCTAAAGGTATACAGCAAATTATAGTCAAAGACAAAACAAAAATTCTGCTCTTCTGACGTCATCTGTAACATACTGGCTTGAGTCTGTTTTTATTCAACATACTGTTTTGTCGTATTTACTGGAGAAAACAGACACAGAATGGGAACATAAAAGTCAATACCAGTTTGGCACCAGCATCTTCATGCAGAATGGAATTCATACACAAAAATTTTCACAAGGATGAACAAGAGTTCTGTAAAAACTGAAGAGTTCTTTATCAGGGTCAGGATTTGAGAGAAACCACTGCTTGCAAGCTGGGAATCTGAAGTCAGCTTTATGATAGACTTGCAAGGGCAAGAATAAGAATGTAACGTATTATGACATGGAACACCTTAAAGTCCCCCAAAACAAAATTCTATGATCTTTCTGTTCTACTTACAAAACCATCCCATGGAAAAGTCGCCAAAAGGTTCTTTGAATGAGAGTTTCAAGTGAATGATATGGAATGGCTATACTTGCAGATCTGCACTGTCTAGTAACATGTTTGAGGGCTAACTGGAAGGTAAATATAAGACAATATAGTTATTATGTCCTTTTAAAATAGGTTATAGGGGCTTCCCTGGTGGCGCAGTGGTTGAGAGTCTGCCTGCCGATGCAGGGGACACGGGTTCCTGCCCCGGTCCGGGAAGATGCCACATGCCGCAGAGCGGCTGGGCCCGTGAGCCATGGCCGCTGAGCCTGCGCGTCCGGAGCCTGTGCTCCGCAACGGGAGAGGACACAACAGTGAGAGGCCCGCGTACCGCAAAAAAAAATAATAATAAAAATAAAAAATAAAATAAAATAGGTTATAGACACACATACACACTTCTAACAAGGAAGCTAAGAGCCCTCTTGAACAATAATGTTGAATCAGAAAAATCAGGTGCTCATGGGTGTATTGTGGATTACCTGACATATATAGAACATATTTATGGTGTCTCTGTGATTCTACTAACAAACATCCTTCCTACACTCACCCCACAATCCATGCATGTCTCAAGCAGTTGGGGTTGATCAGATGTGTGATAGGTTCTGACTTCAAACCAAAGAAGAAAGTTCAGTCTCAAGTATGGTGGGATAGGAGATAAATTGAAGAACACCAACATTACTCCCAGAGCATGTCTAGAAATCCCAGTGCATCCCCTGGGAGGTAGTCCTTGTCGTGGAACACATGAAGGCCTGCAAACTCTGCAGTCATGCTGCATTCCTTAGGGTCGTTCGTGGGGTTCTTGGTCTGTCATTATTTGCTTTACAACCCTCTAGTGAGGACGGAAGGTTGGAGGAGTATAACTTCACATTCAAAGTTCTCCTAAGTCACTTGGGGCTCCTCTAAATAACTGCAACTGTAGCAGTCATGATCTCATGTCACCAAAGTTCAAGGCCTTGGGCTTCTTCATATAAAATCCAGGATTAATAATAAAAAATTGCCTTACTTCTCTTCTCAATAAGTAAACAAGACAAAGCTAAACACACAACTCTCTTCCTTTATCACAGATTTAAAATATATTCTTATTTATTGAACAAACAATAGTTTTGATTACCTTCAAGTTGGGTGTAATTTCATCCACAAGCAATAAATAGTGCAGCTCTTCTACTGGTAAAGAAAGGCAACATCCACTATTACCATTGTTTACTGAACAATTTAACAAACTTCTCAGCTTTACATTCTACCACTCCCTTCCAGGGACCTTGAAGCTCCAGACAAACTGCAATCCATTTGCTTGCCAAACAGGTCTAATACATCCCATTTCCATGTTTTGGTTCATCCGATTACTTCTACCTAAAATGTATCCTCTGTCCCACCACACTGCTCTTAGCCCATTGAAATTTTATTTCACTTATTTCATTCGTTCATTTATTTCAACAATGCATCATAAAGTTACAGTCTGCCTAAGTATTTAAGAAGACTGCACATGATTATCTGCTAATAATATTATAGATTTATGCACTTGGTAAGAAATTGCCATATATGAGCTCTAAGATGCCAGATACATCTAAAGTATTTTCTAATTCTTACCATATGACCCAGCAATCCCACTCCTGGGCATATTATCCAGACAAAACTATGATTCAAAGAGATACATGCACCCCTATGTTCATAGCAGTACTATTCACAATAGCCAAGACATGGAAACCACCTAAATGTCCATTGACAAATGAATGGATAAAGACGATGTGGTACATATATACAATAAAATACTATTCAGCCTTAAAAAAGAGAACAAAATAATGCCATTTGCAGCAACATGGATGCAACTAGAGATGATCATACTAAGTGAAGTCAGAAAGACAAAGACAAAGACCATATATCACTTATATGTGGAGTCTAAAATATGACACAAATGAACCTATCTATGAAACAGAAACAAAATCAGGGACATTTGAATAGACTGGTGGTTGCCAAGGGGGAGCGGGGTGGGAGAGGGTAGGAGTGGGAGTTTGGGATTAGCAGTGCAAATTGGTATATATGGAATGGATAAACAACAAGGTCCTACTGTATAGCACAGGGAACGATATTCAGTATCCTGTGATAAACCATGATGGAAAAGAATATGAAAAAGAATGTGTATGTGTGTATATATATATATATATATATATATATATATATAAAACTGGGTCACTTTGCTGTACAGAAATTAACACAACATTGTAATTCAACTATACTTCAATAAAAAATAGATTAAAAAAATAAAGTATTTTGTAAAGCTATGATTACCCTTAACATATATAACATAGTTGGAAAATGTAGACAACTTATTTTTAGAAAAGGAAAAAAAATATTTCAGATATAAATGTCGTGTTTGGGTTTATAATTCATTAATGATATTTATAAATTAAGTTATATGTTAATTTAAAAAATTTACAGCTTGTGTCCATGAATAATTTAAATAAGATTTTGGGAATATACTGCCAAGAGAAATATTTTTAAAATATTTATTTTGTAAAGCTATTGGAAACATTTTGCAGAGTGGAAATGTTGAGGGACTATAACTTTTTTTTCTTTTACTTTTTCAAGTTTGTCATCACAGCATTTCAATCAGAAATTAGCAAAAGTAACACCACCATTAAAATGAGTTTGGTGAATTTTATCCCTTAAGTCAGCCCAGATAAAAGCAGGGAGGGGGACACTGGGGGAACTTTAAATATTAGGGGAATTAGAATCCACTTTATTGTCACCAACCCCAGTTGAATCCCATAAGTCTGGGCCTGGAGACATTTGGAATCCAGGGGAGTCTTTGTGCTTACGTAAAAAAAATTGATATTTAAGCCCTGACTATATCTCGTCTACATTTTAATTATAAATATCACTTTAATTATAAAAATCACAGATTGTGAAGTAGTTGGTTATGTGAAAGATTAAAGATCAAACTGTACAAAGTAATATTCTCACATATTTATATAGCTAATTACTAGAAACTAAAGTTATATCCCCATATATGCAGAATATTTTCTTCTCAGATTTTAATTCCAAAGAACATCTTAAAACTTATTTGGATACAAATCACATTCTATACAATGGGGTATTATAATAATTACATGTAAAACATTTCAAGAATCTAAATGACTATCCTTTAAATATTTGCATGAAAAGTGACAAAATTTTTACTAGATGAATTAGATGCATTTATTTACAACCTAAACCTTTAAAACAGCTAGAACAAGAAGTAAAAGGTAGACTATTACATAATTTTAAACTTTTTTAGATCACCGATCTCTCTGAGAAGCTGATGAAAATTGTAGAATTTTTCACCCAGATAAATACACATACTGAAGCCTGTCTAGGGACTGGGTATTCATTCAATATATATTATTACGCGTGCTCTGTCCCAGGGATCCAGAAGTAAATAGAGGCACAAGCCACTTTTCCTCATAGAGCTTACATCATGGAGATGAAGACAGAAAATTTAAGAAAATAATACATAAATAATTACAGGTTGTGATATGTGCTACAGTGGATTTCGGTTATGAGAACCCCTAATTTAGGACCAGGGACAAACCTCAAATCTGAAGAGGTAATATTACTGTAGTAACTATTTTTTAAAAAGAGAATCCATTTTACATCTCATAAGAAAATGTCATTATGTAACAAAGGAAACTTTAAAAATATGTATTAAATCAAACAAATATTGCAAACAGCATAATAGTTAAGTGTATGAACTTTTAAAACCTGAGATAATGGACTTTATGACATTTAAGGTTGAAATAAACCCAATGATGTTGTAGACATCATGATACAATCTGTTAGTATAGGTCATAAAGCTATTTTAAAATTCACTTGGCTTTTAGAAAATGACAGGAAGATACCCTTTTAAAACACACTTTAGATTTCTGTCATATCCTGTTGCAGTACTAGGAGCTAGGCTTTTTAGACATCCATGGAAAGTGCACCAAGACTAAACATGATGAAAGAAAAAAGAAGGACAAATTAGCAGATACCAGATAGTTGAGGTTAAAAAGTTAGTGTTTATTTCTGTAAACATTTTTATTTAAAAAAAATATTTCTTTTATTTTTCTTTGAATTTTCCCTCCTGTGTGTCTCACAAGGAAGGCATGGCATGCTTTGTTTATAAAGATTTGTAGTGGTCTGGTGTGCTTAAAAATGAAGAGCTTTCTAAAATGTCCTTTGTAATTAGCATGTTAAAGCTTATTTTTATTGTGCTATTTATAGTCTACGTAACCACCATTAAAATCCAAGTGTAAAAGTTATTTAAAATTCAAGTTTAAAAGTTTTCTTTTTAACTTATGTATATAACAGCAAAAACTGGAAGAACATGACCAAAATTTGACAAAATAATAGCATAGTAACATCCACTACATCAAATTACTTTCTCAAACTATTGCCTCTTCCCTTTCTCAAAATAATCTCCACAGCAAACAACAAAAACTCCCTTCAGAAAAACTAATTTAGCTATAAAGTTGCATTTTAAAAATTGGGCCTTATTGATGTCCAGATTAAACAGTTTGGTTGTAAATCTAGTGTAAACATTCTTCATTAACAAGAATGAAATTGCTTTGGCAATAAAAAATCTTTGCCATATAAAATTGTGTGACTATACACAATTTTACTCAAAATAAAAACATTTTAACATTTACTCATCTTTATCAAACATATTATGAAAATCTGCCTTTAAATTGTACTCACATCACTGAATTAATTTTTATGTTGTCTTTGAAAGACACATTTAATAAACATTACTTGTAAAGAAGGCTAGTAGATAAAATTAAATTACATAAATCTACTATAGTAGCATTGCTTTATATTAGGTCTTATAATGACTTTCGGGAAGCCCTAGTTTTTGCAGTTCACATGTCATGGCACTTTATAATTACAAAATGAAATGTCCATATGTTTATTTTGCTTGTAAAAGTACCTGTTCCTTGTATTATGATTAATTCCTGAATTAATGGATTAACAGTCAACTACCTACAATACTTAGTCGTGGATTTTACTGAAACACGTTTTATGCGTAAGTTTTAAAAATAAAGTTATGAAACTTTTCACTAAAAGTACAGTGTCAGAATGATCATATATAGAGCCCAAAGCAGTTTGAACCTTAAAGAATTTCTTCAATGTCTTCTATTCTAAAAACAGTACTTATATTGAATAAAATGCTTCACAGGAAAAGACTGCAAGAATGAAAATACTAGATATATTTTATAAATCTCTACCAGACAATACAGAAACAAATGCATAGAAGGCAAACAAAACACCCTCCAATCTTGAATTTGGCTTTTATTTAAAAATACATTTAGCGTGGAACTATCATAGGACAGAAAATAATAAATCACAAAGAAATGGAATATTTTCAAATACCTTTTAAGCTAGATATAAAAGTTAATAAGATAGCATATACTCAAATTATGGGAAATAGTCCCTAAAATTTGATTCAGTGAACACATTTTGAAAGAAAAGTTCTTTGCACATTTTCCAACGTACCGATATGTTCCTAAGTGCCTTGGTTTTCTGTTAACTAATAGGTAAATGTTGAAAATTTAGTTGCTTTACTTACAATTATCAGATTCACTATTGGCAAAAATTACCACGTCCCTAAATTTTCAATCAGAATTATAAAAATATGAGCTCAAATAGTTATGCTGCCCAAAATAGAAACATCTTAAGTTGATACCTCTGGATAATCAGACAGATATTGCACTAAGTCAGTAATTCCATACCTGATGCTCATTTACATAGAAAGTTAATTCTCTTCTTTATGAAAAACTTACTACAAATAAACTTAATGTTAACCTAATTACAATTACACTTCAAAATATAAAGGCACGAACAGAATAAAGAATAGTTTAATATTTATACTCAAATATTCCACCATGAAAATAATAAAAGGTTGAAAAAAAAATAGGACCTAAAATACTGATACTTTAAAATTTTATAATTTACCGCAGTAGCTAATAAATGGTATTAAAAGTTAACACTGCTAAACCCAATCATTTCCAAATAATTTAGAAAAATGATTTGCTTACATATGAAACGTGCATTGTCCCATCTATAAAGTTCAATTACAGCTCCATTCATTGGAAATATCTACCTGTAGTATAAATGATCAAGACAATGTACAAAAAATATATCTTGCTCCTATAACTTACAATGCACAGAAAAATACCTACAAAAATGGAAATATTTATCCATTTAGGTTCCCAATAAATTAGTGAGAAAGTTTAGTCCATTCCACATTTCTTTCTAAACAAAGGCTAAAGAACTGAAGGTGGTTTACTGCTAGCCCTGTTAGCTTGACAGATATTTTTTAAAATATTTGTCTGATTATATGTAACTTAAGATAAAGTTAGTCTTATTTTTATATCACAGTATACATGGCATTTCTTAATTCAGCAACAGAAAGGCACAATTAGCAAGCAATAAAATTCAGTACCTGAATTATTAAACTAATGTCCAGAACAAGTGCAAATAAAGTACATTCAACACAGTGTACAGAACTGGGAAACAAAAAAAAGGAATCCAAAAACTAATTTTTCTGAAAATTTGGTCCATTAAAAATGCCTCCTATGTTCAACATCATGAGTAACATGAAAGGTGATGGCAGTATAAAACGAGGCAGTAAATCAATATGTGGTAGCATACGAATTCTGGTCTAGTAATTATGCAATTTGATTAGGAAATGGCTCCCATAGTAAATAAACATTAAATATATCTGTTAATAACAACATAACTGTATTAAGTCCAAATACACAGGCACAACTGTTTGCATATTATTATTGATTTTATAATACACCCCCATGGTTTAAAAAAACTTAGGTATATTATTTTATATATAACATATATTAGATACATAATTGTATATTATGTTCCTTAATATATATTATATATAACTTGAATCCATAACAGCACAAAACTCTCCAAATATTACATGAACATTCCAAATGGATACTTATCATTTTCTCAATGTTGAAATAGCTCAGCTCACCTAAAACAATAACTGGATGTGCAATGATAAAATGCACTGACTCCTATGAATTTACTTAAATAATTATTTAAGTTAAATTCCTGCAAAAGCCTAACTCTGATTTGGCTTTTAACTAGAATATGGTTTTAGATATCAGTAACTGATACCCTCCTTTCTTATCGTAAACAATATTTCTCCATCAAGAGATACCAATAAAGAAAAATATGTAAGGAACAAAAAATGTGATAGAGAAGCCAACCATTCCATAGGTAATATACCGATAAGGAAGTTCAACTTCCATGTGCTGTCTTGCTTTTCGAACATCATCACATGGTATATTGAAGATTTTACAGGCTAAAGGAATAGTGATCCTTTTCATTATATCTCTGACTACTAGTACAAACAACATCCCTACGAGAATCCGCAATATGGCTTTTCCAAACAGAGTCACTGAAATAGGGGACCTAGGTAAAGGTAATATATCCAGAGGAGGATCTAATATTAGACCCATTTTATAGGTAAAATGAGATCCACATGCAATCCCAGCACCACTTCCTAGAATCTCAGCTGTGTCTCCCCGGGATGTACTCCAAGTGTCTAGAGTGAAAGAAAAGATCCCCAAGGCTAAATGAAGCCCGATGATGATTAATGGAGCATATTTGTGAGTTTGGTTGAAGTTGTCAATCAGGTCCACAAATGGATAGAAGATAGCTAAGATTAAAATGGTATATACGAATCCAGCAATAACATCCTGAGAAAAGAAGAAGGTAGAGTTGTTTAGTATAATACTTCTTTGGCATTTAAGGAAATATATATATATATATATATATTTCACATTTCAATGTTAATAAATGTACATTTTTAAAATATGTCACATTCTTAAACTTTATATAATAGGTACTAAAAGCTGTTTTAATGATACTAAAAAGATTCATTGATGATAATAAAATGATTATGCTTTTATAGCTCTGCCCTTTTACAAATTAATACATATATGCTATACACAAATGTATATTCAAATGAACAATAAACTATGCTTAATGTATGTAGTGATTTCTGGGAAAAACAATATACAGCTGACCCTTAAACAACATGAGTTTGAATT
>NC_041224.1:145063960-145085423 GCF_002837175.3 Physeter macrocephalus
CTGGGAAAAACAATATACAGCTGACCCTTAAACAACATGAGTTTGAATTGTGTGGATCCACTTAACTGCTGATTTTTTTCAATAGTAAACAGTAGTACAGTACTACATGATCCCCAGTTGGTTGAATCTGAGGATGCAGAACCCCTGATACAAAGGAACTGCAGATACAGACGAACCAAGTTTATGAAGGGCACTCTGTAATTATAGGTGGATTTTTGATTGTGCTGACCTCCGCGTTGTCCAAGGATCAACTGTACTTATTTTTCAAAGACTTCACCTTCATGCATTTAATATAATAATCACACATTTAAATACATAATTATTTCCATGACTAAAGAGGATACAAAGCCTATTTTTCCTTTTCCCATTCGTTCATTTATTCACTGAAGAAATACTTATTGAGTACCTACATGTGCCTGATGCTATTTTAGGGGCTGAGGATACACTGCTTAATAAATGAAAAGATTCCTACTGCCATAGAGCTTTCATTTTAGTGGGGATGACTGACAATAACCATGTGAGTAAAAAATAGATAAATATTACAATTTCAGATTGTTATAAAGAAATTAAAACAAGACAA
Source organism: Physeter macrocephalus (assembly GCF_002837175.3). NCBI lineage: Eukaryota > Metazoa > Chordata > Mammalia > Artiodactyla > Physeteridae > Physeter > Physeter macrocephalus. Next base: position 145,064,541 of record NC_041224.1, read on the forward strand.
TGGGATAGAATGATGGAAGACCCTATTAGAGTGATTAGGGAAACCTGTCTGAGGAGGTGACCCTTGAGCAGAAATCTAATTCCAAAAAAGAGTCAGCCCTATCTTTAGATCTAAGGAGAAGCGTCCCAGGTAGAGGGAATACCAAGTGCCAAGGCCTTGAGGCAGAAAAGAACCTAGTGAGTTCAAGGAACTGAGAGAAATTCCATGTGGCTCAAAAAGTGAGAAGAGTGATGTGATATGAGATCCAAGAGACAGACAGATGTCAAATCATGTAGGGAGGGCCCCTGTAGGCTAGGTAAGAAGTTCAGATTTTATTTCAAAAGTGATAGGGAGCCTGAAAGATTCCCAGGTAGGAGTGTAATAAAATCTGATGGATATTTATAGAAGAACACTCCATCTGCTGTGTAGAGAATATATTATAGGGGTAAAGTATGGAAGACAGGAGACACTAGTGGGAGGCTACTGTAGTAGTTCACTCTAGATATGGTCCATATAAAGAGACGTACATAGATGGATTTAGTAAAATATTTTAAAATTAGAGTTGACGAACTTCAACTTGGTGATGATCTGAATGTAAGAGAGAAGCAAAAGAAAAAGAGATCAAAAATGACTCCTACTTTTAGGTACAAACAACTGGGTAGAAAATAGAAGATGGTTTATTGGAGGAAATAACACTATTATTAAAAGAACTTTCCTTTCTGAATCATTCCTGACATGAACAAAACTGTTTCAGAATTTCCACCTTAAAACAAACAAAACGAAACCCTGGGATCTAGTATCACTGAAAAATTTATCAAAAGAGTTGCTTATATTCACTGCCTCCACTTTCTCACTTCCTATTTTTTCCTAAACTCATCACTGCATTGAAACCACTCTTTTCATGGATACTAGAGACCTTTATGCTGCTCAAAACAATGCTAACTTCTCAAGAGCATTCAATACAGTTAAGCAACAGAGTAGTTGCTTAATGTTTTTCTGTCCTAAGATTTTTATTATGTAATAGTTAGTACACAGAATAAGATACGTAAAGTATATGTGAAATTACAAAAAGAATAGCTATGAAATCACTGCCCCAAAAAAGAACTATAATATTACCAGTACTTTGAATCTATTGGTACGCTGTTTCCTAGTTCTATCACTCTGTATAAGCCTGAGTATTAGCTGAATAAATACCTGCTTTTAAAAACTGTTTCATCACATATCTCCAAACAAAACATTACCTAGTTTTGCTTCTTTCTGAGCTTTATAAAAATGTTAGGCAGTATGCAGTCTCCTTTGATTTGCTTTTTACACTTAACATTAAGTTTTTAAGATTCATTCATCATATGTAGTTAGTTATAGGTCATTCACTGCCACAACTATGTAATATTTTATTGTGTGGTTATACAATTTATCTATTTTCCCACTGATGGTCACTTAGGATGTTTTCAGCTTTTGGATTAGTTCATTGGTTATGGTTGAGCTTGAATGCTTTCTTAATTGGTATATATTCTTAAACCAACCAGCATTATATACAATGCCTCTATGTTCTTTCTTTTTATGTTCCCTGTATGGGTCTATGAAAGCTTCTCCAGGACATATGCCTAGGAATGTAATGGCAGAATCACAGTATATGTGCATGTTTAATTTTACAAGACAATAAAAAATTTCCAAAATGTTTATAGAAATTTACATCCCATCAGTTGTTGGTATTTCTTGATGTTTAATTTGCATTTCCCTGATAATTAATTAAGCATTATTTCATATGTTTATGGACTATTCCTTTTCTATACAATGTATATTTGTGTCTTTAGGGCAACTATTCCTTTGGATTTTTTTTCTTGCTGATTTACATGATTATATATATATATGATAACACATCAATTATATTTCTAAATGTATATTTCAGTATGACATAAAACATCCAATATTTGTTGTCCTCTGCTTTTCTTTTATAGCCCTATGAATAATAAACTTAGATTGCTACAAGTCTTTATACAAATCTGCCTCCTTTTCTGATTGAATTATTAATTATTTATAATATTATCCTGGATAAAAAGGCATATTTAATTTCCATGTTACAGAACCAGAAGGAAGAATGATTGAACTCAGGACATAAACATGGTGGCTATCACTGTAATATCAATTTAATGTACAATATTAAAATGCGTAACTAAGTGGTTTTAAGCATTACAGCACAAAGTATGCAATAAGGAAAAGCTGATGTTAAAGGTAGCATAAAGAATCAAAGTAGGAAATTTTCCAAAAAGAAACTTAGCAAATAATTTTAGATACTTATTAATTATAGATAACATATATGCCATAAAACTTAATAATTACACATTTGAATGGAATGTTCATGGTTATCAAATTTATGGTAGAAGATATCAAATACCATAAATTCAATAAAGATTTATTATGTATTAAATCTGAAATTGTCTCCTTTTCATTTCTTCCCATCAGTAAATAAAACTAGAGAGGCTAGTGTTTCGCTGAGGCTAGAATTCAAGACTTCAGCTGGCTCCTAGGGATTTGCTTTTTTTTAAATTGTAACATATTTCAGGTGTTCTGCTTCTAATTCAACATGTCAGTGATGCCAACAGGGTTTCTAACAACAAAATGTATTATTGGTATGCAATCCTTGATTATAAAGGCATTATTAGGGATGGATTTTGAAATTTTTATCTTTAATTAAAATTCAAATTTAATACATGTTCAGTACAGAAAAACTAGAAGATATGGATAAACAATAACAAGTAATTATTACCCAGAAATAACCACTATTAAAACTCTTAGTGTTTACTGTTCTGGATCTTTCTCTATAACATGTTTTCAGGATTTTTCCTGTTTTTTGGTTAGTTTGATTTTTATGTCTTGTTATAAAAATGGGTTTGAGAGGTACATTCTACTTTATGATCTCATAATACCTTTCTAAAAAGACCTTCCACATATAGAAAAATAAACTTTTAGTACAATTTTGGGTAAATATAATTATAACATATTCATAATTTTACTAATGTAGAAACAAAATAGTAATTTGTCAAGTACTTAATCTAGTAATTTAAAAATGGCTTGTGTTTCAAGAAATTTTTAGAGCTGGGTTTGATAATGAATAAAGGAAAAATGGGGACTTCCCCATTAAGTTAAGACTCTGCACTCCCAAAGGGTTCGATCCGGGTTGGGGAATTAAGATCCCGCATGCCGCATGGCATGGCCAAAAAAATAAACAAACAAATACATAAATACATACATACATATATAAATAGAGGAAAAATGGATGTAGCAACTCCTCTACTTTTCTGGGGATTAAGAAAATCTATTTAGGAAGGTAGGCAAATGTTAAAAGTAAACTTAAGTGTTGCTCTTTGTGTTATAACAATAAAAACAAAGCATACGGAAAATACTCAACCAAGTGTTCATTATAAATTATTTAGACTACATTATTAGAACTTTCTTCTTAATGTTAATAAAGACATCTGCTTAGATAATATGGCATCTAAGCACCTATTAGCAACTTCTAGGGCATACTCTGCCTATAGTTCCATAGTAATTTCACAATAAACAATGAAGATACAAATTATGATTAAGAAAACAGTTCAAAATGCAGGTAATTACTGAAGCATTAAAATATAGGAAAAAGTGAAAATTGTGGGAATATATTAGATCCATAATGTAAAAAGGCGGGGGGTTCATTATGACTATAATTTCATATATCAATTATCAAATGATAAAACCATTATTGATTAGGAATAATTGTGCTTATAACACAGAAACATAATTTACAATGCTTTCAAGTCATCTGTGATTTTACTTTTAAAAGAAAAGCTTGCAATGCTATACATAATAAAATTCAGTAGCTAGTCAGAATAAAACTGATAAAGACATTTTATGGGACAAGATCGTTTTTGAATAATTAAAAGACGGGCTGGGGAATTCCCTGGTGGTCCAGTGGTTAGGATTTGGTGTTCTCACTGCTGGGGCCCGGGTTCAATCCCTGGTCTGGGAACTAAGATCCCACAAGCCTCACAGCGTGGCCAAAAAAAAAGACCGGGGGTTATCGGACTCATGATTTGAAAAATAATACATCAATATTGTTTTTACTTCAGCTGATTCAAGAACAGATGTTATCCAGTATCTAAACATGAACTGAACTCAGCTTGAATAGTTAATCAATTCACTATACATTTCCTTTCTTTTAAGAACAGCATGGTTGAGATTACACATTCAATACATTAAGATTCTTATTCCTCTTTTATGATGATAATGAATCTAGGGATAATATTATCATTCATAGATGCATAACCTTTTGTTAGTTTTTTAGGTGCGATATTGCTAATTGGTAATGGAAAGGAATAACTAACATGGCACAGAGATGGAAAACATTTTCTTGTGACTAATATTAGATTTGATATAAAAATGTGATACTTAGTCTATTATAAAATTAGTAGAGAATAGTCAGAAAGATAGAATTATATGCCAATTCATAATTTGCATTAATATAAATAATTATAAAAAATAAAACACAAATAGTTGGCTTCTTAACATAGCATTTGGGACTTCTGGAAATTTACTAGTGAAGGGGCAGCTGCTGGAAGCAAGCAATCTGAGGAAGAAGTAGAAACCCAATACTTCTACAGCTATGAAATAAGCTAATGAGACACTTTTATGAGTAGAAAAGTCTAAAAATGTGAACTTGTTAAGGACAAGAAAAATTCTATATAACCCATTATAAACTTTTGGATTCCATGAATTCATTTCTATCTCTCCACCTTTCTTCTGATCCTTTATCTACAAGATAATACATAATACATTCACAGAGTGTCCTAAGAGACACCACACTAAATGCAAGGGATAGAGAGTTACTTTCCTCATGTTGCTTATTTTCTAGTGGGGATGAGAGATAAAGAAAAAAGCAATAGCAATTTTGCATAAGCGCTATGCCAGAATTATGTTCAAGATGCTCTGGGAGAAAGGCTACCTAACCAGTCTTGAGAAAGGAAAGATGGGGAAGGTAATGAGGCTTTAGGAGATAATGGTTTTTTGTGAGTCATGAAGAACAGGAGAGGATAGTCCGTTAGGCAAAGAAAAGGAAAAGGGCATTCCATGTGGCGGTTAAGGCATTCCTAATGGTATTGGGATATGAAACACCCTTTGCATTTGAGGAAACATAAGTCATTCAGTATGGCATCATACTTGTGTTTTGGGCAGTAAACTACAACAGGAGGCTAAACACTGTACGGAGCAGTGTCTTATTGGAAGTGGGGCTGCTAACTAAGAAGCTGCTGCAGTAATCTGGTTAAGAGATGGTGCAGGCCAGAACTAGGAAATGTCAATGGGATAGAGGGGAAGGGAAGTGAGTAGGTGTGGCTGGCTGAAAGAGTCCAGGGTCTCTGTGCTGCTGCTTTTGAAACTGAATTGCATTCTCAAAATAAAATATCTGATGTAAGCCCTAAAATACTGTCAGGAAAGAGAAGAAAACGAGTTTAATATTCAAAAACAAGTGGCACCAGGATAGTTTAAGTTCATTTAGCTTCTAGTCACTGGGTCCTTACTTATAAGTAGAGCTCCTTGGTGTCTGTATTTACATTGTTCGTTTTGACTCAGTGGTAGGAAAGGCATAGAAGAGAATGAGAAAGAAAATAAAAGTGAAACTGGAAGGAGGGAGAAATGTTATTCTGAGTATAATACTTGGTTATTGTGGGAACTGTTTCTATGAAATACATGACAACTACATTAAAACTTTGCAAAGCATCCTGTTTCTATTTTTGCAAAACAAGATTTACAGTATCTATATTTTCTCATTTAGGTTTCCAGTAAGTTTGAAAATGATTAAAAATTATACAATTGCCTGTCGATTTTAGAAAAAAATAAAGCTCTATGAACACAATGTTTTCCTTACCAGAATGGAGTGCATGCCCATGTAAATTCTACTTAGGCAAACTAGAGAACACCAGCAGGGAATAAGAATCAGTCCATATATAAGAGGATACTAAAGGGAAAAAAAAGTAAAATTAGTTAAATAAATTAGGTTAAATATAAACAAGCAAATAAAAAATCACTATACTACAAAACTCCAGGAGAACAAGAACTATGTGTTTTTTACTCTCTGTTGTATTCCCAGCACCTAACCATAAGCATGGTACATAGCAGACATTCAGGAAATACTTTTACATGAATGAACAAACGAATTAAATGGAATGCTTCTACAATCTTCGTTGTGGGAATTGGCTCATTTTTGCTTCTACAGTAAAGATTCAATCACTGGTATGCTACAGAAGAAAAACAGGTAAGAGACATACTTTTACTGTAGCTCCAAAATGAAAGTGCCTCTGGAATAACGCCTGAATCCAGGTGAATATCATTGCTCCCTTGGGGAGGAGGCATTATCTCCCTCTCACTTCCATCCGTGACTGACTGCTATTTGCCATTTCCCCATCTTCCTTTCGATATTCAGCATCACGTAATTTGTTGTCCATTTTTGCCCCTCCACTAAAATTTCAAATGGCAACCTTATTGCAAAAAATTTTGGTGGGATACTGGGAGCAGAAAGCCATAAATTGGGAAAAAACTTAAAATGTAGATAACTCAGTATTAATGGCACTGGTATTAGACCTGGCTTTGAAGCTCCTGATATTAAAGGGAAGGAGGAAATGATTGATGGATGGGCATGTGCCTGATAACTTCAAATTTCTCAGTGAAATTGAAGCCAAGATAGTTCAATTCAATAAGAATTCAAGGTGGTTCAATAAGAAGTGGAGTTGAAAGAGTTAAGTAAGGTTGCAAGAAGAGTGGTCAAGATTTAGTACACAGTTGTTTTGATTTGACTTCTCTACTGCTTTTAACATGGCCCACATATTTCTTCCTGAAAGTCTAAATACCTTGATTTCTACAATATCACACTCTCGTGGTTCCCCTTTCACCACCTATTTTTTTCTGTGTTTTCTGCACAAGAACATGTATTCCTCTAATTGTTCCTTAAACGTTAGTTTAAGGGTTCTGCCCTTAGTAGTTATTGGCAGTCTCAACTTTTCTTATTTTTTAACTACTACTTAGCATGCTGAAGACCTATCCATGTCCTTGGATTAAGAACCATTTAGCCAACCCCTGCACATATCTCCATCTTGAGATCCTTATGGAGTTAAACCTACTATACCTCAAACCCAACTCATCATCCTACCACGTAGACTTGTTCCTCCTCTCATACTCCCTGTTTCATTTGGAAATATCATAATCTAAATAAGAAGTATGAATTATCCTTGATTTCTCCCTTATCCCTCATATTCAACCAATAAGCAAGTCTTGCTGATTTTACTTTCTAAATATTTCTTGCTTCTGTCATCTCTTCACCCTACTTATACTGTTCTTATTCGGATCCTCATAGTTTCTTTTCTAGGCTCCATGTATTTCTTCAGACATTCTTCCATATGCATGAGGAACTTGGTTAATGGGGCAGACAGACATGTAACCCTATAAGGAGGTTAAGGGCTATGATAGGAGTATAATAAAAATTCAGAGGGAGTCTAAGGGATGGGCCTTTAACTTAGTTTAAGGATGTTAGTTGAGTCTCCCAGATTAAGATTCAAATTGTCCCAAAGATAAGTAGGATTTACTCTTTAGAGGAAAAAGGAGCACAGGGCAAAAAAGACAGAGGACATTACAAACAGTAGGAGCAAATGAAGAAATGCTTGTGTCCAAGAAGCTGTAAGTAGTGAGGTTCTCTAGGAGAATAAGTTTTAAATTCTTGCTGAGGAAAGGCACTAAATAATAAACACAAAATACGCAAATTATACAACATGTAAATATATAAATGACATTTTATATAAAATATACAAATTATGCAATAAAACATAAGTACTATGGAGAAATAAAAAGAGAACAGGTGTTGAAACAGTAATGTTCACCAAATATTCCTTGTGCTCCTTTTGCAGTTAGATTGGGGTCATGTGACTGGTTTTGACAATGAACTGGGAGAAAGGTGACTTCTGCCCCTTTCAATCATTCTATGAACTCTCTCTTCCCTACAGATGTGACGCTGGAAGCTGCATGTTGAGATGCATCACAAGATGGGCAAACTTCCATCAGCCTGGGTCCCTGAGGTTCTAAGTGGAACAGAGTTGTTTGCTAACCCATAATGGATATGAAACACAAATGAGAAATAAGCTTTTGTTGTTAAGCTGTTTTCAGGGTTCAGTCATTACCAGAGCATAACCATACCTATCATAATTAAAACGGTAACAGAAATAGGATCAGGAGTATGGGAGTGTGAGTGGGGCAGGTTAAAGTATTAAAAGATAGTCAGTATAAGCTTTATATTGACAAGCTGAGATTTAAGGCAAGACTGGATGGAAGTGAGAGAATTAGCCAACCAGGTATCTGAGGAAAGAACATATATGAAGGAGTGGGATCAGGTAGAGCAAAGTCTTTAATGAGGAAATGCGACTGGCAAGGAAGCTAGCTAGTGTGGCTGGAACAGAGAGAGCAGGTAGGAGGAGAGGTGAGAGAGGTCATGGCAACCAGAGCCTGAGAGCCCTCCATAAGAAGTCTGATTCTGGGGGGAAGCAAATGGGGAGCCAATGCAGGGTTTTGAGCAGAGCAGTGTCATGGGATTAGACAATAAGGGAGCAAGGGTGGAAGCAGGAAGACCAGCTGGGAGGCCGCTGTTACAATCTAGGTGAGAGAGGATAACAGTGGCTTTTGTCGCTGTAGCAGGCACTCAGGTTTTTTCAATTTTTCTGTTACTTTTTTTTTAACTGTTAATAGCAAGGGAGAGGCAAAGAAGTAAAAACTACCACCACCACCAAAAAAGTCTCCTATGCGTCTTTCTTCTTTCTCTTTTTTCACTTAGACCCCATAAAGAAGTAAAAAAGTACAGTTATTGGTGGGAATTCTCTTACACAATAGATAGAAGAAAAATTCATTTATTAAGTCTCAAAAACTAGCACTGAAGGTAGGCAAAAAGAAGCATTTTAAGTTAACTGAATTTAACTTAACTTAATTCACCTTTATTCAGGTTTACTAACTCCAAGGTGTTTAAATGGGAGAGCTAGGAATGCAAACAAGCTAGATGCGGAGACTTTTCCCCTATTCCAGAGCACCTTTAGACCTCACTGGGGTAAGATGACTACTTGGGAAAAGAACAAGTCACTTTTTTTTTCATTGATGGTTGATTTTTTTAAGCCATTAGTCTCTACCTTCACAATATTTTCCCTAGATTTTTTTTGTGGAAAGAAACACGTTTGGGGGAAGACCTGATTCAGTTCTGACTACATAACTTTCACATTCGCTCCCCACAGAACAGAATTCAGTATAATTACAGTATCAAAGCAAAGAAGTATTTTATCAAGCAATCTTTTAAGCAGATAAAAAAGATCACAGATCTTAATGACTATAAAAAGTAAAACCACCTAGAAAAACTAGATAAAGTAATATTCCTAAAGTGGGATCATGTTGGGGGAGGAAGATTATGCATAATAACCAATTCATCTGGCACACTTATTTTATATTTAAGAATATCCAAATTATAACTACCTTTTATTTTATGTTAAACTGTCTCTAAAATTTAGGACCACTGTCCTCATTTAGATATTGCTGGAAAGAAAACAGATTTATGTGGAATTATCCTTTCCTAAGAAATGACAGAATCTCTTACAAACATATAAAATATACATAGACCACTCCTTTTCAGTCATTTTTGTTAGCTCCCCCCTTTATTCACAGCTCTTTAGTATTAGTGTGCCCATTTCCCAATCTACACTCACTCCCTTAGTGATCTCATCCAGTCCCAAGGATTTATATACAATCCATATGTTCATGACTCAAATTTCCATCTCTAGCCAGGACATGTCTCCTGAATCTCAGACTTTTATATCCAACTGCCTACGTGATCAATGTCCAACAAGCATCTCAAATGTAACATGACTAAATCTGAACTCCTGATTTCTCTGCCATCTCCACATCTGACCAGCTTAAATTCCTATGGTTATCTCCTTCCTAACAAATGACTTCTCCACTGTTCCATTCCTCAGGCCAAATACCTTGTTGTTAACCTTGACTTCCTCATTCATACCCATCATCCAATCCAATAAAAGTGTCAGTTATACCTTCAAAATATATCTAGTTATTAATTGTAATCCCCATGGTAACCACAAATAAAGTATCTAAAAAATATTCACAAAAGGAAATAAGAAGGGAATCAAAATGGTACGCTATAACCCTCCAGTTCCCTTTCCCATTGGATTTGAACCCTGGTCTCGGTGGTCGTAAAAGGAGGAATAGTAGTACTGAAGCTGTGCTCATAGTGTCTGCTATATAGCATGTGGGCTAGTTTAAAACAAGGCTTAAAAAAAAAAAAGGTAAGCTATAAAAAACTCAAACACAAAAGAAAACAGTAATGTAGGAAATTAGAAGTAAAAAATGCATGACACACAGAAAACAAATAGCAAAATGTCAAAAGTCATTCCTTATCAGTAATTACTTTAGATGGAAATGGTTTAAACTCTCCTATGAAAGGCAGAGATTGGTAGAATGGATAAGAAAACACGATCCAACTACATGCTGCCTAAAGAGACTCACTTTGGATCCAAAGACACAAATAGGTTGAATGTGAACAAATGGAAAAACATATTTCATGCAAATAGTAACCAAAAGAGAGAACTATGTGGCAATACTAAAATCAGACAAAACAGACTTCAGGTCAAAAATTGTTACCAAAGACAAAGGACAATATATATTGATAAAAGGATCAATTCATTAAGAAGATATAATGACTGTAAACACATTTGCACCAAACAAAGCCCAAAAATAACTGAAACAAACATTGTCAGAATGGGAGAAATAGTTCTACAAGCCAGTCTCATCAGCACTGAAAACCTGCTTTTCCACATAGCCTTTTTCCTAAATAACACTTAGCAGACAACCTAAAGATTCTCCCACAGCCTCTTGATCTTGACTCAGGATTATTGCAAGTTTATCATTTTTCATGCTGTATAGCCTTTTGAAATGTGCAGGCCAGTCAGTACTACAAGAGAAGAATTTAATATTTTCCTTACTCTGGGTAACATGATTTCATTGGCTTTCAGCTTCATAACGATGCTGTCCACTATGCTTTCTTTTTTTAAATTGGTTATCATCTCATGAATCCACAAAGTCAGCCACTTTTCCATCTTTTCCATAGCTTCATCAGACACTAGAGATACTAATTCAGCATTTCCAGAGTGGCCTTACATACACATCAGTGAATTTCCTCTTCCCTTTTCTGGATGTACTATATTGTTGATGCATTAATATTGAACTCATGGCCAAAAGAACTATAACTGCTGCCTGAATGAATCTTACCTCACACACATACATTTCCTTTGTAAAGCATATCACAGCCTTCTTGTATGTAGGAACACTAAACAGCACTGCAGCTTGGGGATCATTTTAAACAGCAAAGCCATCAAAAAAAAGCACAAAGACATGACAAACGTGGTACTGAACAGACTGCAAAAAGGACTCTTGTTTACAGTATAACAGCTGAAACAAGAAAGCAGTTTATTGCCTTGTTCAGCCTTGGCTGGGAACATGTACGCCAGGTGACTCAAATTTTTCACTACTCTGCACAGGTCTGAATGTACTGATTCTCGAGTAACAAATTCTACTGAGTAGGTAAACTTACAAACAAGCAATCCATGAAAAATGAGGATCAACTGTATGTAGAAATTAAACTACTCTTTTTTTTTAAATTGTTGTTTGGCTGTGTTGGGTCTTAGTTGTGGCACGTGTTGCAACTCGAGGGTTCTTCCTTGCGGTGCGGGGGCTTCTCTAGTTACAGCCCATGCGCTTCTCTCTAGTTGTGGCCCGCAGGCTCTAGAGCGGAAGGGCTCAGTAGTTGCGGTGCAGGCTTAGCTGCCCCGTGGCATGTGGGATCTTAGTTCCCTGACCAGGGATCGAACCTGTGTCCCCTGCATCAGAAGACAGATTCTTAACCACTGGACCACCAGGGAGGTCCTGAAATTAAACTACCCTTAAATAACCATAGGCCAAAGATGAAATCACAGGGAAGTTATAAAATAGAGACAAATAAAAATGAAACACAACATACCAAAAATAATGTAATACAATAAAAGCAGCACTCAGACGGAAGTGTATAACAGTGGAGCCCTACATTAAAAAGAAAGAAATCAGTCACAACTCTGTACCTTGAGGACTAGAAAAAGAAGAGCAAACTAAATGCAAAGCTAGCAACTGAGGGAAATAATAAAATGATAAGAGTGGAGAAAAATGAAATACAGAATAGAAAAACAAGAGAAGCAACACAACTAAAAGTTATTTCTTTAAAAAGAACAACAAGATTAATAAATCTACAACCTGGCTGACAAAAAAAAAAAAAAGAAGAAGAGGATGCAAATAACTAAAATCAGAAATGAAAGTGGAAACATTACTATTGATCTTACAGAAATAAAAAGGATTACAAGACGGACTTCCCTGGTGGCGCAGTGGTTAAGAATCTGCCTAACAATGCAGGGGACACAGGATCGAGCCCTGGTCCAGGAAGATCCCACATGCTGCGGAGCAACTAAGCCCGTTCGCCACAACTACTGACCTTGTGCTCTAGAGTCCGCAAGCCACAACTACTGAACCCACGTGACACAACTACTGAAGCCCTCACACCTAGAGCCTGTGCTCCACAACAAGAGAAGCCACCGCAATGAGAAGGCCGCGCACCGCAATGAAGAGTAGCCCCCGCTCGCCGCAACTAGAGAAAGCCTGCACGCAGCAACGAAGACCCAACGCTGCCAAAAATAAATAAATAAATAAATTTTTTTAAAAAAGGATTATAAGAGAAAACTATGAACAATTATATGCTAACAAATTAGATAACCTAGATGAAATACACAAATTCCTGGAAAAACACAAATTACCAAAACTGACTCAAGAAGAAATATAGTCTAAACAGACTTACAACAAGTAAAGAAAGTGAATAAGTAATCAAAAACCTCCAAAGAAAAACCTGAGTCCAGACAGCTTCACTGGTGAATTCCACCAAACATTTAAGGAAGATTTAATGTCAGTATTTCCCAAGCTCTTCCAAAAAACAGAAGCAGAGGGAACACTTCCTAACTCATTCTGTGAGGCCGTTATTACCCTGATATCAAAACCAGACAAAGACATCACAAGAAAACTACAGGCCAATATCCCTTGTGAGTACTGATGCAAAAATCTTCTACAAAGTATTAGCAAACAAAATCCAACAGCACATTAAAAGTATTATACACCACGATCAAGTGGTATTTATCCCAGAAACACAAGGGTGGTTCAACAAAGAAAAACCAATCAATGTAATACACCACATTAATAGAATGAAGTAAAAACAAAACAAAAAACACATGATCATCTCAATTGGTGCAGAAAAAGCATTTGACAAAATCCAACACTCCTTCCTAATAAAAGCTCTCAAAACCTTGGAATAGAAGGGAACTTCCTTAACGTGATAAAGGGCATTTATGAAATATCTACAGATAATATTAATTTCAATGGTTGAAAGACTGAAAGGTCCCTCCCACCCTGCCTGCCAAGATTAGGAACAAGACAAGGATGTCTACCTCTCACCATTGCTATCTAACACTGTATTGAAAGTTCTAACCAGAGCAATTAGGCAAGGAAAAGAAATAAAAAACATCTAAATTAGGAAGTAAAACTATCTCTATTCACAGATGACATGATCTTAAAAACAGAAAATGCCAAAGAATCCACAAAAAACTACTAGAGTTAAGAAATGAATTCAGCAAGTTGCAGGGTACAGGATCAATGCACAAAAATAAGTTTTTGTTTCTATACACCAGTGATGAGTAATCAGAAAATGAAATTAAGAAAACAATTCAATTTACAATAGCACCCAAAAGAATAAAATACCTAGAAACAAATTTAGCCAGATAAATAAAAGAACGGTATACTGAAAACTACAAAACATTAATAAAAAATTAAACTGAAAACTACAAAACATTAATAAAAGAAATTAAACCCCCTTATCTTTGACAGGATATATTTATGCATTAGGATACATTTTATGTATATTCTACATGTACCTATATATTACAAAAACTTATATGTACTTAAAATAATAGTATTTATTTTAATTATTGTCTAGTGTCTGCATATAGTAGGCAGTCAATAAATACTTGTTGAATGAAGTAAACGTAAGCCTTTAGCCACTAAGAACATCAGTCTTACAGTATCTCATTCAAGATAACTTGGGGTCAAAAGCCATGGTATCATTCAATTCCTGGCCTCAAACCTGGGCTATGTTAAACTTTAGTTCTAAGAGCATCTCTGGAATTCACCATGATAAACTGCAATCTGATAATCCTGTTGAGTAAACTAGGAAAGGGAACTTCCAATACTTGTTTTAGAATAAACATTATTAGGTAAGATTCTGTAGCTTAAGCTTTTAAAAGTAATATACACTTTCTAAAACAAAGTAACTCAAGTTGCATAGAAATATAAAAGCCACTTCATTCAACAACAAAATATGAACTATATTTTCTATATTAAAAGCAAAAATAAATAATCAAAAAAATTTAATCAAAATAGCATGTTTTCCTTCATGGTACTTTCCACACTGGTAGACTAATGTACAGTAATATGTCGGTTCAAATAGGTAAAACAAAATCTGACCCATATACAGTCATTTAATGTACATATTAGTAAAAATGTGTACTAAAACATTTTCAACTCAATCTACTGTTTTGACCTATACACATTTGTTGTCATTTTAGTTACTGTTTCACTGTCAAACTTTTATATCACAATTTAACAAAAGAACTCATCAATAGAACTTAATTATAATTTTAAATGTCTTTTATATTACAAACCACAATAAGGAAATACTATTTATTAGCAAACTAGTTGATGTGACCTTATGTTAACAAAATAAGTCCATTTCCCAATTCCTATTATAGGGAAGGGATTTGTGAGGAAAAAAGATAAGGGCTACATGTAATATTATATAGATTGCATCATTTTAGAGCTGCTAAAGGAAGCTCTAAAGCCCACAGCTTTCCAGATAGTTAAGGTGAACAACAAATTCTTAATTCCCTCTGCAGAAAACAGAGTAGAAACAAAAGAAATTTAGTAAATCCCGTCTTCCAGGCAGTATCCAATTCATTAATTCATTACGATTTTAACCTGTCAAATAATTTTTAATCTAATTGTCTCTTGTATAATATAGCCTATTTGCTCACAAGGTCCCAGAAAATCTCTCCAGTGTCTAGTACAGATTCTGTAGAGATTTTTTTTTTTTTTAATTCCTAATTCAAATCTCTAGGGTTGGGAGCAAATCTAGTCTGGGATGACAACAGCTCTTCTGGAGCTGCCTCAGCACTTGGGACAGTAAGTGGAATAAAGGCAATTAAGTACAGTAATATTTAAAATGCAAAAGGCATTGCAATAGAAAACTCAAACTGGATTTTTTTATACCCCAAATTCAATTCTAGGCAGATGTTAGAAGAAATATGTGTGGGTTTGTTTTTTACTGAGATGTTAATAGATTAAATAATTTAACGTACAATTTACCATGTACCAGGCACTATTCTAAGAGCTTTACAAATATTAACTCATTTAATCATCAGAGCAACCTTAAGGGGTAGGTGTTCTAATTTAAATGAAACAGGCAGAGAGAGACCTAAAATCAAACAGGTACTAAGTTACAGAGATGAGATTCAAACACTGGAAGTCTGATTCCCAAGTCTGAACTCTTAACCACTATACTAAGCTGTATAAAGTGTATTGTTTGTTTAATTCCTTGTATCCCTAGGATCAAAAATACCGCAGATACATTTTACTTAGTTTTTCTTAGAATGGAGGCTAGGTACAAATTTCACTTAATTACAAGTACAAAGGATCTTACACTAATTCCTCTCCCCTCTCTTTACAAAGTAAGAAACAGACCCAGCAATGCTAAATAACATTTACTATTATATTCTAGTGGCCTATTCTGATGACTTTTCCAATTTACCATGCTTATTATTTTACATTTTTATCACTACACAAATAGGTTATAATTTTGAGTTTGGTAGGGGTTCCTAGATTCTATTTTCTTTTTCTTAGAGAATGTTGAGCTTTATCTGCTGAATTTATGTTATTTCCTCTAAAAAGAATGTTTTTACTTAAGTCTTTAGATCTTATCAAAAAAGATGAAAGAGGGAATTCCCTGGCAGTCTAGTGGTTAGGACTCCTCACTTTCACTGCCGAGAGTGCGGGTTCCATCCCTGGTTGGGGATCCTGCAAGCTGGGCGGCCAAAGAAATAAAGCAAAACAACAACAACAACAGCAAAAAGATGAAAGAAAAATATACAAATCCTTCCTATTTTCAAATCAATAAAAAATTACCAAACCCAAAACAGATTATAAGACCTCCTAGATGTTTTTAATTTCATGCCACTATCTAATCTTTTCATTGCAAATCCTATCACAGAACACTTATCTAAACATTTCCTTCAGTTATTCTACCAAATGTTTTTACTCTTACTGATACGCTTTCCTTAAATATTTATCACTCATAATTGGAATTATTTTTTATATTAGAACATTTTCCATTCACACTCACTGAAGTCAGTAACTCAATAAAATTACTTGCAATTAAAGCAGTTATAGGGCTGCCTTGCTGGCACAGTGGTTAAGAATCTACCTGCCAATGCAGGGGACACGGGTTCAAACCCTGGTCTGGGAAGATTCCCACATGCCGCGGAGCAACTAAGCCCATGCGCCACAACTACTGAGCCTGAGCTCTAGAGCCTGTGAGCCACAACTACTGAGCCTGCGAGCCACAACTGCTGAGGCCCACGCGCCTAGAGCCCATGCTCCACGACAGGAGAAGCCACCGCGGTGAGAATACCGCGCACCGCAACAAAAAGTAGCCCCCACTCGCCGCAGCTAGGGGGAGCCCGCGCGCAGCAACAAAGATCCAACGCAGCCAAAAAAAAAAATTTTTTTTTTTAAAAAGCAGTTGCAAAGACTGTCCTTAGTAGAATTCAAAAAATTTTAAAGTAACTTAAACATGGGACAAAGGCAAGCACCAATAAAAAAAATTATATTTTCAATTTGAGGAATGGACAGTGTTTACATGAACAACAAAGGACAGGAAGAACACATTAATGATATATCTTGCACTATTCTCATACACTGCTAGCGGAGTAAAAATTGAGGCAACCTTTCTGGAGAGCATTTTGTCAATACATAAAAGAGCTATAAATTTTCATATACACTGAATCAGTAACCTCTCTCCTAGAATTCTTCACTAAAGAAATAGAAATGAGGGCAAGGATTATATATAAATATGTTTATCATAAAATTATATATACCATACAACAATGAAAAAAATCAACATTTATTGATAATAAAGTAGTGCTTAAAATATCAGTTTTTGGGAATTCCCTGGCAGTCCAGTGGTTAGGACTCGGCGTTTTCACTGCCGAGGGCCTGGTTCAATCCCTGGTCGGGGAACTAAGATCCCATAAGCCACGCAGCGAAGCCAAAAAAAATAAAATAAAATATCAGTTTTTGGAGCTACACAGACCTGGATCTAGCCACTTACTACAGGCATTTATTGGGACTCTAAAAATGTAAATAACAGATATTAAATTATCTTGAGGAGAAAAAAAAGAGATGTATCTGTAAAGATACAGAGCATCTCACAGAACCCTAGGGCAGAATGAGGGTAAGCTTCAAGAAGAAACTGGAATTATAAACTTGACAGTCACAGGACCATGTCTTCTCTTTACATATCCACTTCATTCTTCTTTTTCTGCAGACTAGTTTCTCTGTTCTTCAGTCCACATGGTAGATAAAGGTTTCTGAATTCACTACTTCTTCATTGAGGAACCTGCCCAAACAGTACTCTTCTCAGTTCCTGATGGGCAAGAACACGTAGAGAAAATATGGCAGCCCTATAGGTGAGGAAACCTTTAGAGGGTTGGGAACTAGGCAGACTCTCCGAAAGGTGCCTACTTCTTCAGTTGTGGGACCATGGGCTAGTTTTATAGTCTCTTTGCAATGCAGTTTCCTCGTTTATAAAGATAATAATATCAACAGCAAGGACAACCCTATAGTATAAAAAGTATTTTGCCGGAATATGAAAATATTTCATTCATTAATAATGTTTTCTAGGAATTTTTACTGATAGAAAATTTATGACATAATGTATTAGTCAGAATTCTTTAGAGAAAAAGAACCAATAGGATGTATATGTATACACATATATTGAGAGATTTATTATAAAGAATTGGCTTTATTATTGGATTTATTTTAAGGATTATGGAGGTTGGCAAATCCAAAATCTTCAGGGTAGGAAAGCAGCCTGGAGACCCAGGGAAGACTTGATGTAGCTCAAGTCCAAAGGCAGTCTGCTGGCAGAAGCCCCTCCTCCTTGGGGGAGGACAGTCTTTTTTCTCTTAAGGCCTTCAACTGATTGGATAAAGCTCCACCCACATTATGGAAGGTAATCTACTTTATCCAAAATCTACTAATTTAAATGTTAGTGTCATCTAAAAATATCTTCACAGAAACATCTAGAATAGTGTTTGACCAAAAATCTGGGTACTGTGGCCTAGCCAAGTTGACTCATAAAATTTACCATCACACATTATATTAAATAAAAAAAGAATAAAGTCTGTATATAATATGGTCCCAATTATTTCAAATTTGTAAGGAAATAAAGTTAACACTAGCTTTTTCCTATTCTTGTATTTTCCAAGCCTTCTATAAGGTTCAGTACTTATCCTGTTTATCCTCTTAGTAGCATTTAACAATATTAACTACTTTCCTTTTCCAGAATATCCTCTCTTTCTTTCACTTGTAGTTTATAGTATATTCTTTTTATGATACTGTCCAATCTATATCCCTCTCTCTGCAAACATCCCCACTTAGACCCAGCAGTGTGGCCCTGGAGACAGGCTCATACTGTGTGATCCTGCTCTCTTGACCACAGCCCCTGAATCAGACACAGACACTTGGCTCTAGGGAAGCAAATCCATTGGCTGGGCTGAGCCGATTAGATTCTTTTTCCTAATAGTAATAAAGTCAGAAAGTCAGTCTCTGTTACGTGCTTCAATTTGGAAATGACATAGAACTAGGGGTGAGGCTGACATACACATGCCAAAGTAGAGACAGAAAAGAAAGAAGCAGAAATGAGAGACCATGCAACCTCAAGAAACAAAGATGGATGGCGTGCCTTTAGTTCTGATAGCATTCCAGAGCCTAGCTCCAATCCCTCAGGAGGCCTGGTAGCACTTTCTTATCCTTGACTTCCACAAGACACCCCCCCTCTAGCCTTCAAATAATGTTTTTTGGTTTTTTGTTTGTTTGCTTAAGCTAGTTCAAATGGGTTACTAGAACACTGCACCCCCACAACACACACACACACTCACACTCATGCACATGCTGCCTTAGTTAGACAGTCCCTAAGATATCCTCTTAACCCCTCAAACTGCTACCTGTCAGATTCTGTTCCAGGTTCTTTTTACTCTATCCATTCCTTAAATATTGATGTCTTTAAATTTTTTTTTCCTATAGACCCTCTGTTCTTCTTACTCTGTATCCTCACTGAGGGCAATATCGTCCACTCTAATCACTTCGTTCTGCACGTCTATGCTGTTGACACCAAACCTGTCCAGGTCTCTTTCGTGTATACAGCTGCCGCCTAGATAGTTCCAAATGGCTGTCTTACAGACACGTCAAATTCAACATATCTAAAACAGAACTCATCTCCTCCATGCTCCTGCTCCTTTCCACAAATCTGACCCGATTTCAATATTTTCTATCTCTATAAATCAAACTAATATTTCTCACCTTTCGAAATATCTGGAAATTTGGGAATAATCCTTTATTCCACTTTTTCCTCTTTACAGCCACATCCAGTTAATCACCATGCCTTGTCAGTCTACTTCCTAATAACTCTCAAATTCACAGGGGCCAGCAAAGTCTTTTTCTGTAAAGAGCCAGAAAGTAACTATCTTGGGCTTTGTGGACTATACAATCAATGTCACAATTACTCAACTCTGCTGCTGTAGCACAAAAGCACCACAGACAATTATGTAATGAATAAACACGGCTGTGTTCCAATAAAGCTTTACTGTATAGCCCCTAAAATTTTGAATAATATAATGTACACGTGTCACAAAATATCATTCTTCTTTCGACTTTATTCAACTATTTAAAAATGTGAAAACCATTCACAGTTCACACGTCATATAAAATCAGGCAGCAGGTCTGTCTGCAGTCTCCTGATCTAGGTCTCCATCATCTCTCCCTTACACTGGCAGAGCAACCTCTTACTAGGCCTGACTTACCTGCCTCCAGTCTTGCTTCTCTCCAGTCCATTTTCCATCCTACAGACACAAGAGTATTTCTAAAACACCAATCTAATCTCCTTGAGCAAACAGACCACATTTGTTTTAGTCACTCTGATATCTGGAGGGCTTATGTTATTGCCTAGTACTTATTAGAAATGTGAAGAGATCATATTTGTGGAATTGAATGTCATTACCTTGATTAAAGTTTCAGTCAATGAGAAGGAAAAAAGTGTACAACTAAAACAGAACAAATATACTTGTCATTATTCTCAGCTGAGATGATTTTCCCTATAGAGAACAGATGAGACTATCCTACAAATTATTAAACTAACGGAGAGTTGAGCAAAGTTTATATGTGATCAATGTATAAAAACCAAGGGCATTAGAGGAAAACACAGGCAGAACACTCTATGACATAAATCACAGCAAGATCCTTTTTGACCCACCTCCTAGAGAAATGGAAATAAAAACAAAAATAAACAAATGAGACCTAATGAAACTTAAAAGCTTTTGCACAGCAAAGGATACCATAAACAAGACCAAAAGACAACCCTCAGAATGGGAGAAAATAGTTGCA
>NC_041224.1:145086143-145101375 GCF_002837175.3 Physeter macrocephalus
GAGAGGGGTGGGATAGGGAGGGTGGGAGGGAGGGAGACGCAAGAGGGAGGAGATCTGGGAACATATGTATATGTATAACTGATTCACTTTGTTGTAAAGGAGAAACTAACACACTATTGTAAAACAGTTATACTCCAATAAAGATGTTAAAAAATTTAAAAAAATTTAAAAAAATTAAAAAAATAAAAAAGATAATAGCTATGCATCACCATAACCTGTTGCTAGGTGTGGTTTCAAGGCAACTTTTATTTTTCAATATATGTCCTTTGATAATAAAGTAACATGACCCTTCTAAAAAAAAAAAAAAAAAAAGGGCATTTCTATATTCCAGCTACAAAAAGTTAGAAAATTTGAATGTTAACAGGATATCATTTATAACAGTAACAAAAATAAATAAAGTAACTAGAAATAAATCCAACAAAAGATATGCTTGATCCATATGGAGAAAATTACAAAACTTCACTGAAATGCATTTAAGAAAACATAAATAAATAAGATTTACCATATTCAAACATAAGAAATTCAATATTGTCAGGCTATTAATTCTCTCCATATTAATTTATAAATTCACTGCAATTCAGTAAAAGTCCAGACAGGTTTTCACATGGAAATTAAAGGGCTGATTCTAAACTGTATATTGAAAACAAATATTCAAAAATAGCCAACACAGTCTTGAAGAATATGATAGAGAACTTTCATAAACAGATACCAAGACTTATTCTAAAGCAACTATACCAATTAAGAAAGGCGATAATATTGCTAAGGAGACAGACAAACAGGCCAGTGAAACAAAACAGAGAACCCAGAATTAGACCCATACATATATGGAAACTTGATATGTAACATAAGTGGCATTATAGATAAGTGGAGAAGGATAAACTATTCAAAAATGGCACAAGGTCAGTTAATCAGTTATATAAAACATTACATCAGATCCATACCTCACAGCACATACAAGGCAACTGAAGGTGGATCAAAAACTTAAATGTGAAAGGACAACTTTATCTTTCCAATTAAAAAAAAACCGCAGAAGGATTTTTCTTTTAGAACTAGACAAAATAGAAAGTACACGAAGTCAGATAAATAAAAACAGCAAGAATTCTGAAAAGATATTTATAAAACTACAATAAATATAATAGTATAGTACTTGCACAAAATATTAGATATATCAATTCTAAATCAAATTATGGACATAGACCCAAATATATACCTATACTTAATATATGATAAAAGTGACAGTTCAAGGCAGTAGGGAAAAATGGATTATTCAATAAATGGTGCCATGGGCTTCCCTGGTGGCACAGTGGTTGGGAATCTGCCTGCCAATGCACAGGACACCGGTTCGAGCCCTGGTCTGGGAAGATCCCACATGCCGCAGAGCAACTGGGCCCGTGAGCCACAACTACTGAGCCTGTGCGTCTGGAGCCTGCGCGACTGGAGCCTGTGCTCCGCAACAAGAGAGGGCGTGACAGTGAGAGGCCCATGCACCACGATGAAGAGTGGCCCCCGCTTGCCACAACTGGAGAAAGCCCTCGCACAGAAACGAAGACCCAACACAGCCATAAATTAATTAATTAATTTAAAAAAATAATAATAAAATAAAATAACAATAAATAAAATAAATGGTGCCATTGGGAAATATCAAGTTGGATTCCTTTCTCAAAACAAGAGATGATTCAAATATTTAAGCATAAAAAAATGAAACTATAAAAGTACTATAAGAAACTATGGTAGAGGGGGCTTCCCTGGTGGCACAGTGGTTGAGAATCTGCCTGCCAATGCAGGGAACACGGGCTCGAGCCGGAAGATCCCACATGCCACTGAGCATCTAGGCCCATGCGCCACAACTACTGAGCCTGTGTGTCTGGAGCCTGTGCTCCGCAACAAGAGAGGCCGCGACAGTGAGAGGCCTGCGCACCGCAATGAAGAGTGGCCCTCGCTCGCCACAACTAGAGAAAGCCCTCGCACAGAAACGAAGACCCAACACAGCCAAAAATAAATAAATTAATTAAAAAAAAAAAAAAGAAAAGAAACCATGGTAGAAAGCTATCCTAATATTACACAAAACCGTGAAACTATGAAATAAAAGATTGATACATAAAAAGAAAAATTTCTCCTTGGAAAAAGAGTCAGAAGAGAAGTAATGATTAGGGAAACATACTTCCAAATCACACCACAGTCAAAAGGCAAATTTCACCACAACATAAAAGGCTTCAAAAACTAGTAAGTAACCCAAGAGGAAAAAAATATATATGTCCACACAAAAACTTACGCAAAAATATCCATGGCAACATTATTCAGAATAACTAAAAAGTGAACTCACATGTCCAACAACAGATGAAAGCATAAATAAAATGTGGTATATCCATCCAATGGAATATTACTCCACAATAAAAAGGAATGAATTACTGATACATGCTATAATATGGATGAATCTTAACACATTATGCTAAGTGAAAAAAGCTATTCACAATAGACTACATATGTATGCTTCCATTTGCATGAGATGACAATAGTAGGCAAATCTCTGGAGTGGATTAGTGGTTGCCTAGGGGTGCCTAGGGATTGGGGGAAAATAGAGAACAACTGCTATGGGTATGGGTGTCCTTTGGGGGATGATGAAAATGTTCCAAAGTTGATTGTGGGGATGGTTGTACAATACTATGAATACACTGAAAGCCACTGAATTGTATATTTTAAATGGGTGAATTGTATGGTATATGAATTACATCTCAGTAAGCTGTTGTATGTTAAAAAAAAAAAAACAGTAGAGGTAAGAGAATTTCTGCTTCTGCCCATAAACAATTAACTGTTGTTAAAAAAAAAAAGCTGTTCCACTGTAAACAACCAGGAAACTAGACAAATTATATGAAAGAACTGTTTTCAGATACTGGAAAACAAATAGCACAGGACTGTGATTCATGAGAAAAGGGAAAACAAATGAGATGAGCCCTATGACTGCCCTGGCTTACTTCTAGAGGCAGTCTCCAGGCTGTAGCACAGGAGGAGGAAGCAAAACAAAGTCCAACAGTCTCACTGAGTTGAGGGGAGAGAAACAGGAGTTCCCAGAGGTCAAAGCAGCAATAATTTTCAAGAGAGTACTGAAGAGAGGACTCTGCACAGAGAAAGAGCCCCGTGGGGGTGGAGGGGCCTCTGCAAATCATTGGCTGAGTACTAACCTGTGCATACTCAGGATGAAAATCCACCAGGCTGGGGGAAACACTATTGGAAAGCAGTAGGCCAAATAATTCCCAAAGCTTACACAGGCCTGTAATTGCTTTCCCACCAGGCAGAGTGCTGAGGGAATTGGGTAGTCTTTGGAAGGTTATCACCTTAGTAGTGAGGCTAAATTAGCTCTAGACTATGGTTATTCTAGACCCACTCTAGCAAGCCTAAAAAGATTAAACTGACAAATAATTTAATTGTACACTAGACCAAAGACCCAATAGGAACTTCCAGATATAAAATATATAGTATCTAAAATCATATCTCATTCTACTTGATGAGTTTACCAGAAAACTAGACATTGCAGAAGACCAGTGAATTTGAAGTTGTAGCAATAGAAACTATCCAAAATGAAGCACAAAGAGCAGAAACACTGCAATCATCATCATCATCATCATCATTATCATAGCATTAGTGATTTACAAGTGACCAGTGTTAAACAAATCTAACATACATGAGATTGAAGTTCCAGAAGGGGATGATGTGAGAGAAGAAGGGAGAAAAAAATATTTCTAGAAATAATGCTGGAACACTATACAAAAATAATAATGTATTCTGAGTATTATAACATATGTAGATGTAAAATGTATGACAACAATAATACAAAGGAGGGAAAAGGGAAAAATGAAGTATACTGTTGCTATACTTGAAATGGTATAACATTATTTGAAGGTAGAGCAAGGACTTAAAGAAAAAAAAAAGAAACCCAAAGAGGTATAGTTTTTAAAAATTAGTAAAATACCAACAATCTGATAGGAAAAAAAATAGAGAAAGTCTTTGAATTGGCAGTACTGGAATAGTCAACTTTTAAATAAATTACGCTGTTAATATACTGGAACATCATGCACATGTGAAAAAAATCAGATAGCTCTCTGTATAAAACATGGAAAATGCTAATACGGAGAGGCAATATAACAGTAGTATAGTGTCACTTCATAGCAGAACTGCCTGGGTCTGAATCCAGGCTCTGTTAGGTACTTGCAGAGTCATTTTGGGCTAGTTACTTATCTTCCCTCTGCCTCAGTTTCTTCTGCAAACCAATGACGATACTTATGGGATTTTATGGATATTAAAAGCCATGTAAGGCATTTAGACAATTGCAAGCACAAAATTAGTATTCATTAATTTTTGGGTAAAAGAAAAGGAAAATCTCCACAATATATTTCTACATTAAAAAAGCAAGGTCCAGGGCTTCCCTGGTGGCACAGTGGTTGAGAGTCCGCCTGCCGATGCAGGAGACACGGGTTCGTGACCCGGTCCGGGAAGATCCCACATGCCGCAGAGCGGCTGGGCCGCAAAAAAAAAAAAAAAAAAAAAAGCAAGGTCCAGAACGGTATGTTGCCATTTGTATGAAAAATAAACTATATAAATATATGCCTACAAAAGTAAAGACTATCTCTAGAAGACTAAATAAGAAACTTCTAACAATGAATTCCTCTGGAAATGAGATTCTCATAACTGTGGAACAGAAAAAGAAGAGAAACTGTACTCTCCTCTTCATATTTTTATGTAAATATTGAATTTTCTACAATCTATTACCTGTTCAAACAAATTAATTTAAAATGAAGATTTAATAATAAGTACTTATAAAATCAGGGAAATGTGCATTTCAAACACAAGTATCATACTAGGTAAAAAGAAATAAAGTAGCAAACCAATTTGATTTTTTAATTAACTGTGTTTCTTCCGAGAATTACTATAATGATCAGTTTCTTTGGCTCTTGAAGCCTCTTCTGGTCTCTCTCATTTGTGACGTACTTTTCTAACTCTTACTTCTTGCCTTGCTTTTATTGTTTCATGATCTCACAGATATCTTCCTTTTTAATCTACAAGAAACTACATTATGATGCAATATCTTATGTTCTTTTTTTCCCCAAAGACTTCATTATGCTTAATTTTTTATTTATATTAGGAAGACAGAGGAAAGGAAAGGTGATCAAATCAGCATTTGATTTCAGTCAACAACTTAATGTTTAAAAAAGAAATATTTGTCACTATTGCACATGTATGTACACATTATCTTCTCAAGGCATATAAAAGCTGTTTTTGTATTTTAAGAACACACATATCTATTTCAAAAATTTTATTATTGCAAAGATTATTTAAAAATCACAAAGTGTAATATGAAAAGAGTTTTCTCTGTAAGCTCTGGAGTTTGTCTATAGGTTTAAAGACAGCTTGTGGGACTTCCCTGGTGGAGCAGTGGTTAAGAATCCTCCTGCCAATGCAGGGGACAGGGGTTCGAGCCCTGGTCTGGGAAGATCCCACATGCCGCGGAACAACTAAGCCTGAGCGCCACAACTACTGAGCCTGCGCTCTAGAGACCGGGAGCCACAACTACTGAGCCCTTGAGCCACAACTACTGCCCGCACGCCTAGAGCCCATGCTCCGGAACAAGAGAAGTCACCACAATGAGAAGCCCGCACACCGCAATGAAGAGTAGCCCCCGCTCACTGCAACTAGAGGAAGCCCGCGTGCAGCAACGAAGACCCAATGCAGCCAAAAATAAATAAATAAATAAATTTATTTAAAAAAAGAAAAAAAGACAGCCTGTGACTCACTAGCTATGTTACTCTAAGTCATTTATCCTTCCTCTATGTCAGTTTCCTAATCTGTAAACTTGTATTGATAGTAGGACCAAACATTGGGATGTTTTAAGAGCAGACTAAATGAGGTAATAAACATTTCATACAATGTCTGACCCACAGTAAGACCTTAATAAATGTTAATAAAGATAATAATATAACTATTATTATTACTAAAAGTAGTGAAAGCATATGCCCTAGTTGGGAATGGGTTAGCCTATAAAGTATGAGATGTCACTAATTTTTTAAAAATGAAATTCATCTAAAACTTGCTTAATGTTATTAAATTAAGTATATAATTAGAACTCATTATATGCCATATTATTTAAAAATTAATAAAATTAATAAATTAAAAATTATAAAATAAATTTAAAAATTAAATAAATAAATAAATTTATAATATAATATAATAAATAATATAATAAATAATGTAATAAATAAACATTATAATATAATAAATAAATATAATATTTATTTATTAAATAAATAAATTTTAAAATTAATTAAAATTCTTTCTATTTCTGGAAGGAACATGCAGACATAAATACAAAAGGAGTGCTTTATTTTTTATTTTAGATTATTCTTCAAAAGACTATGTTCTTAATATCTGATGTCCCTTCTTATTTTTTCCCAATTCAGGCTACAAAAAATTCCAACAAATAATATGAGAGCAATAATCACTATCTTGGCCAATGGATCAAGCTACTTAATACCTGGAGAAATGCCATAACACTTTCTATCTTGCATTACTGGAAAAAATTCTTCTAGCATATCAAATAATTGTTTGGAGCCATACTGTTTCACTCTCCCTTTTTGTATTATTAACATATCTTTAAAAGATTCAAAGAATCGAACTGCAAAAGAACTGAGACAGCAATGTTGGAGAAATATAAAATATATTCTAAGGATCAAGAGTTGATTTTACTGGCTGGAGGTGGACCAGTCCCTTAATTTAAGAAAAAAATTAATAACTATGAAGAATCTAAGAGGACTTCCCTGGTGGTGCAGTGCTTAGGAATCCGTCTGCCAGTTCAGGGAACACAGGTTTGATCCCTGGTCTGGGAAGATCCCACATGCCACAGAGCAACTAGGCCCACGTGCCACAACTACTGAACCCGGGCGCCTAGAGCCTGTGCTCTGCAACAAGAGAAGCCACCGCAATGAGAAGCCCGCGTACTGCAACGAAGAGTAGCCCCTGCTCACTCCAACTAGACAAAGCCCACGCGCAGCACTGAAGACCCAATGCAGCCAAAAATAAATAAATAAATAAATAAATAAATAAATAAATAAAAAGAATCTAAGGAATCAGACTTCCTTGATATTTTTGAAGGGATTGAGGAAAGTACATTTTTTCCGCAAAAATATTTGGGGAATTTCAATAAAATGCAATACCCCTCACTTATCTAATGGATCAGAATCTCTGGGAGTAAGGTGCAGAAATTGCACTTTACAGAAGCCCCAAGTAATTTTTCTGGCTTACTGTCATTTTAAGAACAAATGAATAATGAAACAGAAAAGGTTCATTTAAAAGGCTCCATGTAAGTGAACCTTGTCCAGATTTCAAGTTAAGAACATGAAGTGAGGAGTGAGTGAAGTAGTTGTTCCAAGCCAAAGGGATGGCATGTGAGATAACTCAGTTTCCAGAGAAGTTTCAGCATCCTAGGCTCTAGAAATAAACACCCCTGTCCTGAATAAGCAGTAGGCGCACAAGCAGATGGAAACAACTGTCAACCAAAACTGCTATTAATTAGAAAAACACTAGGCTTACATTGTTTAATTCTTATCCCACTTTCCAATATATATTTTTTTCATTACCCACACTCTGGAAATATAAGCCTCCTAAGTACTATAATACTAATTGGCAGAGAAGAGGACCAAAACACCTTAAGCAAAGGAAGGTACTTTTGTTTTCAATCATAACAAGGATTTTTTTAAAAAGTAAAAAATTTAAGAAGTCATTTTTGGTTTTTTGTACTGCATTATTACAACCAAACATTTATAAACACAGAACTTTCATGTACGGGAGTGTTTCTTTCAAAACAACTAACCAAAGACAATCATTCAAATTTTGGAAGTTTATTCAAACTTAAGGTGGACACGTAAAAGAAGAAACTTAATTTTCCAAGATTAATTCTAATGTAACTGGTCAGTTTCCACATCTGTAAAATGACAGTTTGAGACTAGGTGATTTTTAAAGTCCTGTTTAGCTCAAATTCTAAAACTGTATAATATATAAATTCCTCAAACTTTGAATTAAATATACTAGGTTGTTCAAAAACTGTAATGTAAGAATATTCTGATAATTCAAATAACCCTGAAGTGTTAAAATATTGATAGCTGCATCCCATAAACAATTCAGCAGTACTGTTTTCAGACTTCCGGTTAGCATGTGTTCTGAATGAATGATGAGCAACAACTACTTTCTCTTTCTTGGACTGCTAATATTAATAGCTTGCAACATAGCTACTCAACGAGGAGTTACAAAAGGCTCTATCATTATGGAATCTGGAAAATCTCATAAAAATAAGAGAAACATCATTAGCTAACCAGTTAATATTATAAGTCAATGACAATCTTAAATTCTGAAGCATTTTGATTAAATAAACTTGAGATATTTATCTATTATGCAAAACTGGCAGCACTACTTTACAATCCGAATATTACTGTGTATCTCCTTAGGTTAAACAGGAAAAAAAAAATGTTCATGGTACTCTTCCCTCATAATTCTGCCATTCTTACTATACACATTACATAATTTCCATGTTCCTGTAAGAGAGATGCACTGCACAGAAATGTCCATGAGGACAAGGGTTTATCTATACTGAAATTAAGTCTGAGATAAGTAAGCTTACCATAATGGAGTTTTATACAGAATGTGTATTTCTCAGTGTGAGATGATTTTATGCTGTAATGGAAAAAAAATCAAAGAAGTCTGATTCCTTAGATTCTTCATAGTTATTAACTTTATTCTTAAATTAAGGGACTGGTCTGCAGAATGAACAAACCTCCTTACAATTTAAAAGGCAGATAACTAACACAACATTGTAAACCAACTATACTTTTTAAAATAAGAATTTTAGAAAGACAGATAAAAAATCAGTCTAAGAATAAATTTTGCTTCTATATGAAAAAAGAATTAGCTTTTAAATCTAAGTAACATTTACAGACCATGAAAAACTGAAAACTGGGAGGCCAGAAGAAGTAGGCAAAATATAAAAGTTTACTGTTAAAAACTCATCCCCAGCTGTCAGGCTGATCTTGCTGTCATATTTACCATTTTTACAAACCCACTAGTCTGACCAAGAACCCTAATTTTAAGAATAACTTTAAAATCATTTGTAAAGCTAATTCAACAATAATACTGTAGCTCAAAGTGATAGTTCAGATCAGTGATCCAAAAGCTAATTAAACTGTGTCTATCAGCAAATTAGCAACCACACCCCTTAAAAAGAGCAGTCAGGCGGTGCTCCATTAACTTCCACAAAGGGTGGCTTTCATTTAAAATTCATTACTTCATTGCCTGAACGACCATGTTTGTTTCATAAACATTGTCTCGGGATAAAGCCAATGACTTTACCTACGCCTGAAACAGAAATCAGTCTGCGGAAAGGCACCATATAAAACGTGTGAATCTTAGTCACCCAACTATTAACTATAAGGACATTACATTACATTAAGTAATCATAATTATATTCTGTGCATCACAAGAATTAAAACCGCTTAGAAACTCAACCAAAGCCCCACGATAATGTATTACTCCACGAATAGTGTTTACTTTAGGTTCCAAGAAAGGTATTACTATTAAAATAGAGTTTGACGACTAAGTCTAAAGGTTTCCCCCATCGTTTCATTATTTTTTTTTAAAGCTAGAAAGGGCCTGTTTGCGGGTACTATGAAAACCTGTGGGAAGAGAGGTTTGGGAGGGGAACGGCCAAATTCAAATAACTGCAGACAGCAACAACGGCTCGGAGTCCTTTTAACTCCCCTAGGCTGAGCCGGGCGAGGACAGGGACCCTTACCTGCCAGCGGCCATAGGTGAGGAGGATCATGGAGATGGGGATGGCGGTGCCGGACATGGCATGGGTGGAGGGCATGCTGTACTCTGAGTTGTAGAAAACCTCCAACTTGACCACGGGCGGCGAGGCGGGCCGCGGCCAGCGGATGATGTCCTTGGTGCACTGGCCCAGGTACATGGCCAGCACCCAGATGACCACGAGCCTCCGGCCCACTAGGGCGTCCAGGTTCCAGATCCAGAAGGGGAAGAACAGGATGTAAAAGAGTTCATTGCCCAGCTCCGTGCCGAAGCAGAACAGGTAGTAGAGAGGCATGTTGCTCACGTGGGCCAACTGACCCTCCTCGCCCGTCAGCGAGTTGCGGCGCAGGACCCCCGCGCGGCGCTGCGAGGCCGGGCCCAGCTGGGTCGCCCGCCCGTTCCGCACGCCGTTGGGGGCGCCGCCGCCGCCCGGCTTGGCTGGGCACTGATTGCGGTCGCTCCCGGGCGGTGGGGGGCCTCCGGACGCCCCCAGCTGCCGCTCTCGGCGCCTGGATTCTCCGGCGAGGGGCGCCTCCGCCTTTTCATCCTCCCTCGGGTCGGCGGCAGCTGTGGCGGTGCGGCTCACCGGCGCTTCCACCCCGCACAGCCGTTGAAAACGAGCCACTTTCTGCGGGTCCTGCAAACTGCCGACCAGCTGGACCAGCAGCTGCCTCAACGACATGATAACGGGACCGCGCGGTCCGCGGGCCGGAGGACGGCGGCGGGAGGGTGGACCGGCCGCCGGTGCAGCCCCGATCTGTCTCCGCTCGCCTGGCCGGCGGCGCCTCCCTCCACCCGCTCGGGTCTGCCGGGTGACGGCGCCACAGGCCTCAGCGGCCGCCGCGCCCGCGCGCCCCTCCCGCGCCGCGCGCCCCTCCCGCGCCGCGCCGCCGCGGCCTCCACGCGCCGGCGCGCGCCGCGCCCCGCCCCGCCCCCATGGCCACTATGGAAGGGGGCCCGGCCGCTTGGGTCCGCCCCGAGCTCACACGGGCGGCGTCAGGGCGCCTGAGGCTCGGCGGGGCCGCGGCCTTGAGGTTCTCCTTATTAATACCCACCAGGCGTCGCGGCGCTCGGCGGGCGGGACTTTGCGCGTCCTCCTTCTCCAACTTCGGCCCTCTTTCCCCGCCAGCTGGGGTTGCTGGCTTCTCTCGGTCCATCGTTGACTGGGAGAGGCCACGATCCTGGTGCCAGGTTCGGCGGTGCCAGTGGCCAAGCACCCGGACGACCTGCTGGCACAGAATCAAATGGTGAATGAAGGCTAAGTAACCACCGTGCGCCCGGAATCGTTCGACTCAAGGAATAACAAGTAATTACGGAGCTGTCCCTGACGATTGGTGTCCTGAAAGCCACGTGCCAGTTGACTAGTGGTGACAAGAGTAGATATAGATCCCAGGACAATAGCGTGTCATTGATTGTCAAAAGTTCGCAAATAGCCGAAGTAAAACCAATAAATTACTGAAGTAGTAATTAGTGAAAGGGTATTGTGCACACACCAAAAAAGTTTGTAAACTGGAATCACTCAAACCAAAACATGGAGTGAGGCTCAGGGATATATTGTTATAAAGCAGCTTATATAGTGAGAAGGCAGTGACGTTTTCTCCTTCATAGTGATTGGTTAAAATAGTAGAATTTTCAGTGGTTACCTCATATCAACCTTGAGAAACAGTTCAGTGGGCTTCATATCAACCTTGAGAAACAGTTCAGTGGGCTTCCCTGGTGGCGCAGTGGTTGAGAGTCCGCCTGCCAATGCAGGGGACACGGGTTCGCGCCCCGGTCCGGGAAGATCCCACATGCCGCGGAGCGGCTAGGCCCGTGAGCCATGGCCGCTGAGCCTGCGCGTCTGGAGCCTGTGCTCCGCAACGGGAGAGGCCACAACTGTGAGAGGCCTGCGTACTGGAAAAAAAAAAAAAAAAAAGAGAGAGAAACAGTTCGTTTTGTTTATAATTTCCAAAGGCATAAGCAAGAAATGACTAAATTGGTTTTGTCTGCCCAGGGAATTTTCAAGACTGGCCTTTGTTTGGTTTTAAGAGATCACAGTTATTATTGACTTACATATAGAATTTCCTTTTAATAAATTCTAATAGCTAGCAGGGTTGCACAGAAGGTACATAATTGGTGGCTAAACACAGGGTGTAGATTTTTGAGTTTGATAAGGCTGGTTGAGAGACTTAACTTTCATGTTTCACAAGTTACAAACTTGACTTCTAGAAAGAATGGTTTTTTTTATCAGAAGGGCTCTGAACTCTAATTCCAGGAAGTTATTTCAGGTACGGTGAATGTCTATAATTTTAAAATTTGAACTTCTTCCAAGAAACAGGCTGGAAAATTCCCCTCCCTTATGTCATTAGAAATATTTTCTTCTTTCCCAGGGAGAATTATTCTCCTTCTTCCACTTCACTTGCCAGGCCGTGGCCATGGAAAGATGAATAAATCATCAACCGTGCGCTCAAGTTGCTCACAGTATAAATGGGAGACAGAGATAGATCCACCTCTGGAGTACAGAGCAGATGGTAAGTGCTAAAATTGACTCATAAACAACATGCTCTGGAAAGAAGAAACAAGTTGACTAGGGACAGCAAGAAAGGTGTTAAAAGGTGATCCAATTGAGCTGGATCATAATTGAAGAGCAAGATATGAATAAGTGGAGAAGTCCATCTGAGGAAGAGAGAAAATGAATAAAGACAGGGGATGGAAATGTGCAAAGATGTATTTGATAAACAATAGCTTATAGAATACAGAGTAGGAAGGGTAAGTGGCTGGAATGGGGTTAGAAACGGAAGATAGGACCAGATTGTAAAGGCTGGAGATTTTATTTTGTAAGCAGTGGGGAGCCATCGGAGGCCTTTAAGCTAGGCCGTGACACCAGCAGAACTGTGCTTTAGAAAGATGACTAGGAAGGAAATCAGCAATGAATTGCCAGAGGTTAGAGACCAAAGGCCAGGTAAATCATTAGAAAATGATTACAGTAATCAGGCGAGAGAGATGAGTGCCTGAACTAGAATCGGGTTCTGGGAATTGGAAGGAAGGGATTTAAAAGGATTTCATTTGAATTCAGAGATCTGCAGGCAAATAATAGTCCATCCCTGATTGGAAATTATTATGTCTAATATTGAGACATTTCTAATCTAGTGAGGAAGACAAAACATGAGAAAACATGCAAGTATATTCAAAGATGTAAAGCCAGGCATAATAAACAGTTCTAGGAAGTGAGATACAAGCAATCACTATGTGGAGTGAGAGGCAGAGAGGTGGCATTGGGTTAGCTGTGACTGGTTCTGTGAAACAGATGGTTAGCTGGCATAGTCAAGGAGCAACTTTGTTCGTAGAAAGAAATGTCAAACAGCCTCAGTGAGGCACTTTACACATGCTTTTCTGTGAAAATAATTTGTTTGTAGGGGAATTATTCAGATTTATCCAAGAAATTTTTATTCTGGGGATTAGTCTAAAGATAGCAGAAAAAGAGGAAAATATATAAAACAAAGTAGAAGGTGACCTTTACAGATCTTACTCTATTTGCAGTGGGGGTCCTGATAAACCCATCATAAATTGAAAATATCGTAAGTCAAAAATGCATTTAATACACCTAACCTACCCATCATCTTAACTTAGCCTAGCCTACCTTTAAAGGTGCTCAGAACACTTACGTTAGCCTACAGTTGGCCAAAATCACCTAACACAAAGCCTGTCTTATAATAAAGTGTTTAATATCTCATGTAATTTATTGTATACTGTAGTGAAAGTGAAAAACAGAATGGCTGTATGGATACAGGATGGTTATAAGTGTCTCAGCTGTTTACCCTTATGGTCTAGTGGCTGACTGGGAGCTGCAGCTCCCTGCCCTGCCCAGCCTTTTGTACTGCATATCCCTAGCCCTGGAAAAGATCAAATTCAAATTTGAGGTATGGTGTCTACTGAATGTGTAATATTTTGCACCATGATAAAGTCAAAAAATCTTAAATCGAACTATCACATACTGGGGACTGTCTGTGTATTCCATGGTTAAATTATGACTCCTTCAGCACTGGCAGATTTTATCAGAATGCAATATTCCCTTTAAAGGCAATGGAGACAAAAATGATGGGGAAATGGGAATTTGGCCTACAACTGCACTAAAGAGGAAAAAGAATGCAAGTTGACCAAACTTGAAGAGGCTAACACTGTCCTGCTGGTGCAATAAATCTGTTAATGATAAGGACAAATTCTTAGTTGTAAACCAAAACACCACAGTGGAAAGAATAGTAGTTTTGGTGGATTCTATTCACATTCACTCTGAACTTTTTATAATAGAATATCTTAAAACAACAGAAATTTAACTATATCAAAAGATTCAAATTTAAACATTCTGTGGCAAGCATTTTTAAAATAAAGCATAAACATTTTTTAAAAGAAAAAAATATTGCTCCCAAGTAAGGATATGACTATATGGGTGTGATTCAGTGTCTTGCCTGCAAAGCCAAAAATGTCTTAATCCATGTCCTACAATTGACATGTTAAACAAATTTTGTTATATCCCTCTCTCTCTGTACTTCAGTTTAACTTTATGTAATGTTGAAACATTCTTTTTTTTTAATTTAATTTTATTTATTTTTTTTATACAACGGGTCCTTATTAGTCATCAGTTTTGTACACATCAGTGTATAAATGTCAATCCCAATTGCCCAATTCATCACACCACCACCACCACCCCCTGCCGCTTTCCACCCTTGGTGTCCATAGGTTTGTTCTCTACATCTGTGTCTCAATTTCTGCCCTGCACACCGGTTCATCTGTACCATTTTTCTAGGTTCCACATATATGCATTAATATACGATATTTGTTTTTCTCTTTCTGACTTACTTCACTCTGTATGACAGTCTCTAGATCCATCCACGTCTCTACAAATGGCCCAGTTTCGTTCCTTTTTATGGCTGAGTAATATTCCATTGTATATATGTACCACATCTTCTTTATCCATTCATCTGTCGATGGGCATTTAGATTGCTTCCAGGACCTGGCTATTATAAATACTGCTGCAATGAAAATTCGTTTGCAAATATTTTCTCCCATTCTAAGGGTTGTCTTTTCGTCTTGTTTATGGTTTCCTTTGCTGTGCAAAAGCTTTGAAGTTTCATTAGGTCCCATTTGTTTATTTTGGTTTTTATTTTCATTACTCTAAGAAGTGGATCAAAAAAGATCTTGCTGTGATTTATTTATGTCAAGGAGTGTTCTTCCAATATTTTCCTCTAAGAGTTTTATAGTGTCCGGTCTTACATTTTTAGGTCTCTAATCCATTTTGAGTTTATTTTTGTGTATGGTGTTAGGGAGTGTTCTAATTTCATTCTTTTACATGTAGCTGTCCAGTTTTCCCAGCACCACTTATTGAAGAGACTGTCTTTTCTCCATTGTATAT
>NC_041224.1:145101820-145103795 GCF_002837175.3 Physeter macrocephalus
GGCATCTTTAGGATTCTCTAAGTATAGTATCATGTCATCTGCAAACACTGACAGTTTTACTTCTTCTTTTCCAATTTGTATTGCTTTTATTTCTTTTTCTTCTCTGATTGTCGTGGCTAGGACTTCCAAAACTATGTTGAATAATAGTGGTGAGAGTGGACATCCTTGTCTTGTTCCTGATCTTAGAAGAAATGCTTTCAGTTTTTCAGCATTGAGAATGATGTTTGCTGTGGGTTTGTCATATATGGCCCTTATTATGTTGAGGGAGGTTCCCTCTATGCCCACTTTTTTGTCATAAATGGGTGTTGAATTTTGTCAAAAGCTTTTTCTGCATCTATTGAGATGTTCATATGGTTTTTCTTCTTCAATTTGTTAATATGGTGTATCTCATCGATTGATTTGCATATATTGAAGAATCCTTGCATTCCTGGGATAAATCCCACTTGATCATGGTGTCTGATCCTTTTAATGTGTTGTTGGATTCTGGTTGCTAGTATTTTGTTGAGGATTTTTGCATCTATATTCATCAGTGATATTGGTCTGCAATTTTCTTTTTTGTAGTATCTTTGTCTGTTTTTGGTCTCAGGGTGATGGTGGCCTCATAGAATGAGTTTGGGAGTGTTCCTTCCTCTGCAAACTTTTGGAAGAGTTTGAGAAGGATGGGTTTTAGCTCTTCTCTAAATGTTTGATAGAATTCACCTGTGAAGCCATCTGGTCCTGGGCTTTTGTTGGTTGGACGATTTTTAATCACAGTTTCAATTTCATTACTTGTGATTGGTCTGTTCATATTTTCCATTTCTTCCTGGTTCAGTCTTGGAAGGTTATACCTTTCTACGGATTTGTCCATTTCTTCCAGGTTGTCCATTTTATTGGTATAGAGTTGCTTGTAGTAGTCTCTTAGGTTGCTTTGTATTTCTGCTGTGTCTGTGGTAACTTTTCCTTTTTCATTTCTAATTTTATTGATTTGAGTTCTCTCCCTCTTTTTTCTTGATGCGTCTGGCTAATGGTTTATCAATTTCACTCATCTTCTCAAAGAACCAGCTTTTAGTTCTATTGATCTTTGCTATTGTTTTCTTTGTTTCTTTTCTATTTCATTTATTTCTGCTCTGAACTTTATGATTTCTTTCCTTATGCTAACTTTGTGTTTTGTTTGTTCTTCTTTCTCTAGTTCCTTTAGGTGTAAGGTTAGATTGTTTATTTGAGATTTTTCTTGTTTCTTGAGGTAGGCTTGTATAGCTATAAACTTTTCTCCTAGAACTGCTTTTCCTGCATCCCATAGGTTTTGGATCGTCGTGTTTTCATTGTCATTTGTCTCTAGGTATTTTTTGATTTCCTCTTTGATTTCTTCAGTGATCTCTTGGTTATTTAGTAACGTATTGTTTAGCCTCCATGTGTTTGTGTTTTTTACGTTTTTTTCCCTTTAATTCATTTCTAATCTCATTGCGTTGTGGTCAGAAAAGTTGCTTGATATGATTCCAGTTTTCTTAAATTTACTGTGGCTTGATTTGTGACCCAAGATGTGATCTATCCTGGAGAATGTTCCATGTGCAGTTGAGAAGAAAGTGTAATCTACTGTTTCTGGCTGGAATGTCCTATAAATATCAATTAAATCTATCTGGTCTATTGTGTCATTTAAAGCTTCTGTTTTCTTATTTATTTTCATTTTGGATGATCTGTCCATTGGTGTAAGTCAGCTGTTGAAATCTCCCACTATTATTGTGTTACTGTTGATTTCCTCTTTTAGAGCTGTTAGCAGTTGCCTTATGTATTGAGGTGCTCCTATGTTAGGTGCATATACATTTATAATTGTTATATCTTCTTCTTGGATTGATCCCATGATCATTATAAAGTGTCCTTCCTTGTCTCTTGTAACATTCTTTATTTTAAAGTCTATTTTATCTGATATGAGTATTGGTACTACAGCTTTCTTTTGATTTCCATTTGCATGGAATATCTTTTTCCATCCCCTCACTTT
>NC_041224.1:145103879-145104631 GCF_002837175.3 Physeter macrocephalus
TGGGTTTGTTTTTGTAGGTCCTTTTCTTCTCTTGTGTTTCCCACTTAGAGAAGTTCCTTTAGCATTTGTTGTAGAGCTGGTTTGGTGGTGCTGAATTCTCTTAGCTTTTGCTTGTCTGTGAAGCTTTTGATTTGTCCATCGAATCTGAATGAGATCCTTGCCAGGTAGAGTAATCTTTGTCTAGGTTCTTCCCTTTCATCAGCTTAAGTATATCATGCCACTCGCTTCTGGCTTGTAGAGTTTCTGCTGAGAAATCATCTGTTAACCTTATGGGAGTTCCCTTGTATGTTATTTGTCATTTTTCCCTTGCTGCTTTCAATAATTTTTCTTTGTCTTTAATTTTTGCCAGTTTGATTACTATGTGTCTCAGCTTGTTTCTCCTTGGGTTTATCCTGTATGGGACTCTCTGCCCTTCCTGGACTTGGGTGGCTATTTCCTTTCCCATTTTAGGGACGTTTTTGACTATAATCTCTTGAAATATTTTCTCTGGCCCTTTCTCTCTCTCTTCTCCTTTTGGGACCCCTATAATACGAATGTTGTTGTGTTTAATGTTGTCCCATAAGTCTCTTAGGCTGTCTTCATTTCTTTTCATTCTTTTTTCTTTATTCTGTTCTTCAGCAGTGAATTCCACCATTCTATCTTCCAGGTCACTTATCCGTTCTTCTCCCTCAGTTATTCTGCTATTGATTCCTTCTAGTGTAGTTTTCATTTCAGTTATTGTATTGTTCATCTCTATTTGTTTGTTCTTTAAT
>NC_041224.1:145105179-145111093 GCF_002837175.3 Physeter macrocephalus
AAGATCCCTGATGGGAGGGACTGGTGGTGGGTAGAGCTGACTGTTGCTCTGGTGGGCAGATCTCAGTAAAACTTTAATCTGATTGACTGCTGATGGGTGTGGCTGGGTTCCCTCCCTGTTGGTTGTTTGGCCTGAGGCGACCCAACACTGGAGCGTACCTGGGCTCTTTGGTGGGACTAATGGTGGACTCAGGGAGGGCTCTCGCCAAGGAGTACTTCCCAGAACTTCTGCTGTCAGTGTCCTTGTCCCCTCTGTGAGCCACAGCCACCCCCTGCCTCTGCAGGAGACCCTCCAACACTAGCAGGTAGGTCTTGTTCAGTCTCCCCTGGGGTCACTGCTCCTTCCCCTGGGTCCCGATGCGCACACTACTTTGTGTGTGCCCTCCAAGAGTGGAGTCTCTGTTTCCCCCAGTCCTGTCAAAGTCCTGCAATCAAATCCCACTGGCCTTCAAAGTCTGATTCTCTAGGAATTCCTCCTCCCGTTGCCAAACCCCCAGGTTGGGAGCCCGACGTGGGGCTCAGAACCTTCACTCCAGTGGGTGGACTTCTGTGGTATAAGTGTTCTCCAGTCTGTGAGTCACCCACCCAGCAGTTATGGGATTTGATTTTACTGTGATTGCACCCCTCCTATGGTTTCATTGTGGCTTCTCCTTTATTTTTGGATGTGGGGTATCTTTTTTGGTGAGTTCCAGTGTCTTCCTGTCAATGATTGTCCAGCAGCTAGTTGTGATTCTGGTGTTCTCTCAAGAGGGAGTGAGAGCACGTCCTTCTACTCTGCCATCTTGGTTCCTCCTCTGAAACATTCTTAAGACTCATGTTCTATAAAGGTAAATGTTGCTGTCATTTCTAATGGAAATGACACTACTTTCCTAAAAGTAGTGGGAAAACACAATATACAGTCTTAGCCTTGGTCATTTTACCTTCAACAGGTAATTTATCATATTGAGTTGTGATAAATCATTGATTCAGCTACTTTTACAATGAGTTCAAAGAACTTTATCATTAGAAATGCACCTTCTAAGTAATTTATGTTCAAAACTGTTATACTGTATTGTATATTTGAAAGTTGCTAAAAGAGTAGATCTTAAAAGTTCTCATCACAAGAAAAAAAATTGTAACTATGTGAAGTGATGGATGTTAACTAAAATTGTGGTAATGATTTTGCAATATATACATATATCAAATCATTATGTTGTACACCTTAAACAAATACAATGTTCAATGTGAATTATATCTCCATAAAACCCCCTGGGGGTGGGGGAAACTATGTTACTTAATAAGAAAATGATGATATTCATTTTAAACTGAATATTCATTATAATTAATTTATTTTCTTTTGTCTACCAGGAACCCAAATTAATTTCATTCTCTTTTTTTTGTTTAGAAATTAAAAAAAAATTTTTATTGAAGTATAGCTGATTTACAATGTTGTGTTAGTTTCAAGTGTACAGCAAAGTGATTCAGTTTCTATATATATATATATATAACTGAATTCATATATATATATAATTTACATATATGTGTGTGTGTGTCTATATATATGTTCTTTTTCAGATTCTTTTCCATTATAGGTTATTACAAGATAGTGAGTCTAGTTCTCTGTGTTATACAGTAGGTCCTTGTTGTTTATTTCATATATAGTAGTGTGTATATGTTAATCCCAAACTCCTAATTTATCCCTCCCCCTGCCCTTACCCCTTTGGTAACCATAAGTTTGTTTTCTATGTCTGTGAACCTATTTCTGTTTCAACTTAATTTCTTATTTGTTAAACTACAAAATTTATATGTTGCAAACTATTTACTGTAAATTATTACTATTACTAGAATATTTTTGACATGTAGATGTCATTACATAGCACTTACGGCATCAATAAGTGGTCATTATGAATATTTTTGAAAGATTAAACCCATGTTTATTAACTTCTTTACATATAACCTAATGGTTTTATCCTGCATCTTTGATTAGTTTTATATTTCTTAAAAATAGGATTTCATTTGAATTCTCAAAACGATACCTATCATACCACAAAGGTAAAGAAAATGTATGACAAATATAGATAAATTTTATAAGTAACAGTTGAATTTTTTATCCTCTACATTTTCTATGCCCCAGCCTTTCAATCACTCTCTCCCAAAGAAAGATTCTATGGGAAAACAACCTTATAGAAAAATGGTCTGAGTGTATCTCAGTCAACAAAATAAATGGCCTCTCACCCACTTCGTTTCTGGTGCACATAGGCTGAGATCACCTTGGAATTTTTTTCCTTACCGTGCAGACCATTTACACTCAGGTTTATTTTACCCCAACTCTGTAGTACTTTTTTAAAATCATTTTTTTCTCCCTAATATTTTACTTCTTTGTTTGTTAACATCTCTCTTTGCAGCTGTACTTTTCTTATTCTCAAAACCTGATTCCTGGCTCACCCCCACCCCACCTCCACCTTCCCAGAAATGATTGGAAATACAGGTGTACAACCAACTCAGAAGCTTTTTTTTTTAAGTTCAGTACATGAAACCTCCAACCTCATCTGGCCATTCACCATTCCAGACATTTTGGTAGGTGTTAATTTGCCCCTAATATTTTGATGTTTGTAATGTACTAAATTCTCCAATAAATATCCAATGGACTATTCTGGTTAAATTTCTAAAGAAGGTAAACTTTTTAATAAACTTTTGCTCTTGGTGACCATATTTATTAATTGTGTTTGCTATATTTTTGAAAGTACAGTAGAATGAACAACCTGCATTTTTTTGAATTTTTTTATTGTGATCAATAATACATAACAAAATTTACTATCTTAACCTTTTTTAACAACCTATCTTTTTTGTGTGTGGTTATTTGAGGACTTTGAAGACTTTTAAGATCAGGATTAGAGGTGGACTTATAGAATTGAAGAGCTGGAAGGGGTTTAGAAGCC
Organism: Physeter macrocephalus; assembly: GCF_002837175.3. NCBI lineage: Eukaryota > Metazoa > Chordata > Mammalia > Artiodactyla > Physeteridae > Physeter > Physeter macrocephalus. The sequence goes on from NC_041224.1 coordinate 145,108,097, forward strand.
ATCTTATTAATTTCCTCATTTTTGAGAGTCATTCAGTCTATTCATCTGGTAAATGAAGCACCAACTGTGCTAGATTCCCAGAGATGCAATGTTATTAAAACACAGCTCCTACTTTAAAGATGCATATGTTCATATAGTCACTAAGAGTGCTATCATCCTTCTTTTGGGCTGGCAGATTAGATGACTAGGTGTTGTCTTGAGTTTCCTTCTCTGAATTCTCTCACCCATTCTCTATTCTTAAGCCAAGTTCAGTTGACAAGGAAGGAAGGAGCATTCTAGGAAGTGGTTGAAGATTTACATTGTAAAGTGGGGTTTCAGAGTCACAGTTGACTCTATACAGGAAGTCTATAATGGATGCTTCAACCATAACAAATTCTGTGTTTATCTTTTAGGTTCAACATAATCAGTTTCTACCTTAACAATCCAATGTTATTTCCAAGGAACAAGGGTGAGGCCTCCATTCCAGTCAGGCTTGTCTTTCATTCACAGACCACCTACATCACTAACTCAGAGCCTCCTTTGCCTACCTGGAACACTGGCTTTCTTTCCTTTTACCTACAATATCATGCCCCATATTCAAGGTTCATGTGAGAGAAAGTGAAACTGCCACAGATAGTAGCAGAAACAAAAGGTTTCAAAGACTCCTGCCAAGGTTTGAGCCCCTCCTCCCAGTTGTTCCTCAGGCCATCTTTGCTGCCCTGCCTTTCTTCATGCTTGACTGTTCAGTTCTTCCTTGGATTTCATAAGCCAATAAATTCCCGTTTCTATTTAAATTTGTTTGAGGTAGGTTTTCCAATTTTCAAATCAAATATATTCAGGCAGGTAGGTAGAGGCAGAGTTAGAACTAGAAGTCAGGTCTGATTGCTAATCTACAGCTTTGCTGACAATTTTTTGTTGCTGCAAAACGTCTTGCTGTCCCCCAGAGGCAAGGCCCTGTGCTGAGCTTCTAATTCCTTTTTATTTCCAGTAACAAAATGCTGGGAGCAAAATTGACACTGAATAAAGAGTTAATGAGTTACTATAAACGTACGCAGTTATGGAAAGAACACTATCTTGATTCAGAAGAGCTAGATTTGGGGCTTGGATCTGCCACTGACCTCCTCTAAGATTCTAAGATCCTAGGCAAATAAATCACTTACAACCTCAGAGGTACAAATCCTCATTGCAAAGTGGAGAGAACAAGAGCCTTATAGGATTATGGAAAGGCTAAAATGACATTATATAGGTAAGAAATTTTTTAACTCTAAAGTGAGTTAATCACAGAATGTACATTGGAAATTTTATTTAAAGAACTGAATCTGGTATATTATCATTTTAACATCACCGTACAAATATCCATCATTATCTCAAACTCAGCATATTCAGTTAGAATCATTGTCTTCTTCATACCTCTGGCTCCATTCACCACCCCCTCAAATCTCTTCCCTGCTTTTTGAAAGGCAAACTGGATCACAGTTCTATCCTGCTTAAAATCCTTCTGGGTTTCCCGATGGCCTTCAGGATAAAATTCAAATTTTACTTTGGCATTCCCGAAGGGCTAAAGTTAGATCTCTCAGGATGCAAGAGGAAAAACAGGTGATTGAGGTCTAGTCTATCCAGAGCTTTGGTTTTACAGAGGCTGTTTGGCTACTACCAGACTTTTTGTTGCCTTCTCCTCTCCCCCCACGAAGTATGCAAGCTAAGGGGACATTAACAGGCAGAGTGAGGGAAGCCAGGTGCTATTCAGGCCTCATATACGAGGTCGTCATCATCCAGCTCCTGCCTCTCCCTCTTACCACTGCCCTGATACCCTCACTCTATATTTAGTTATTCTGAAATGAATCGCTCTGAATATATCATTCTCCCTTGTGCCTCTGTGTCAGTGCTTTGTGTCCGTTCTCTGTGTCAGTTTATGTTATTTCTGTCTGAACTCACTTCCTTCCATCTCTCACCTGGCTGAGTCCTTCAAGACTGTTTCCTACACGAGAACATGAATTAGTTGAAGACAGGAATAATATCCTTGATTTCTATATACCTAGCACCTAAATGTTGTCAAACAAACAAAAAAAATATGTGTATGTGTGTCTGTGTATGTATAATAAAATATAGAAGGCTGCAAATAAGAAAAAGGTGTATTGGGGGTCTTAAGAATTGCAATTCAGAAGATACAGATTCAGGTAAAACCAAAAGAGTGTTTCGGGGAAGAGAAGGAGTCAGGAGCTTATAAAGGCAAAAGCCATGAGGCTGTACTCTGACATAAGAAAGGAAATATTTGTCCTCAAGGGGTAGGCTGTCCCAACTTTTTTTAGGGTCCAACAATTACTTTGAGCTTCTGGGCAGATTTTCTAGATGCCTTTGTCAGGACAATAAGTGGTCAAAAGGTCAGATTCCATCCAGGCAGAGACATGCATAAGTCACATTTCCTCAGTGGTCTCCTGGCTCCATTTTAGAGAGCTCTGCTAGCAATACCAACTCTATTTTGATTTTCCTTCCACAGTGTTTACTGAATAACTGAATGAATATATATGAGTGAATGAGCTTTAGAAATCCATTCCTACAGAGCTCTCCTAGAAAGATCCTGAAGCCTAAAGAGATTGTTAAAATGTATATGAACTTGATTATTTGGCTTTGGCTCATTCCCAGCACAGCTGTAGGTTGTAAGAGGTCATTCTCTTGTCTGTTCCTATACAGATCTTTGAGAGACCTGATGATCCTTAGAGATGACACAGGTCCGTTCAAACCAGTGTGTCCAGTAACTATTTGGTAACAAATTCCTTGGAATTATTTGACTTAAATGATCACTAGAGGGAACAATAAAGTGAAGCTTTTCCTTTTTTTTTTTTTTTTTTTTTTGGAAAGTGGGCCTCTCACTGTTGTGGCCTCTTCCGTTGCGGAGCACAGGCTCCGGACGTGCAGGCTCAGCAGGCATGGCTCACGGGTCCAGCCGCTCCGCGGCATGTGGGATCCTCCCGGACCGGGGCACGAACCCGTGTCCCCTGCATCGGCAGGCGGACTCTC
>NC_041224.1:145111189-145124092 GCF_002837175.3 Physeter macrocephalus
CCGCGGCATGTGGGATCCCCCCGGACCGGGGCACGAACCCGTGTCCCCTGCATCGGCAGGCGGACTCTCAACAACTGCGCCACCAGGGAAGCCCAAGCTTTTCCTTTTTGGATACCCAATTTTGATATTAAAGTTAATATTTATTGGATCTTGTTATGTGATGTGCACTATTTGATATGCTTTACAAATAGTAACTAATTTAATCTTCACAAAAACCCTGAAAGGTAAATCTTTCTATCTTCATTCTACACATGAAAAGTTGAGGCATAGAAACATTAAAGAAAGTGCCTGAGGTCACAGAGTTGGTAAGTAGTAGAGCCTGCTTTGGACATCTGAAACCAGAGCCCGCAGTCTTAACACATTATCTATATTGCCTCCCAGGAGGTCGTAAAACAACCAGTTCAATCTTTGCTATTCTCTTATTACCATTATTAGTCAGGAAATTCCATCTTCTGCCTTATTGTAAACAACATTCAATTGACTTCTGAGTCCTGAACTCTCATATTTTATCTCCATTCATTTTAATTACAAGAGCAAATATTGAGTGCTTACCAAATGCAAGGCATTAGACTAAGGGCCAGAGAAGATACACAGAGGAATGGGCACAGTCATGCCCTCAAGAAGTTTATAATCTGGAAGGAGAGAGAAAAAATGTAAAGTTACTGTAATAAAAGATGACTGTGTTAAATACTTTAATGGAGGTACAGACAGACACAATGTCAGAGGAATAATAGTGGAAGAGATTAATTCCCAAACAGGGAAAGAATAGCATGTGTGTTGGATAGAAATTCAGAGGGGGGAATTTTGGAGGGAAAACATTCAAGGCGCAGAAAATAAAATGGGCAAACACAACGAGACTGAAAATATCAAGGAAGGTTTTAGAAACAGCTGAAAGCTTTCAACGGGAGGAAGAAGAGATGAGGTTAGACCTCTTGGAAAGACGTAAAAGCTTCACTAAGGAATTTGGACTTTATTCTTAGGCAACAGAGAGCCAATAAAGAGCAAAAAGAGCAAAGAATGCTGAGGCTGGAGTAGTGATCTTGAGGGAGATTAATTTGCTAGCCATGAGAGAAATCAAATAAAATTGGAGGCTAAGGATACCAGTTAATAATGGGCAAGGATGAAATTAATAAGGGCCTGAATGAGAGCAGTAGCTGTGGAAAGATGGCAGAGGTAAGATATTCAGAAAATATGTCTACTTAGGATGAAATAGTGTGAAATCAGATTAATAAATGTCATACTCAAGGACAGACTATGTCAAATCTGAAAGCATTGTTCAGGGGAAGTGGGGGGACTGTTGCAATAAGGGGGAACCTGTGACCAGAAGACCTGCAAGTATCTCAGCAGTTGTGCAAAAAGGGGTTCTCGTTTATAGAGAGGAGTGAACAAGGCTAGAAAGAACCAGGTGAGGGGATGTGGGATGCAAGGGTGGTGTGATGGGAGAGTAGATCAGGCATGTTTTACCCCGGGGCCAGCCTCTTCTCAGAGCTGCCCTTAAGAAGGGGCTGTATGCTGCCTCAGGCTCAGGGTGGGTCCGAGTTCAGGGTCCTGGGGGAAGGAAAGAAGCTTAACCAAAGTTTGGTTAATATCATTTTGTTCCTGTTGATCAGTGGGGACAAAACAGTTCAGCTAGTCATTTATGAGGCAAAGAATGGGGATTTAGAGGGTCTGTGTGTGGCTCTGTCATAGACAAACAAGGCAAGCATCTTATCCAAGTCCTATGGGGAAGAAGGGTGAGGGGACTGCTTAACCTTCAGATAAAGGTCAACGTTGTAAAATAAAATAAGAAGACATTACTTTATACTCAGATTCCTGTTGAGGAGCAAAAGTGTTAGTATTCTTTGGATGTCAAGTGCAAACCTGTTTGAGTTTCATTTCAACACCTAGGCATACTCATTCATTCTAACACACCCACATCTAGTAACAAGACAAAGACTCTAGTATTATAAAATTTATCTGGAGCTTAATCATTCCACTGTTTTCAAAGTTGTTCTTATTACAGTTTAGTGCTAGTCACTAAGAACAGAGATGGTTGCCAGATACTAAAATTATTGCTGAAAGGTAAAGTTCAAACGTTGGATCCTAGCCTTCAAACCTGTAATTTGAACACTGTAGTTTTAATTGTTGCTAGTTCAGGATAACAAGGCGAGTTGACATGAAGCAACCTTAGATTATCTCAATGTGAGGCTAGAAAAAGCTGACATTTCAACCATCCAGTCAAGAGGCAGACATCACAGCCACTGACAAAGACTCTCCTTGACCAAGCCTAAATCAACCTTGGGCTCAGTCCTTGGCCCCTTAGTTTAGTTTTAGCAAGAATCCTGCTGAGTGGGTTTAGTGAAAATCCCCCACCTTTGGTATCTGATCACCTTTAATATCAGATCAAATTCCTCATACTGCACTCTTGATATCTTATTATAGTGGGCCAGCCTTCAGCAAGAATCTCCCTTACCCCTGATGATTCCTCTTAATAATGTTCTATTCACTGACCTCTACTCTGCTCCTTGGCTGTAAATACCCACTTGTCCTTACGGTATTCAGAGTTGAGCCCACACAACCTGCCCTACTGCAAAATCCTCGTTGCAGTAGTTTGTCTTGAATGAAATCTTCCTTACTCTCTTTAAAAATGTCATGAACATTTTTTTTTAACAACGTCAAGTTCGCATATACATCCAGAAGTAGGCCATCACTTCAGAAGCAGGTCCCTATTTATTATTCTTTTTCATATTGTTTTGATTGGTGCACAAAATTATTTAGTTTCATGTATAAATTATGAGTATATAAATCCATATCACTCCCACTTACTGTCTGAGGAGAACAAAACAATCTTTCGACTTCATAATTTCCATTTTTAAAATCTTTTTATAGTAACTCTGCAACTAAATTTAGCTGCTTTAGATTTTCAAAAATAAGTATTTTCATCCAAAAATATACTCAACTGAAAAAGAATTTAAATGGAATACTCTTATACATTGAGTTATCAAGAATACCAGAATATCAAAAGAATAATGATGCTTCATTATTTCATTTGATCCTAACAGTGATATGATAATAAATTATTATCACCAGTCTATAGTTGAGACAACTTAGAATGTGGCAGAGCTGGAATGAGAATTAAGTCTGCTGGGTATTGGTGGAATACTGTCTTCTTTTTACTACACTGCCCTATACAATACATAGCCAGAGAAATAGTCTATGTAGGAGTGAAAGAAGATTAAATTAAAAGGAATGATAGTGTAGATGAAAGCATTTAGTTTGAATATATCTGTCTTACCTGCATTCTTTAACTGGTTCATCTTCAACATAATTCAGAAATCGCCATTTACAGAGGAATAATATTTGTATCTACAGATGTATATATTTCTCTTTTATGGATAAATGGCACTCCTGAACAGTTTTTAAGTATATTAATGGAAATGATTGAATGAATGTTTGGGGCTATATGTTATAACTTAATTTATTAAATATGTATATTATTGGGGGGATTCCAGAGCTGATATAGTTTCTAGATGTACCATTGCGTAGGGTAATATTTAATCAGACTAACACGGCCTTGATAACCAAAATCAGAAAAGGACAAAACAAGAAAGGAAAATTGCTGGCTACTTGCACTCATGAAATAAGATATGGATATTCTAAACAAAACATTAGCAAATCAAATCAAACAATGCATTAAAAATGCTAGCATATCGATTTATCCTGGGAACACAAGGTTGGTTTAATAGTAGACAATTGATTAATGTAATTTACCACATTAACAGATCTAAGGAGAAAAGCATATGATCTTCTCAGTAGATGAAGGAAAAATATTAAATAAAATTCAACATCCATTCACAACAAAATCGTTTTTTTAAATTAGGACTATAATGGAACTTACTTAACTTGGTAAAAGTTATCTGCAAAAAACCTATACCAAATATTTTATTTAATAGTAAAATACTAAACATGTCTTTTAAGATCAGGAGCAAGTAAAACATATCCATTATTACCACTTCTCTTCTTGTATTGGAAATCTTAGTTGCTTCAATAAGACAAAAATAGGGATGGAAGAAACAAAACTGTCATTATTTGTAGATGATAAAATTTAAAAATCTAGAAATTAATTATTAAAATCGATAAGAGAAATTGGCAACAACGTATAAAAACCAATATACAGGGACTTCCCTGGTGGTCCAGTGGCTAAGACTCAGTGCTCCCAATGCAGGGGGCCTGGGTTCAATCCCTGGTCAGGGAACTAGATCCCACGTGCCGCAACTAAAGATCCTGCACGGGCTTCCCTGGTGGCTCAGTGGTTGAGAATCCGCCTGCCGATGCAGGGGATACGGGTTCGTGCCCCGGTCCGGGAAGATCCCATGTGCCGCGGAGCGGCTGGGCCTGTGAGCCATGGCCGCTGAGCCTGCGCGTCCGGAGCCTGTGCTTTGCAACAGGAGAGGCCACGGCAGTGAGAGGCCCGCGTACCACAAAAAAAAATAAATAAATAAATAATAAATAAATAAAGATCCTGCACACTGCAACAAAGATCCCACGCGCCGCAACTAAGACCTGGCACAGCCAAATAAATAAATAAATAAATATTTTTAAAAAATCAATATGCAAAAGTCAACTGCAATTCAACAGTAAAACATCAACAGCAAATGTCAATTAGAAGATGTAATTTTAATTTTTTTTATGATTTTTAAAATTTTATTTATTTATTTATTTATTTATTTTTGGCTGTGTTTGGTCTTTGTTGCTGCACGCAGGCTTTCTCTGTTGCAACGATTGGAAGCTACTCTTTGTTGCAGCGTGCGGGCTTCTCATTGCGGTGGCTTCTCTTGTTGTGGAGCATGGGCTCTAGGCATGCCGGCTACAGTAGTTGCGGCGCATGGGCTCAGTAGGCTCTAGAGCACAAGCTCAGTAGTTGTGGTGCATGGGCTTAGTTGTTCCAAGGCATGTGGGATCTTCCCGGACCAGGGCTTGAACCCATGTTCCCTGCATTGGTAGGCGAATTCTTAACCACTGTGCCACCAGGGAAGTCCAGAAGACGTAATTTTTTTAAAAGATGCTATTTTCTTTTCTTTTTTAAAAAATAAATTTATTTATTTTTATTTTTGGCTGCATTGGGTCTTCGTTGCTGCACACAGGCTTTCTCTAGTTGTGGCGAGTGGGTGCTACTCTTCATTGCAGTGTGCTGGCTTCTCATTGTGATGGCTCCTCTTCTACAGTAGTTGCGGCGCATGGGCTCAGTAGGCTCTAGAGCACAAGCTCAGTAGTTGTGGTGCATGGGCTTAGTTGTTCCAAGGCATGTGGGATCTTCCCGGACCAGGGCTTGAACCCATGTTCCCTGCATTGGTAGGCGAATTCTTAACCACTGTGCCACCAGGGAAGTCCAGAAGACGTAATTTTTTTAAAAGATGCTATTTTCTTTTCTTTTTTAAAAAATAAATTTATTTATTTTTATTTTTGGCTGCATTGGGTCTTCGTTGCTGCACACAGGCTTTCTCTAGTTGTGGCGAGTGGGTGCTACTCTTCATTGCAGTGTGCTGGCTTCTCATTGTGATGGCTCCTCTTGTTGCGGAGCATGGGCTCTAGGCACACGGGCTTCAATAGTTGTGGCACACAGGCTTCAGTAGTTGTGGCTCGCGTGCTCTAGATCGCAGGCTCAGTAGTTGTGGTGCACGGGCTTAGTTGCTCTGCGGCATGTGAGATCTTCCCAGTCCAGGGCTCAAACCCATGTCCCCTGCATTAACAGACGGATTCTTAACCACTGTGCCACCAGGGCATCCCCAAAGATGCTATTTTCAATGAAAACAGAAAAACCAAAAGTACTCAGGAATAAATTTAATAAAATAGATATAATCCCTTTTTGATGGAAATGATAAAATGTTATGAAAATACAATACAATACATTAAAATCCTAAGTAAATAAATATGTCAAGTTATTGGATAAGACTGTATTTGATAGTTTTAGTTCTCCCTAAATTTAACTACACATTCAATTAAGTTAAAATTTTAAACTAGACAAATTTTTAAATTTTTAGTGGAACCTGATAGCTAATTCTAAAATTCATATGCGAGTAAAAGGACTAAGGTTAACCAAGAAGAAGAACTCCTAAAGGAGAACAGGGTGAGAGGACTTGATCTACCAGATAACAAGACATTAAAGTACTATAGTAAGGAAAGCAAAGTGTAATTGGCATGGACTTGTATGCAAAGACCAACAGAGCATAACAAAGACCAAACAAACAAGCAGAACAACCTACCAGCATAATGGCCATTGCAGATCATGGAGGAAAGACTGGGCATTCGATAAACAATGCCTAGGCCATTATGAATCCCTATGGGAAAGCAACAGATCATTCCTCATACAATATACAAAAGAAAATTCCAGGTGGATTGAGATGTAAATGTGAAAGGCAAAACTTCAAACCTCTTAAATGATATGTAGGAAGGTATCTTTATTATATTAGGAGTAGAGAAAGCTTTCTTAAATTGAGCACAAAAACCATAAACCATGAAAGAAAATATGGATGAATTCAATACACTTAAATTAAGAACTTCTGTTTATCAAAACACCAAAAAGAGTAATAAACTGAGAAGCTACTGTGACACATAAAACTAACAAAAGATTAGCATCCAGGATAATTGTAAGACTGTTAGTTAATAAGAATAAGACAAACTAATACAAAAAAATAGATGCAAGACACAGACATTTCACCAAAGAAGAAATCAAATGGTTCATAACCATATAAAAATATGCTCAACCTCTTTAGTAATCAGGAAAATGAAAATTTAAACCAAACAGAGATACTATTTCATGACAACCAGACTGGCAAAAATTTAAAGTGCATTAATACCAGATATTGGTAAGAATATGTGGAGTAATCAGAACTCTGATACATTGCTGGTAGAAGTTGAAATTGCTACAACCACTTTGGAAAATAATTTGGCATTTCCTGGAAAAAAAGAACACAAGCATACCCAACATCCACTGTTTCCACTCCTAGGTACACTTTAAGGCATCTTTTGCACATGTGCTTTAGGAGCATATAAGAATGTTCACAGAAGCAAGTTTGTGGTAGCAAAAAATGGGAAACCCAAATGTCCTCCAACAGAGGAATAGACAAATAAGTTGTTGTAGGTTCCCACAATGGAATACTGTGCACAGCAGTGAAAATAAATTAACTTTTTTTCTACTGTCAATGAAAATTCAATTAACTATCAAGTTAAGAAGAAAAAAGGGAATTTTATTTGAGCCAAATTGAGGATTATAACTCCGGAAGTAGATTCTCAGAAAGCTCTGAGATCTGTTCCACCTGTTATAAGTTGAAGGAATAGTCATATACATTTTTGAAACAAAGGATTATACATCAAAATGATATACAAAGTTCGCCAAGGATACATAGTCCAGGTAAACACATACAGCGACCATGACCCCCTACAGAGATGGGAAAGAACACTTTTTTTTTTTTTAATAAACTCAGGTACAGATCTTATTTGGATTGTGCTAATTTTATTTTTTTTACTTATTTATTTTTTAATTAATTAATTATTTGGCTGCATGGGGTCTTAGTTACAGCACATGGGATCTTCGTTGAGGCACGTGGGATCTTTCATTGCAGCGTGTGGGCTTCTCTCTACTTGTGGCTCGTGGGCTCCAGAGCACATGTGCTCAGTAGTTGCAGCACAGGGGGTCTTAGTTCCCAGACTAGGGATGAAACCTGCGTCCCCTGCATTGGAAGGAGGATTCTAAACCACTGGACCAGCAGGGAAGTCCTAAGAACACTATTTTTTTTTAATAGTTGAAGAGTTTTATTTTAATTTATTTTTTAATTTTATTGGAATATAGTTGATTTGCAATGTTGTGTTGGTTTCAGGTGTACAGAAAAGTTATTCAGTTTTACATAGACATATTCATTCTCTTTCAGATCCTTTTCCCATATAGGTTATTACAGAATACTGAATAGAGTTCCCTGTGCTGTATAGTAGATCTTGTTGGTTATCTATTTTATATATAGTAGTGTGTGTATGTTAATCCCAAGCTCCTAATCTATCCCTCCCACCACAAGTTTCCCCTTTGGTAACCATAAGTTTGTTTTTAAAATCTGTGAGTCTGTTTCTGTTTTGTAAATAAATTCATTTGTATCATTTTTTCAAAATTAGATTCCACATATGAGTGATAGCATATGATATTTGTCTTTCTCTGACTTACTTAACTTCGTATGATAATCTCTAGGTCCATCCATGTTGCTGCAAATGGCATTATTTCATTCATTTTTATCACTGAATAATATTCCATTGTATATGTGTACCACATTTTTTTTTTGCAAATCTTTTCAGGCATTTATAAAATATTTTTTAAACATCTTTATTGGAGTATAATTGCTTTACAATGTTGTGTTACTTTCTGCTGTAAAACAAAGTGAATCAGCTATATGTATACATATATCCCCATATCCCCTCTCTCTTGCGTCTCCCTCCCACCTTCCCTATCCCACCCCTCTAGGTGGTCACAAAGCACCGAGCTGATCTCCCTGTGCTATGCAGCTGCTTCCCACTAGCTATCTGTTTTACATTTGGTAGAGTATATATGTCAATGCTACTCTCTCACTTCGTCCCAGCTTACCCTTCCCCACCCCTTGTCCTCAAGTCCATTCTCTACGTCTGTGTCACTATTCCTGTCTTGCCCCTAGGTTCATCAGAACCATTTTTTAAAATTCCATATATATTTGTGTTAGCATACAATATTTGTTTTTCTCCTTCTGACTTACTTCACTCTGTATGACAGACTTGACGTCCATCCACGTCACTGCAAATAACTCAAATTCCTTTCTTTTTATGGCTGAGTAATATTCCATTGTATAAATGTGCCACATCTTCTTTATCCATTCATCGATTGATGGACACTTAAGTTGCTTCCATATCTTGGTTACTGTAAACAGCACAGCAATGAACATTGAGGTGCATGTATCCTTTCGAACCACGTTTTTCTCTGGATATGTGCCCAGGAGTGGGATTGTTGGGTCATATGGTAGTTCTATTTTTAGTTTTTTAAGGAACCTCCATACTGTTCTCCATAGTGGCTGTATCAATTTACATTCCCACCAATAGTGCAGGAAGATTCCCTTTTCTCCACACCCTCTCCAGCATTTATTGTTTGTAGATTTTTTGATGATAGCCGTTTTGATGATAGACAGGTGTGAGGTGATACCTCATTGTGGTTTTGATTTGCATTTCTCTAATGATTAGTGATGTTAGCATCCTTTCATGTGTTTGTTGGGCAATCTGTATATCTTCTTTGGAGAAATGTCTATTTAGGTCTTCTGCCCATTTTTGGATTGGGTTGTTTGTTTTTTTGATATTGAGCTGCATGAGCTGCTTGTAAATTTTGGAGATTAATCCTTTGTCAGTTGCTTCATTTGCAAATATTTTCTCCCATTCTGAGGGTTGTCTTTTCATCTTGTTTATGGTTTCCTTTGCTATGCAAAAGCTTTTAAGTTTCATTAGGTCCCATTTGTTTATTTTTGTTTTTATTTCCATTTCTCTAGGAGGTGGGTCAAAAGGATCTTGCTGTGATTTATGTCATAGAGTGTTCTGCCTATGTTTTCCTCTAAGAGTTTTACAGTGTCTGCCCTTACATTTAGGCCTTTAATCCATTTTGAGTTTATTTTTGTGTATGGAGTTAGGAAGTGTTCTAATTTCATTCTTTTACATGTAGCTGTCCAGTTTTCCCAGCACCACTTATTGAAGAGGCTGTCTTTTCTCCATTGTACATTCTTGCCTCCTTTATCAAAGATAAGGTGAGCATAGGTGTGTGGGTTTATCTCTGGGCTTTCTATCCTGTTCCATTGATCTATATTTCTGGTTTTGTGCCAGTACCATACTGTCTTGATTACTGTAGCTTTGTAGCATAGTCAGGAAGCCAGGGAGCCTGATTCCTCCAGCTCCATTTTTATTTCTCAAGATTGCTTTGGCTATTTGGGGTCTTTTGTGTTTCCATACAAACTGTGAAATTTTATGTTCTAGTTCTGTGAAAAATGTCATTGGTAGTTTGATAGGGATTTCATTGAATCTGTAGATTGCTTTGGATAGTATAGTCATTTTCACCATGTTGATTCTTCCAATGCAAGAACATGGTATATCTCTCCATCTGTTTGTATCCTCTTTAATTTCTTTCGTCAGTATCTTATAATTTTCTGCGTACAAGTCTTTTGTCTCCTTAGGTAGGTTTATTCTTAGGTATTTTATTCTTACTGTTGCATTGATAAATGGGAGTATTTCCTGAATTTCTCTTTCAGATTTTTTATCATTAGTGTATAGGAATGCAAAAGATTTCTGTGCATTAATTTTGTATCCTGCTACTTTACCAAATTCATTGATGAGCTCTAGTAGTTTTCTGGTAGCATCTTTAGGATGCTCTATGTATAGTATAATGTCGTCTACAAACAGTGACAGTTTTACTTCTTTTCCGATTTGGATTCCTTTTATTTCTTTTTCTTCTCTGATTGCCATGGCTAAAACTTCCAAAACTTGATTGAGTAATAGTGGTGAGAGTGGGCAACCTTGTCTTGTTCCTGATCTTAGAAGAAACGGTTTCAGTTTTTCACCATTGAGAACAATGTTGGCTGTGGCTTTGTCATGTATGGCCTTTATTATTTTGAGGTAGGTTCCCTCTATGCCCACTTTCTGGAGAGTTTTTATCATAAATGGGTATTGAATTTTGTCAAAAGGTTTTTCTGCATCTATTGAGCTTATCATATAGGGTTTTTTTTGTTTTGTTTTGTTTTGTTTTGTTTTTTTTGTGGTACGTGGGCCTCTCACTGTTGTGGCCTCTCCCGTTGCGGAGCACAGGCTCCAGACGCGCAGGCTCAGCGGCCATGGCTCACGGGCCCAGCCGCTCCGCGGCACATGGGATCTTCCCGGACCGGGGCACGAACCCGTGTGCCCTGCATCGACAGGCGGATTCCCAACCACTACGCCACCAGGGAAGCCCTATCATATACTTTTTATCCCTCAGTTTGTTAATATGGTGTATCACATTCATTGATTTCTGTATATTGAAGAATCCTTGCATTCCTGGGATAAACCCCACTTGATCATGGTGTACGATCCTTTTAATGTGTTGTTGGATTCTGTTTGCTAGTATCTTGTTGAGGATTTTTGCCTCTATGTTCATCAGTGATATTGGCCTGTAGTTTTCTTTTTTTGTGACATCTGTGTCTGGTTTTGGTATCAGGGTGATGGTGACCTCGTAGAATGAGTATGGGAGTGTTCCTCCCTCTGCTATATTTTGGAATAGTTTGAGAAGGATAGGTGTTAGCTCATCTCTAAATGTCTGATAGAATTCACCTGTGAATCCCTCTGGTCCTGGGCTTTTGTTTGTTAGAAGATTTTTTTTTTAACTGACAGTTTTTTTAAAAAATTTTATTTTATTTATTTATTTTTGGCTGCATTGGGTCTTCGTTGCTGCGTGTTGGCTTTCTCTAGTTGCGGCAAGCAGGGGCTACTCTTCGATGCAGTGTGCAGGCTTCTCATTGCAGTGACTTCTCTTGTTGCGGAGCATGGGCTGTGTCACGAGGGCTTCACTAATTGCAGCAAATGGGCTCAGTAGTTGTGGCTTACGGGCTCTTGAGTGCAGGCTCAGTAGTTGTGGCACCCGGGCTTAGTTGCTCCACAGCATGTGGGATCTTCCTGGACCAGGGCTCGAATCCATGTCCCCTGCATTGGCAGGCCGATTCTTAACCACTGTGCCACCATGGAAGCCCCCCTTTTTTAAAAAAATAAATATATTTATTTATTTATCTTAAAAAAATATTTTTTGACTGCATTGGGTCTTCGTTGCTGCGCATGGGCTTTCTCTAGTTGTGGCGAGTGGGGGCTACTCTTCATTCCAGTGGCTTTTCCTGTTGCACAGCACAGGATCTAGGCGCGCAGGCTTCAGTAGTTGCACGCAGGCTCAGTAGTTGTGACTTGGGCTCAGTAGTTGTGGCTCATGGACTCTAGAGCACAGGCTCAGTAGCTGTGACACACAGGCTTAGTTGCTCTGTGGCATATGGGATCTTCCCGTACCAGGGCTCAAATCGATTCTTAACCACTGTGCCACCATGGAAGCCCCCCTTTTTTAAAAAAATAAATATATTTATTTATTTATCTTAAAAAAATATTTTTTGACTGCATTGGGTCTTCGTTGCTGCGCATGGGCTTTCTCTAGTTGTGGCGAGTGGGGGCTACTCTTCATTCCAGTGGCTTTTCCTGTTGCACAGCACAGGATCTAGGCGCGCAGGCTTCAGTAGTTGCACGCAGGCTCAGTAGTTGTGACTTGGGCTCAGTAGTTGTGGCTCATGGACTCTAGAGCACAGGCTCAGTAGCTGTGACACACAGGCTTAGTTGCTCTGTGGCACATGGGATCTTCCCGTACCAGGGCTCAAATCCTTGTCCCCTGCATTGGCAGGCGGATTCTTAACCACTGTGCCACCAGGGAAGTCCCTGCTGGAAGATTTTTTAATCACAGTTTCAATTTCAGTGCTTGTGACTGTTCTGTTCATATTTTCTATTTCTTCTGTTTCAGTCTTGGAAGGTTGTACTTTTCTAAGAATTTGTCCATTTCTTCCAGGTTGCCCATTTTATTGGCCTATAGTTGCTTGTAGTAGTCTCTCATGATCCTTTGTATTTCTACAGTGTCAGTTGTTACTTCTCCTTTTTCTTTTCAAATTCTGTTGATTTGAGTCTTCTCCCTTTTTTTCTTGATGAGTCTGGCTAGTGGTTTATCAATTTTGTTTATCTTCTCAAAGAACCATCTTTTAGTTTTATTGATCTTTGCTATTGTTTTCTTCATTTCATTTATTTCTGATCTGATCTTTATGATTTCTTTCCTTCTGCTAACTTTGGGTATTTTTTGTTCTTCTTTCTCTAATTGCTTTAGGT
>NC_041224.1:145124283-145125299 GCF_002837175.3 Physeter macrocephalus
TTTTGATTTCCTCTTTGATTTCTTCAGTGATCTCTTTGTTATTTAGTAGCTTATTGTTTAACTTCATTTGTTTGTATTTTTTACAGTTTTTTTCCTGTAATTGATATCTAGTCTCATAGTGTTGTGGTGAGAAAAGATACTTGATACGATTTGAATTTTCTTAAATTTACCGAGTCTTGATTTGTGACCCAAGGTATGATCTATCCTGGAGAATGTTCCATGAGCACTTGAAAAGAAAGTGTATTCTGTTGTTTTTTAATGGAATGTCCTATAAATATCAGTTAAGTCCATCTGGTCTAATGTGTCATTTAAAGCTTTTGTTTCCTTATTTATTTTCATTTTGGATGATCTGTCCATTGGTGAAAGTGGGGTGTTAAAGTCCCCTACTATAATTGTTACTGTTGATTTCCCCGTTTATGGCTGTTAGCATTTGCCTTATGTATTAAGGTGCTCCTATGTTGGGTGCATAAATATTTACAATTGTTATATCTTCTTCTTGGATTGATCCTTTGATCATTATGTAGTGTCTTTCTTTGTGTCTTGTTTTTATTTTAAAGTCTATTTTGTCTGATGTGAGTATTGGTACTCCAGCTTTCTTTTGATTTCCATTTGCATGGAATATCTGTTTCCATCCCCTCCTTTCAGTCTGTATGTGTCCCTAGGTCTGAAGTGGGTCTCTTGTAGACAGCATATATATGGGTCTTGTGTTTGTATCCATTCAGCCAGTCTGTGTCTTTTGGTGGGAACATTTAATCCATTCACATTTAAGGTAATTATCAATATGTATGTTCCTATTACCATTTTCTTTATTGTTTTGGCTTTGTTTTTGTAGGTCTTTTCCTTCTCTTGTGTTTCCTGCCTAGAGAAGTTCCTTTAGCATTTGTTGTAAAGGCAGTTTGGTGATGCTAAATTCTGTTAACTTGTGCTTGTCTGTAAAGGTTTTAATTTCTTCATCAAATCTGAATGAGATCCTTGCTGGGTAGAGTAATCTTGGTTGTAGGTTTAGCCCTTTTATC
>NC_041224.1:145125505-145146591 GCF_002837175.3 Physeter macrocephalus
TTCTTTGCATTTAATTTTTGATAGTTTGATTAATATGTGTCTTGTCATGTTTCTCCTTGGATTTATCCTGTATAGGACTCTCTGCACTTCCTGGACTTGGCTGACTATTTCCTTTCCCGTGTTAGGGAAGTTTTTGACTATAATCTCTTCAAATATTTTCTCAGACCCTTTCTTTTTCTCTTCTTCCTCTGGGACCCCTATAATTTGAATGTTGGTACGTTTAACCTTGTCCCAGAGGTCTCTGAGACTGTCCTCAATTCTTTTCATTCTTTTTTCTTTATTCTGCTCTGTGGCATTTATTTCTACTATTTTATCTTCCAGGTAACTTATCCATTCTTCTGCCTCAGTTATTCTGCTATTGAGTCCTTCTAGAGTATTTTTAATTTCATTTATTGTGTTGTTTGTCATTGTTTGTTTGCTCTTTCTTCTAGGTCCTTGTTAAACGTGTCTTGTATTTTCTCCATTCTATTTCCAAGATTTTGGATCAACTTTACTACCATTACTCTGAATTCTTTCTCAGGTAGGCTGCCTATTTTCTCTTCATTTGTTTCGTCTGGTGTGTTTTTACCTTCTTCATCTGCTGCATATTTCTCTGTCTTCTCATTTTGTTTAACTTACTGTGTTTGGGGTCTCCTTTTCTCAGGCTGCAGGTTTGTAATTCCCGTTATTTTTGGTGTCTGCCGCCAGTGGCTAAGGTTGGTTCAGTGGCTTGTGTAGGCTTCCTGGTGGAGGGGACTGATGCCTGTGCTCTGGTGGGTGGGGCTGGATCTTGTCCTTCTGGTGGGCAGGGCCACATCCGGTGGTGTGTTTTGAGGTGTCTGTGAACTTAGTATGACTTTAGGCAGCCTCCCTGCTAATGCATGAGGTTGTGTTCCTGTCTTGCTAGTTGTTTGGCATGGGGCATCCAGCACTGGAGCTTGCTGGCCATTGGGTGGATCTGGGTCTTAGTGTTGAGACGGATATCTCTGGGCGAGCTCTCACTGACTGATATTACATGGGGCCGGGAAGTCTCTGGTAGTCCAATAGCCTGCACTCCACTCTCCCACCTCAGAGGCTCTGGCCCGACACCCGCTGTGCACCAAGACCCTGCTAGCCAGTAGGCTCAGAAGAAAATGAAGAAAAAAACCAAAAAACAGATAGAACCCCAATCCAAATGGTAAAAGCAAAACTAAACAGGGAAAATCACACAAAGAAACATACACATACACACTCACAAAAAGAGAAAAAAGGAAAAAAAATTTTAAATATAAAATTAAAAATAATAATAAAATAAAAAATAAGGAAGAGAGCAACCAAATCAATAAACAAATCCACCAATGATAACAAGCATTAAAAACTAAAGTAAGATAAACATAAAACCAAAAACAAATCAGACACAGAAAGCAAACCCCCCAAATCTACAGTTTCTCCCAAAGTCAACCTCCTCAAATTTGGGAATATTTGTTGTCTATTCATGTATTCTACAGATGCAGGGTTTATCAAGTTGATTGTGGGGATTTAATCCGCTGCTCCTGAGGCTGCTGGGAGAGATTTCCCTTTCTCTTCTTTGTTCGCACAGCTCCTGGGGTTCACCTTTGGTTTTGGCCCCACCTTTGCATGTAGGCCGCCGTCAGGCATCTGTTCCCCACCCAGACAGGAGGGGGTTAAAGCAGCAGCTGATTAGGGCTCTCTTGCTCACTCAGGCCAGGGAGGAGAAGGAGTACGGCAGTCATAATTGGAATGCAGGGCGACCCTGCGGGGTCAGAGTCTGGGATGACATTACTCCAGCCTGAGGCGTGCTGTGTGTTCTCCTGGGGAAATTGTCCTTGGATCATGGGACCCTGGCAGTGGTGGGCTGCACAGACTCCGGGGTGGGGGTGGGGGTAGTGACCTGCGCTTGCACACAGGATTCTTGGTGGTAGTGGCAGCAGTGTTAGCGGTTCATGCCCATCTCTGGGGTCTGAGCTGATAGCCGCAGCTTGCGCCCATCTCTGGAGCTTGCTTAGGCAGTGCTCTGCCTTTGGTGGGCACATGGAGCAGGAATCCCCTCTCCTCACACACCCCAAAACAATGGTCTCTTGCCTCTCCGACAGGTCCAGACTTTTTCCCGGACTCCCTACTAGCTAGCTGTTATGCACTAGCCCCCTGCAGGATGTCTTCATGCAGCCAACCCCAGTCCTCTCCCTGGGGTCTGACCTCTGAAGCCTGAGCCTCAGCTCCCAGCCCCCGCCCTTCCTGGCAGGTGAGCAGACAAGCGTCTCAGGTTGGTGAGTGCTGGTGGGCACTGATCCTCTGTGCGGGAATCTCTCCGCTTTGCCTTCTGTACCCCTGTTGCTGCGCTCTCCTCCATGACTCTGAAGCTTCCCCCCTGCCCACCACCTGTCCCCACCAGTGAAGGGGCTGCCTAGTGTGTGGAAAGTTTTACTCCTTCACAGCTCCCTCCCAGAAGTGCAGGTCCCATCCCTATTCTTTTGTCTCTGTTTTTTCTTTTTTCTTTTGCCCTACCCAGGTACATGGGGATCTTCTTGCCTTTTGGGAAGTCTGAGGACTTCTGCCAGTGTTCAGTAGGTGTTCTGTAGGAGTTATTCCACATGTAGACGTATTTTTGATGTATTTGTGGGGAGGAAGGTGATCTCCGTGTCCTACTCCTCTGCCATCTTGAAGGTCTCCTCCAAAAAAAATTTTTTTATTTCTATTTTTTGGAGTATAGATGATTTACAATGTTGTGTTAGTTTCTGATGTACAGCAAAGTGAATCAGTTATACATGTATCAACTCTTTTTTTAGATTCTTTCCCCATATAGGTCATTACAGAGTACTGAGTAGAGTTCCCTGTGCTATACAGTAGGTCCTAATTAGTTACCTATTTTATATATAGTAGTGTGTATTTGTCATTCCCAATCTCCCAATTTATCTCTTCCTCCACCCTTACACCCTGGTAACCATAAGTTTGTTTTCTACATCTGTAACCCTATTTCTGTTTTGTAGATAAGTTTATTTGTACCTTTTTTTAGATTCCACATATAAGCAATATCATATGACAATTGTCTTTCTCTGTCTGACTTACTTCAGTCAGTATGACAATCTTTCGGTCCATCCATGTTGCTGCAAATGGCATTATTTTGTTCTTTTTTATGGCTGAGTAATATTCCACTGTATATATGTACCACATATTCTTTATCCATTCATCTGCTGATGGACATTTAGGTTGCTTCCATGTCCTGGCTATTGTAAATAATGCTGCAATGGACATTGGGGTGCATGTATCTTTTCGAATTATGGTTTTCTCCAGATATATGCCCAGGAGTGGGATTGTTAGATCATATGGTAGCTCTATTTTTAGGTTTTTAAGGAACCGCCATACTGTTCTCTATAGTGGCCATACCAATTTACATTCCCACCAATAGTGTAGGAGGGTTGCCTTTTCTCCACACCCTCTCCAGCATTTATTGTTGGTAGATTTTTTGATGATGGCCATTCTGACTGGTATGAGGTGATACCTCATTATAGTTTTGATTAGCATTTCTCTAATAATTAGTGATATTGAACATCTTTTCATGTGCTTTTTGTCCATATGTATGTCTTCTTTGGAGAAATGTCTATTTAGCTCTTCTGCCCATTTTTTTGATTGGGTTTTTTGTTTTTCTGACATAGAGCTGCACGAGCTGTTTGTATATCTTGGAGATTAATCCCTTGTCGGTCGCTTAATTTGAAAATACTTTCTCCCATTCTGAGGGTTGTCTTTTCATATTATTTATGGTTTCCTTTGCTGTGCAAAAGGGTTTAAGTTTCATTAGGTCCCATTTGTTATTTTTGTTTTTATGTTCATTACTCTAGGAGGTGGATCCAAAAAGATACTGCTACAATACTGCCTATGTTCTCCTCTAAGAGTTTATAGTGTCCAGCCTTACATTTTGGTCTTTTAAAGTTTTATTTTATTTTTATTTTTATTTTATTTATTTATTTTTGGTTGCATTGGGTCTTCGTTGCTGCATGAGGGCTTTCTCTAGTTGCATCAAGACGGGGCTACTCTTCATTGTGGTACGTGGGCTGCAGTGGCTTCTCTTGTTGTGGAGCTCAAGCTTTAGGTATGCAGGCTTCAGTAGTTGTGGAAGTTAGGCTCAGTAATTGTGGCTCATGGGGTTTAGAGTGCAGGCTCAGTAGTTCTGGCACACAGGCTTAGTTGCTCTGTGGCATGTGGGATCTTTCCAGACCAGGGATCAAACCCGTGTCCCTGCATTGGCAGGCAGATTCTTAACCACTGCGCCACCAGGGAAGTCCCTACATTTAGGTCTTTAATCCATTTTGAGTTTATTTTTGTGTATGATGTTAGAGAATGTTCTAATTTCATTGTTTTACATGTAGCTGTCCAGTTTTCCCAACACTAGTTATTGAAGAGACTGTCTTTTCTCCATTGTATATTCTTGCCTCCTTTATCATAGATGAATTGACCATAGGTGCATGGGTTTATCTCTGGGCTTTCTGTCCTGTTCCATTGATCTATATTTCTGTTTTTGTGCCAGTACCATACTGTTCTGACTACTGTAGCTTTGTAGTGTA
This sequence comes from Physeter macrocephalus, assembly GCF_002837175.3. Lineage (NCBI taxonomy): Eukaryota > Metazoa > Chordata > Mammalia > Artiodactyla > Physeteridae > Physeter > Physeter macrocephalus. The sequence goes on from NC_041224.1 coordinate 145,130,044, forward strand.
GTCTAAAGTCAGGGGGCTTCCCTGGTGGTGCAGTGGCTGAGAGTCTGCCTGCCGATGCAGGGGACACGGCTTCGTGCCCTGGTCCGGAAGGATCCCACATGCCACGGAGCGGCTGGGCCCGTGAGCCATGGCCGCTGGGCCTGCGCGTCTGGAGCCTGTGCTCCGCTACGGGAGAGGCCACAACAGTGAGAGGCCCGCGTACCGCAAAAAAATAAATAAATAAATAAATAAAAAATAAAGTCAGGGAGCCTGATTCCTCCAACTCTGTTTTTCTTTCTCAGTATTGCTTTGGATTTGGGATCTTTACTGTTTCCATGCAAATTTAAAAAATTTTTGTTCTAGTTCTGTGAAAAATGCCATTGTTAATTTGAGAAGGATTACATTGAATCTGTAGATTGCCTTAGGTAGTATAGTCATTTTGACAATATTGATTCTACCAGTCCAAGTACATGGTATATCTTTCCATCTGTTTGTATTATCCTCAATTTCTTTCATCAGTGTCCTATAGTTTTCAGAGTACAGGTCTTTTGCCTCCTGAAGTTTTACTTCTTCTTTTTCAATTTGGATTCCTTTTATTCCTTTTTCTTGTCTCATTGCTGTGGCTAGGACTTCCAAAACAATTTTGAATAAAAGTGGTGACAGTGGACATCCTTGTCTTCCTCCTGGTCTTAGAAGGAATATTTTCAGCTTTTCACCATTGAGAAAGATGTTACCTGTGGGTTTGTCATATATGGCCTTTATTTATTATGTTGAGGTAAGTTCCCTCTATGTCCACTTTCTGGAGAATTTTTATCATAAATGAATGTTGAAAGGAGCACTATTCTTTTAAGAAGTTACATGCTAGAGATAGAAGAAAGAGGAAAAAAATTGATTTTTACAGTTGGGCAGGCACTTGCATCTTTGAGGAGCTCTGGTTAATGTGTAATGTAGATGTACAGTGCACATTAGGGAGGCAGGAGGCCCAAACAAATACACACAGAGAATTTTGTGTTTAATTTTTTCTTGTCCTGCCTTAAAATATAAATTTTATTTCATCACTGCATATCAACATAGATGATTCTCAAGAACAAATTGTTGAGAGAAAAATTCAAGTCACAGAGGAAAAACACAGTATGATTTCATTTATACAGAGACCAGAGAAACACAGACCCAGATAATATATAGTGGTTACATCTTGGGCAATGGGGAAAGGGAATGAAGTAGCTTCTAAGGTACCAGTGACTTTCTATTTCTGAATTGGGGTGGATGATCCTTTTATTAGGATTCTCTAAACTGCGCAGATACCTTTCGAAAAAAGGAATGAAAACAAAAATTTTTAAATTACAGCCATCATGGTGGAGTTTGTGTTTCATCATACCACAGCAAAGCCTGTGGCACATTTGCCAGAGTTTATGGACTCCTGATCCACAGGTACCTGAGATTATAGCAATATCTGGGTATTACTGTACTTACAGCATACATTTATAGTGTACCTTTGGCCAAGGTTCACTTTTATTTGCAAGTGGCAGAAACTAAACTCAAATTAATTTAAACACAAAAGGGTATCTATAGGCTGTGTAACTGGGAAATGCAAGATTGCTTCCAGCTTCAACTACAGCTAGATTCAGAGTCTCAGATGATGTCATTGGAATAATGTCACAAACCCACAATTCTCAGCATTTTCTTCTCGCTGCTTTTGGCTTTATGCTCTTACAGGCTTTCTCCAAATGGTGGCAATGATGGCCATCTGCCACTATAGACTTATTTTCCTCACAGCAGCAGAAGAGTGCCTTTTCTTCAGCACAAATGTCCCAAAGAGGGCTGTGATTACCCTTGCTTGGTTCCTCCCCATGATCAATCTCTGCTGCCACAGATTGCAGTATCTAGCTAGGTCTGCACCATCTGTTTATTTCCTGAGGTGATGATGGTGGTGGTGGTATATGCAGAAGTGTACCCCTGATGGAGAGGGGTAGGAAATCAGCCCCACAAGAAATGGAGTCCCCACAAGAAAGCAGGGAGGAAATGTCTACTGGGTAGAAATGACTATCATAATTCTCTGGCAATACTAAAGTGGCCTGTCATGTCCAGCATCATGTGTTTGTTGCTCACAAGAATAATTTCAGATCCTCAATAGGCACTCCTGTTTCAAATTCTTAAACTTTGGAATCAACTCCAAGAAATTATCATCCTTCTTATGGTATATGAACCATTTCAGTACCTGGATCTGGCAAGTATCCAACAATATTATAGTTCAAGGATTAGCTCTATTCTAAAATTAATATTCTATAGTTCTAGAATTTCTCAAGAAAGTCATGTATTACAGCATACATAATGTGACATTTTACGATTTATGCAAAATGATTCACAAATTATCTTAACCAATGGCCCCACACCGTCAATGCCAATAGCTTTTCTCTTGGCTTAATTGCTTGCTCGTGGACTAATTATTTTACTTTGTTTAAAGCACGTATTGCTGCCCAGGATACCAGACAAGTGCTAAAAATTTCAGACTAGATTTTGGAACTCATTTAGAGATAGTTTTGTCCATTGCCTCCCCAGTTTTCTTCCCGCTTTCCATTTTGCTTCATTAGCTATTAAACTCTTATTCTCTACCTCCCACATCATCAGAGCCATTTCATCATGTTTGCAGAATTTGATGTCCAACGTGTGTTGTGTTGAAGGCAGTATGTGTGGTGGTTAGGAGATCAACTTTAGAGACAAGTAAAAGTAAGCTCAATTTCTAACTCTGTTACTTGCTGGCTGTGTAGTCTTGGAATAGATCACAATGCTTACCTTGTAGGAATTTTGCAAAGAATAAATGAGGTTATTTATGAAAAAAGTTTAACACATTCGCCGGCATATAGGAAACATTTAATAAATTGTAGTTCTTATTGTTGATCCTCTTCTCTTTACAAGGTGCTAAAATTGCTATTTTTTTTTCCTTTGAAATATTCATTGTATTTGAAGTTTTCTATTTCCCCCCATCCTTTATTCTAGTTTCCTACCTTTCGGTCACTGAAACAAAATTTCTTTCTACAATGAAAGATCCTGAAATAATGCAGTACCTCACTTGAAGAAAAACTGATTTAGAGAGTAAAATGAATTTGTCGAGTCAGTTTTGTTTAGAGTTGTTATTAAAATTTGGCAGTTACTAAGTATACGATACAGGAAGAGACAATCTGACTATAAAATACATAGACCACCATAACTGTGAAATTTTAGAAACTTACAGGAACCCTAGGTTGGATTTCCTTATCATTGTTGCATGAGTTTCACAACATATTTATGAAAAAGAAAAAAGGTGAAGAAAGGGATATTATGAAAAGAAAGGAAACATAAAAGTTGTAAATATTTTATTGCCACACTAAAGAATATTTTTAATTGGAGTTGTGCATGAATATGGTACCTGTGTGATTAACTTTCTGTATTGAATTGATAAGTGCTTTTAAGTTGAGAAACACTGCCCCAAGTCTATATTACACCATGTTTATGCTTTTTTGTCTGTAAATTTAAACAGATATGCTGCTAAAGGTACCAGATTTTACTGCAATATTCTTATGATTCTGAATCTATTATAAAATAAGTTTTAGAAACATTCCTGATGCCATTAACAAAAGAACCTTGACAAGTGAAGTGTTCCTTTTACTTTTACCCGTTTAGTTACATACAGTCACATTCTAGTTGAAAGTTAGTCATAACTTTAAAGGTTTTCCATTAGTATTTCACATTTGTTGAACATTATAAATTGGAAAATTTTGGTTATTATTGCAATATCCAGATACTGAAAATGTTGGAAATTATAAAGGATGAAAATATTAGTTGTGTCTCTGACCAGTGAATATTGCTTCTAGTGGATTGAAAAGAATCATTTTTTAAAGTCATGCTTGTTCAATGAACCTAATGTTTATTGGAGTAAGACTGTCACTATGCATATTAAAAATAGTTGGGCTGAATCTCATACCCATTCAAAGATTTCTCAATTAAATGCTGATAAACTGGCTAGCCTCCTCTCAGTTTAGACAAAAGCTAAAAGATTAATTCACTTCAGCTACCTCTTGTTAAGTATTTGTTTTCAGCAATGTAGGGCAGATGACCAAAGAAAGGAATACATGGCTGAAAGAAGGATTAGGGTGGTAGAAATGGTTGTTTCATGTTTCAAAGAGTGTTTTCAATCTTTTATTCTTTACAACTTAAGCTGCTTATTTTGTTTGACATGTTTTTTCAGCGACTGCTGTTGATAGCACCTCTTTGTTTTGGATATCTGCTTTTATTTTCTTTCAGACTTTGTTGGCTTAATCTCTTTTATAATTCCAACTTTTCCTTACCTTTAACCTCCACCTGGCTTTTGATGTATCCTTTTTTCTGTTGCTCACACAGGAAAGCTAACTTTTTTTTTTTCATAGAAATTCTAGCTAACAGCTTGAGGGCACTGGTGGAAGAAATATAGTTGCAATGACTCCATGGTTACAATAATTGTGCCTTCAGACCTCCTGGAAAGAGTTTCCTTTGGTAAATGCCTCTGGTCTAATAGACCCTAAAGAACTAAAGAATCTCTCTCTGGCGTGTGTGTGTGTGTGTGTGTGTGTGTGTGTGTGTGTGTGTGTGTGTGTGTGTATGTATGGACCTCTCTACATATGTCTACATGTATATACCACATACAAATATATATATATCATAAAAACAGAAATATAGATGTGAAATAAGATCTTCACACAACAAAGCACACAAATCAAATTAGTGCCAGCCCACAACAGAATATCATGTCTGTCTAAGTAGCATGTTAAAGAAAGTCTTGTCTCATAAAACCATCTGGGGTGGATTTATTAGAAATGTCATCAGCACCACAATTCTTTCTGCATATTAGTTTCATTTCAATGTTTATGAGGCCATATGTGTCAACCTGGGCTCTTACATAATCATTGAAATTTATACTTACAAATTTATGAATCTTGTATATTCAAATATTTTTATATACTTATGAATTTATGTATTTTACAACAAATGAAAAATGCAGGAGATTTATCTATACATATGATTTCATCTATGTAAAGTATACAAAAAAGATTAGAAGAAAATACATAAAATGATAACGATTGTCCCTTGTATTTTTCCTTCATTTTATTTTCATGTCATTTTCAAATTCTAAATAATTATCTTTACAATTTGCAGAAATTAAATAAGACATTGTTGGGCTTCCCTGGTGGCACAGTGGTTGAGAGTCCGCCTGCCGAAGCAGGGCACACGGGTTCGTGCCCAGGTCCGGGAAGATCCCACATGCTGCGGAGCGGCTGGGCCCGTGAGCCATGGCCGATGAGCCTGCGCGTCCGGAGCCTGTGCTCCGCAACGGGAGAGGCCACAACAGTGAGAGGCCCGCATACCAAAAAAAAAAAAAAAAAAAGACATTGTTTTAACATATTCATATAGCTGTATGGTGATTTCTAGTATGTAATGACTGTTGTAAAGGTTAGCAGTCCAAATGCAATAATTTAACATTCTATATGTAACTGTACATTTCAGTTTATTTATTTCTTTTCTTTTTTTTTTTTTTTACGGTACGTGGGCCTCTCACTGTCGTGGCCTCTCCCGTTGCGGAGCACAGGCTCCGGACGCGCAGGCTCAGCGGCCATGGCTCACGGGACCAGCCGCTCCGCGGCATGTGGGATCTTCCCAGACCGGGGCACGAACCCGTGTCCCCTGCATCGGCAGGCAGACTCTCAACCACTGAGCCACCAGGGAAGCCCCAGTTTATTTCTTTTGAAAAAGAAAGTTTATTCCAGAGCTTTCTCAAAATATGAACAAAATGTATTAAATCGAAGTGTAATAACTTTAAAAAAGTGGTCTCCAAACTTTTTTGCATACTATTTATTTCTACATTAAATATGTGTATTACTGTACTAATATATAATGTACATTATGCAATACATAGACATTTTTAAGGGTGAAATAAAAATATAAATCGACATTTATTTAATTGTTTCTTCCGATACCTAGTGGATTGTCTTGTGTAGCCCTGAAGGACACACACGAGACTTTGGAGACCATTGCCTTAGAAAACTAAAAAGTCAAATAACTTAGGGTTTTACATTTATTTACATGATGTGTTCCTTTCCATTTAAAAAAAAAGATGTGAGAGTAAATCATAGAAAGAAAATGAGAACTAAAATTTGCATGTCTTTGGTGCTAGATTTTGCATTCATTTTTTTGAAGTTTGTGTTTACTATTTAAGTTCAAAATTTGGCATTCGCTGCTTAAAATTATGTTTCATAGAATTTTATAGGAAAGGCTGGAAGTATAAATGAAACTGTCAGGCACAGCCCATGAACTAGAAAATGTGCGCAGGGCAAGGTTAGGCTGTGTATAAGATACACTCCAACACATAATCTAGAGAGCTGTCCTTGGGCAAAGACGAGCACCACTGGTTTGAATTAGATGAGTGTTTGGCTGCTTCTTTTAGCCTCCTAGTACACTGTTCCTCAGGAATAAGCAAATAGTTCAAGGAATTCAAGCAGGAGCTCAAAAAATATTTCCAATCTCTGTAGTATCCATTTTTTAGCAGGCATACGGATAAGGGGATGGGAAATTAATACTGAGTCATGTACAAGGGAGAAAAAAATCTAATATCCCTGAAGAAAAGAAACCTTGTTCACTGATGCAAAAAAAACATTATTAATAAATTTATATTTAATAAACCAATCAATGTTAGCTCAATATTCTAAATAGAAAGGATCAGGGAGGTAATAAACTGAAAGAAAAACATAACCATTTTTTTGTTTTTATTTTGAAAGTGTTTAGATCAGATTTGTAGTATGTACATACGAGTGGATTATCTCCAAATCTATGTTAAATTAATAATCAACTACACCTTCACTTTTAGACTTGTCAAAATTACTTAAGAGAAGCAAAATGAGCAGATTTAATTTTTATCTGTCTGCTCATTGGATATACAAATAAGTAATGAAATAAGCAAGAACTAACACCCACATTTGTTCATCATTTTTTATGTCATCCAGTTGGTTGGCTATATTAGCATAATACTTCCTTTTTAAAAGATTTATTGGGGGAAAAATGCTATCAGCAACATGTTTTGGACAATTCAGGAAACTAGAATGGACTATATTGTTAAATTTCTTGGGCATAAATATGGCATTGTGGTCATGTAGGAGAATACATGCTGAACTATTTAGTAGTGAAATGTCACGGTGCCTGCAACTTATTTTCAAATGGTTCAGAAAGTGAGAGAGAGAAAAAAACAAATTGGTAAAATGCTAACAAGTGGTGAATCCAGGCAAAGAATATATGTAGATTTATTATACTGTTATTTCCTTTTTTTCTGTAGATTTGAAATAAAAAGTTGGAGGAAAATGTTGTAAACAAAAAAGTTTTTGAAGCCTGTAAAAGGGTTTTTCCCTTTGAAGCGTTTTGTAAAGAAGCAATACCCATGGCTTTTATTTTATTTTTTAAATATTTTTTTTTTTTTTTTTTTTTTAGGCTGTACCAGTTCTTAGTTGCAGCACACGGGATCTTCATTGCAGCATGTTTAGTTGCAGCATGCGGGCTCTTAGTTGCAGCATGTGGTCTTGTAGGTGCGGCATGCATATGGGATCTAGTTCCCTGAACAGGAATCGAACCTGGGCCCCCTGCATTGGGAGTGTGGATTCTTACCCACTGGACCACCAGGGAAGTTCCCCCATGGCTTTTACAGGCTAAATAAAACCTACTTTAGGGAATTCCCTGGCAGTCCAGTGGTTAGGACTCTGCTCTTTCTTTCACTGCCAAGGGATCGGGGAACTAAGATCCCGAAAGCCACAGGGTGAGGCCAAAAAACCTATTTTAATTCCTGAATAGTATTCTAATTTAGCTGAAATACAGGTTTATGACCAAATACTAAACTTTTGTCTTCCCAAGAAATTTTGAAAGGAAGGCAGTATAGGTAACTCACAACAAGTTTGCAAGATGGGATTCTTTGGCATCAGATCAGGATTATAAACATTGGGGGGATAGCTGCTGTAGGTAGAAAATATGACTATGTCTGGTCATAGATAAAACTGACATGTTAGTCTACAGATTGGACTAATGACACATACCTGAAAGCTTAGCATAATATACTGCAAGGACCTCCACAGTGTTTGTATCAGTGAGGCTCTAGTCAGAAAAATAGAAATCACTTTTCGAAAGAGAGAGTTTAACGCAGGGAATTGGTTACACAATTGATTGAAGCGCTGAGGCTGAGAAGCCAAAGGGGACAGTGAAGCAAGAGTTAGCAGAGCAAGGAGCCTCTACCACCTCTAGAGCTGAGGGGACGGTGGGAGGAGATGGTGTCATCAGAGCCTGGAAGCTGGGGCTATCCTTGGGAGCTAGAGCCAGGGCGCTATGGGGTGGTGGGGCGGCTGCCAGGTAGGAGCAGGACCCCCGAAGGGAGGGGCTTTTCCATGGGATCTGGAGCTACCAAGGAGACAGTCACTGCCAGAGAGACGGGGAGAAATCCCTGCCTTGCCCCTTCCTCCCCACTCTAACCTTTCACTAGTGCTTCTCCATAGCTGAACCTTTGGGGAAGCCACTGGGCAAGGGAGTTTGTGAAAAGTAATTTCTTGTAATAAAGAACAGAGTAGGGAGGACTTCCCTGGTGGCGCAGTGGTTAAGAATCCGCCTGCCAATGCAGGGGACACGGGTTCGATCCCTGGTCCGGGAAGATCCCACATGCCGTGGAGCAACTAAGCCCGTGCGCCACAACTACTGAGCCTGCGCTCTAGAGCCCGCGAGCCACAACTACTGAGCCCGCGTGCCACAACTGCTGAAGCCTGTGCTTCTAGAGCCCATGCTCCGCAACAAGAGAAGCCACCGCAATGAGAAGCCCGCACACTGCAATGAAGAGTAGCACCCGCTTGCTGCAACTAGAGAAAGCCTGGGCGCCGCAACAAAGACCCAACGCAGCCAAAAATAAATAAAATAAAAAATAAATTAATTAAAAAAAAAAAGAACAGAGTAGGGAGAGGGCAAGGGATGGATCTGAGAGCCAGCAGCTAGAGAAGAGGCAAACATACTATTATACTTTTTTGCTGTTTTGCTAAAATTTCTCAAATTCACGATCATGATAAGCTTTTCAGAAACAATAGGAGATACGAAATTCTGGTAATAATGGTTGATGAGTTGATTTAAGACTAATGAGAAAATAGGATTTGAACAACATGTGTTCAAAGTATATCTGGACTTCTACAGGATTGTTACAAAATATCAAATTCATTTTGTACCTTCAGTTAATAGTCAAATATTTGTATAATTATATCTGCCATTGGTATTACCTAACTAATATGTGAACAAAAATCTCTGGAGAGTGGAATTAGTTTTCTAGGAGAATTTACAATCTTAAATTTTGAATACCTGGTTGCCTGAAGGTAAAGCATCATCCCTGGGATATTGAACACTGTTGGGACAGCTGGCGCAAAAAAGGGAACAGTTTCTATGCTGTTGTGTGGTTAAGTATATAATATATTCAGTGATCCACTGGCAGGGAGTTGTACAACGGCACAGAAGCACAGATTTATCAGTGATGAAAAGCTCCATTGATTATTCTCTTCTAGGTAGACCATACTCTAGATAGGGAAGAAATTCTGGGACAACATTCAACATCTTTTCAGTCTGTAGACCACATCAGGGGAAGAAAGAGGAAATAAAAACCTTGCATTTCACCTATCCTACCTGCTTCCACTTCCCTCTGTAAAGAAAACTTCTGTGGGAGAGAGGGACAAAAATGTCCTGTGACCTACTTCTGTCTCAGCTAGATCACTTTATCATACTAGAAGCAAGCACATGGGGATGGGATTGAAGATTTGGTGGTAGAATGGAGGGAGCAATGAGTAACAAGATCTAGAGGACAAGATCTAGTTGGCCCTTGTTGATGAGTTCATGCTTAGAAAGTGAACACGAAATGCAGAGTCTAAATTAAAGATGACAAAAAGGCAGAGATGTTTTATTCAGCTTGCACAATTTTTTTTTAGAATTTTAATTTATTTAACATTACAAGTTGATAATTTCATTAAAAATGTAAATTCTAGCTTCTCTTATGATTGGGATGCTCTGGCCGCACTGGGCCCTCATCCGGCATGGTAAACATTTGCTGGAGCAGGCCCTTTCCAGTACTGCATATCCCAGCTTTACCTGGTTCAGGCATGGGTGCCTGGCCTCTGTCAGCAAATAATCCTCTTTTCTTCTCTTCATTCTAGACTGGCTAAGGATTTGTACTAGCTATCACCCTCATATTCTGTCCTCTCATATTGAATCAGTTTCTATAATGCTTAGGGTCTAGTACTTGGTAAGTCAGTAGTTGTTGAATCAGTGAAACCCCAGCCCAGAAATTTTAGTAAATACTCCCGTTTCAAATTCCTTGTGAAGGACGAATGTGTGAAAGTGATTGTGTGATTACATGCACAAACACATCTTTGCCTATAACTAAAAGAATTTGCTTTGACTTGAAATAAATAGATTACAAAACCAAAACAATTTTTAAAAATCTAGAATAGGGAAGTCCCTGGCGGTCCAGTGGTTAGGACTTGGTGCTTTCACTGCCGGGGCTCTGGGTTCAATCACTGGTCGGGGAACTAAGATCCCGCAAGCTGTGGCGTGGCCAAAAACTTCAAACAAACAAACAAATGAACAAAAAAAAGCAAAACTAGAATAAAAGGCAAATATCCAGTGATAAACGTCAACTAGCTGAGGTTAAGTCTTCATGTAAGCTTACTTTGAGTCTTTCCCTTTTGTAATGCTTACCCCATTACAACTTGTTTGTTGCTTTGCACCCTGGCTAGACCATAAGGTCCTAATGGCAAGAATTCTGTTAGTCTTTTATACTGGCATATTCTAAAGTACATATCAAAGGAGTTCATTCGTTCAATAAATAGATGAAAATATATCAAGAAACTTTTTGCTCATTTGTTGCTCAAGCAAAGCTATAGCAACTAAACAGCATTATTTTCAGATTCCTAGCAACCAGAACAAAGAGAGAAGCCGCCAAGGGCCTTAGCTTGTGGCCTAACAAGCCAGGGATTAGCCTTTGTCTCGGAAAGCAGTGTGGAAAAAACAAATACTCTAGCTAAGAAAGTCACTGTGGATTCCTACTTGTTAGTGCCTTGAGGAGCAGAGTACAGGGTCCATATCACTGGCCTGGGTTTCAGGGCAGGATTTTGGTCTCTTGAAAGGACACAGTCATAGAGGAACTGGCTTTCAGATGGGAACCTAGTTGATAAAGAACACAATGCAAACCTTGTTACTTGCAAGGAGGGTTTAGGAGGTTACAGAATCCCATTATTAGTCCTGTCCAACAAGATTAGAGCAGGACAAGCTTAATTAGTAGGAAGTGACTGGAGCTAATGCACTAAACTTCCCACTTTCAGGATTGGTCCCAGAGTCTAGGGGGTGGTTAAAACATCAGTGGCTGGGGATACCAAGAACAGAGAATCAGGCAGGCCATTAAAAATCCTAGGGTTGGGCTTCCCTGGTGGCGCAGTGGTTGAGAGTCCACCTGCCAATTCAGGAGACACGGGTTCGTGCCCCAGTCCGGGAAGATCCCACATGCCACAGAGCTGAGCCATGGCCGCTGAGCCTGTGCGTCTGGAGCCTGTGCTCCGCAACGGGAGAGGCCACAACAGTGAGAGGCCCCCGTACAGCAAAAAAAAAAAAAAAAAAAAAAAAAAAAAAAAAAAATCCTAAGGTTAATACCAATCTAGTTGTTTCATCTCATAATGTGTCTTGTTGTGCCATAGTGACATGGGAAAATGGAATAAAAATAGTAAAATACCAGAAGGAAAAATGAGATATACTGCAAAAATGCTTTAAAACCCCAAGGTCTTGATGTAAATAATAGTGAAAAATGCTCAGTGCTCAGTAAAGCTAGACTCCACTACCCTGTGCATGCTTGGATGCTGTGCTATACATTCACAGACCCCTTTGGATTCTCTCTGGTGGCACACTGATCCTCAGTGATTACTCAGTATTTTCAAGAATGTCTTGTGAATTTCAAAGACAATCTCTTGTAAATTCCTTCATTGAGGCTTTCATTAAAAGTCATTTTTTAGTTGACCAGTCTTAAATATTCAGATAACTGAAAAATGAATTCACCAGAAAACAGAAGCTAGAAACAGACCCATGGATAACTGGAAATTTGATATAAGACAGAGGTGGCCTGACAGATCAACAAAGAAGTATAAACCAACTGGAAAATGGGCAAATGAAAGAATTAGATATCTCACATCTAATCTTAGCTATATGAAATAATCATATCATATCTTAGAAGGGGAGCATTTATGGCCAAAAAACATGTGGAAAATTCTTAACCTCATTAGTGATCAGAGAAATACAAGCTAAAACCAGTGAGATACCATTTCATACCTACCAGACTCGCAAAAAAAACTTGAAAATTGGTCAATTTTTGATGTTGGTGAGGAAATGGAGCCACAGAAACCCTCATATACTCCCTGTGGGACTGTACCTTTAATCATGACTTTGGGTAACAATTTTGTATTGCCTTATAAGTTGAAAATACCATTTCTAACGATCCTAGATATTTACCCTAAAGAACAATTTTTACACTCACCAGTAGGAATGTGCAGGAGTTTCTTAGCTGTGCTATTCATAATAGCAAAAAGCTGGAAACATCATCAAAGGATAAAACTGTGGTGTAGTTAAACAATGGAATACTATACAGCAGTAAAAAGGATGGACTACAGCTATAGGCATGAATATGGATGAGAATCTCAAAAATGCTGAGTGAGGAAGTAAAGTTAGCACAGAAAACTACTTAGAGTATGATTCTATTATATAAAGGTCAAGGACAGGCAAAACTAAAAACATACAATTCAAAAATATATAATTAGAAAGCAAAAAGTATTTTAAAAGTTGGTGTTTATTATTCTTTAAACTGTACATACTTATTGTATTTTACTCCTACATTTATATTTCACAGTAATAAAGTAAAATAGAAAGTATTCATTTAATTCTGTATTCTGTGAGAGTATTACCCACTTGCTCCTGATCTCTGCTTGACATCTTTATGAGACTAGCCTTCCAAACATGGTTTACATCAACCAGATCCCTACTCAGACAGCATCAAGGCTTCCTATTCACCACAGTGTGAAGTACAATCACTCTGGGTAATAGAGGATTCAAGGCCCTCCCTAGTTTGACCCCAGTTGACCTTTCTTGTCTTGTTTTCCACCACAGCATGTGCTGTAGCCACATGGATCCACTCACTAATACTGAAACACACTGTGAGTTTTTTCACCTCTTGGTCTTTGTTTCTGCCATTTTTACTACTTACTAGTTTTAATTCTAAAAACTGTACTCTTTATCACCATCAAGCTACCTACCAGCAGTTACTATTTTGCATTTTTAAAATAAGCTATCTAGTTTCAATATGTTGTAAAGAGCAAGATTGTGGGGTATAAAGCAACAGACTTCAGTTTTAAATGGAAAGTGCAGATACCAATGCATTTGCCTGTGCTTGTTTGTGACTATCTTTCTGAAAGAAGAAATTTTTGTTTGATCTGAGCACATCTTGTTTTTGCAACATGATTATAGAATTAGCAATTCTGACCACTCATAGACTCTTACAACTATAATAAAATTATTAGCGCTTTGTATTTGTATGACAGGCTGTGAGTAACACAGCCATTCAGTTGATTATCAAGTAACATAAGATTTCTCCCTCATCTTACAGTTTAAGGAACTGAAGACAAGAGAGAACGTTTTAATCAATAAAATCTGGTAGGTAGGTTTAAATGATTGCATTAATAGTAGAAATAAAAATGGCAACAATAATAATATCCTGAATATGAAAGTCCATCAGATCCTGAGTTTTTCCTGTAACCTGAACAACTCTACTTACAGCAAAATTTACTAAATAAAGATGAATTTATTCAACAAACATTTGCTGACCACCTGCCAAAATGCAAGGCAACGTGTTATGCACTGATAGAATTACAAAGATTAATGATATGACATAGTATCTCCAAGAAGCTTCAAGGTAGGAGGAGGAAGCTAACAGTATTTTAGATCAGGTAATATAATAGCTTTTGTATGTGTGCCACAGACTAGACATTGTGTTCTCAGTTAACACCCTAAAAAGAGAACCTAGTACTTTTCCTTTAACATTAAAAGCCTTCAGAGTATATTCAGTAAATTAGTAAGCACACCAAGGAGGAGGGAGCCCTCTGACCTCTATCAGTATATTGTTTTTCATTTAAACAGCATCTTAGTTCACTGGAGGCCTTAAGTGAATGTTTATTACAATATTTATTCCTCTTGATTAAGATGATAGCAGACGATTAATGGGTTCCGTATCACAATTAAAATGAAAATTTCCACTTCCTGATAAACAGGAATATCCAGATGATAACAACTCTGAAACTTAAATCAGAGAAATTACTACATAACCCTTAGGTGATAACAATCTTTTGTAAATGTGTCTGATGCTAGAAGGTTAGCAGTTATAGCTCTGAACTATTATGAAGGTCATAGTTCAATTAGTACAGCTGTAGACATTCCTTTGAACTTAAGTAACTTTTGCTATGAACAACATACATTTCTCAGCACAAGTCTTCTCTTTGTCTTTTAGTTTGATTACTATTATGAAAATGCCAAATAATACAGGCTAGTAATATTGATGGCAAAATAATTAGTAATAAAGAGAATTTTGCATTATGGATCTTTGGATGAGTTCAAATAGAGAGAAATCAAAGGACTATTTTGTTGATAAGTGATTCTACCTGCTATCAAGTAGGCAGCACTTTGAAGGAGATCATGTAGGAGTAGGAATTTCTTATGTCAACGATTATTTTCATATACATATACCACTTTTCCATAGTCAAGCAAACTAAAATATATTGTTATTGAATTTTAGAGACTGTCAATGGCACACTTCCTTTAAACAAAATTGTGTACAGTGGCCCAGCATATAAAACTAACAAAAATGGAACTGTTCTGGAAGGGAGTAAGAAATTCTCCTTTATCTAACAAAGGGAGAAAATAAGTAAGCTACATCATGACGCTTATGATGAGAAGGATGATTCACAGCTGAAGGAATTTGTGCTTGACTGCTTTAACAGAGCACTTTGTCAGAACAGAGGACAGTCTTAAAATTCAGAACAAAAATCATGAGAAACTGTACTTCCTATGAATTCCCAGAAGGTAAATCATTAGTAATGGAAACATGTCAAAGTATGGTTAATACCTTCTACTTGTAATAGTCATACAAATTGGTATATTTAGTCTCAGGACCTCAAATTTGAAAGACTCAAAGAAACTAATTTTAATTTTTGGTTATCCATATTACTCTTCTCGTAATGGTAGAGTAGTTCAAGTTAGGCCAACCCTCCCACAGAAAACAATTTTCAACCCTAGATAAAATATAATTAATACTTACTTGGAAGCCCTGGAGAGTGACCAAAAGCTTCTAGAAACTAGAGAGAAGTCAACCCTGAAAAGAAGGGAAAGTCACTGATATATATCTGCAATTTTAATGGCTTTTCGTCTGTGGGCCTCTCTAGTCCAGGCTGAATGGAGTAACTAGAACTCAAGCAAAAAAGCTGGTGTTTGGCACTGTCAAATTGGCTGAAAAGTGAAGGGGAGGGACTTCCCTGGTGGCACAGTGGTTAAGAATCTGCCTGCCAATGCAGGGGACACAGGTTTGATCCCTGGTCTGGGAAGATCCCACATGCCGTGGAGCAACTAAGCCCATGCACCACAACTACTGAGCCCATGTGCTGCAATTACTGAAGCCTGCACTCTCTAGGGCCCGTGTACCACACCTACTGAGCCCACGTGCTGCAACTACTGAAACCCGCACACCTAGAGCCCGTGCTCTGCAACAAGAGAAGCCACCACAATGAGAAGCCCGTGCACCACAATGAAGAGTAGCCCCGCTCGCCGCAACTAGGGAAAGCCCATGCACAGCAACGAAGACCCAATGCAGCCAAAAAAAAAAAAAGAAAAAGTGAAAGGGAAAATCCTGGAAAGCAGAAAACCACGAAGGGAAAGTAGTGAATTCTGCATATAAATTCTGCCGAAATCTTTCACTTCCATTCTGTACATTCATGAGGGAGACTCCACGTGGCACAGGTAAAAGCAAACTTAAAAAAAAAAAAAAAAAGAACAGGCTAAAAGAAGATCTAAGCAATGATTACTGTTGCTGTCAACCACAGCAGGGACAGAGTTTGGAATTTGAGTCTAGCTGTGGTAACTGCCTGATGGAACAACATTCAACACCCTCCAGAGTCCCTACCATGTAGCATGCATATTTGGCAAAAATATCATTCAAACTTCAAAGGCATAAAAAAGACATTTTAAGACAAACAAAGGCCAAGAAAATACATCATGAGCAGACCTGAAGAAATATAATATAGTGTAGAAATTTGGATTTCACAAAAGCATGAAGAGTGCCATAAAAGGTAAATATGTAGCTATGTATGAGAGATTTTTTTCTTGTTTTATTTAATTTTTAAAAAGTATTGATTATTTGGGCTTCCCTGATGGCGCAGTGGTTGAGAGTCCGCCTGCCGATGCAGGGGACACGGGTTCGTG
>NC_041224.1:145146667-145151981 GCF_002837175.3 Physeter macrocephalus
CCACGTGCCGCGGAGCTGCTGGGCCCATGAGCCATGGCCGCTGAGCCTGCGCGTCTGGAGCCTGTGCTCCGCAACGGGAGAGGCCACAGCAGTGAGAGGCCCGCGTACCACAAAAAAAAAAAAAAAAAAAAAAAAGTATTGATTATTTAAATATAAGACAAAAATAATAAAGTATTGTAGGCCTATAATATATGTGGAAGTAAAAAGTATGACGATACACAAAGTCAGGAAAGGGAGAGTGGAGGCATGCCTTTGTAAGGTTATTACATTATATGTGAAGTGGTATAATATTATTTGAAGGTAGATTGGGAAAAGTTAAAAACGCCAAACTCAGAACAGAAGTATAGTTAATAATCCAATATAAAGGATAAAATAGAATATTAAAAATATTCAAAACAAAAGAAGATAGGAAAAGAGGAAACAAAAGACCAAAGAACAGATGAGACAAATAGAAAAGAAATATCAAAATAATAGACTTAAACCCAATCATATCAATTATTCTATTAAATGTAAATGGACTAAACACTCCAATTAAAAGGCAAAGATTGCTTAGACCAAAATGTATGCATTTATTAGAAACTCATTTAAAATAAAAGACATAGAGGAGGGAGGGAGACGCAAGAGGGAAGAGATATGGGGATATATGTATATATATAACTGATTCACTTTGTTATAAAGCAGAAACGAACACACCATTATAAAGCAATTATACTCCAATAAGGATGTTAAAAAAAAACATTAAAAAAAAAAAAAAGACATAGGGACTTCCCTGGCAGTCCAGTGGTTAAGACTTAACCTTCCAATGCAGAGGGTGCAGATTCAATCCCTGGTCGGGGAGCTAAGATCCCACATACCTTGGGGCCAATAAACCAAAACATAAAACAGAAGTAATATTGTAACAAATTCAATAAAGACTTTAAAAATGGTCCACATCAAAAAAAAAGTCTTAAAAAAAATAAAATAAAAGACATAATATGACTGATGAACATAGATGCAAAAATCCTCAATGAAATACTAGCAAACAGAATCCAACAACACATTAAAAGGATCATACACCATGATCAAGTGGGATTTATCCCAGGGATGCAAGGATTCTTCAATATACACAAATCAATCACATATTAACAAACTGAAGAAGAAAAACCATATGATCATCTCAATAGATGCAGAAAAAGCTTTTGACAAAAGTCAACACCCATTTATGATACAAACTGTCCAGGAAGTGGGCTTAGAAGGAACCTACCTCAACATAATAAAGGCCATATATGAAAAACCTACAGCTATCATCATACTCAATGGTGAAAAGCTGAAAGCGTTTCCTCAAAGATCAGGAACAAGACAAGGATGTCCACTCTTGCCACTTTTATTCAACATAGTTTTGGAAGTCCTAGCCATGGCTATCAGAGAAGAAAAAGAAATAAAACGAATCCAAATTAGAAAAGAAGAAGTAAACCTGTCACCGTTTGCAGATGACATGATACTATACATAGAAAATCCTAAAGATGCTACCAGAAAACTACTAGAGCTCATCAATGAATTTGGTAAAGTTACAGGATACAAAATTAAGACAGAGAAATCTCTTGCATTCCTATGAAAGATCAGAAAGAGAAATTAAGGAAACAATCCCATTTACCATCACATCAAAAAGAATAAAATACCTAGGAATAAAGCTACCTAAGGAGGCAAAAGACCTGTACTCAAAAAACTATAAGACACTGATGAAAGAAATCAAAGATGACACAAACAGATGGAGAGATATACCCTGTTCTTGGATTGGAAGAATCAATATTGTGAAAATGACTATACTACCCAAAGCAATCTACAGATTCAATGCAATCCCTAGCAAATTATCAATGGCATTTTTCACAGAACTAGAAAAAAAATTTTACAATTTGTATGGAAACAAAAAAGACCCCGAATAGCCAAAGCAATCTTGAGAAAGAAGAACAGAGCTGGAGGAATTAGGTTCCCTAACTTCAGATTATATTACAAAGCTACAGTAATCAAGACAGTATGGTACTGGCACAAAAACAGAAATATAGAGCAATGGAACAGGAGAAAAGTCCAGAGATAAACCCATGCACCTATGGTCAATTAATCTATGACAGAGGAGGCAAGAATATACAATGGAGAAATGACAGTCTCTTCAATAAGAGGTGCTGGGAAAACTGGACAGCTACAGGTAAAAGAATGAAATTAGAACATTCTCTAACATCATACACAAAAATAAACCCAAAATGGATAAAAGACCTAGATGTAAGGCTGGATACTATAAAACTTTTAAAGGAAAACATAGGCAGAACACTCTTTGACATAAATCACAGCAAGATCTTTTCTGATCCACTGCCTAGAGTAATGAAAATAAAAGCAAAAAATAAACAAATGGGACCTAATTAACTTAAAAGCTTTTGCACAGCAAAGAAAACCATAAACAAAACGAAAAGACAACCCTCAAAATGGGAGAAAATATTTGCAAATGAAGCGACTGACAAGGGATTAATCTCTAAAATATACAAACAGCTCATGCAGCTCTCTGTCAAAAAAACAAACAACCCTGGGACTTCCCTGGCAGTCCAGTGGTTAAGAATCCGCACTTCCACTGCAGAGGGCACAAGTTTGATCCCTGCTCAGGGAACTAAGATACCGCATGCTGCGTGGTGCTGCCAAACAAAACAAAAAAACAACCCAATCAAAAAATGGGCAGAAGATCTAAATAGACATTTCTCCAAAGAAGACATACAGATAGCCAAAAAACACCTGAAAAGATGTTCAGCATCACTAACTATTAGAGAAATGCAAATCAAAACTACAATGAGGTTTCACCTCACACCGGTCAGAATGGCCATCATCAAAAAATCTACAAACAATAAATGCTGGAGAGGGTGTGGAGAATAGGGAACCCTCCTACACTATTGGTGGGAATGTAAATTGGTACAGCCACTATGGAGAACAGTATGGAGGCTCCTTAAAAAACTAAAAATAGAGCTACCATATGATCCAGCAATCCCACTCCTGGGCATATATCCAGAGAAAACCATAATTTGAGAGGATGCATGCACCCCGATGTTCATTGCAGCACTATTTTCAATAGCCAGGACATAGAAGCAACCTAAATGTCCATCAACAGATGAATGGATAAAGAATATGTGGTACATATATACAATGGAATATTACCCAGCCATGAAAAGGAATGAAATAATGCCATTTGCAGTGACATGGATGGACCTAGAGATTGTCATACAGAGTGAAGTAAGTCAGAAAGAGAAAGACAAATATTGTATAATATTGCTTATATGTGGAATCTAGGAAAATGGTACAGAACTTATTTGCAAAGCAGAAATAGAGTCACAGATGTAGAAAACAAACTTAAGTTTACCAAGGGGGGATGGGGGGTGGGATGAATTGGGAGATTGTGATTGACATATATACATTACCTTATATAAAATGGGTAACTAATGAGAACCTACTGTATAGCACAGGGAACTCTACTCAATGCTCTGTGGTGACCTAATTGGGAAGGGAATCTAAAAAAGAGCGGATATATATATATATATCAGTTATATATGTATAACTGACTCACTTTTCTATACAGCAGAAACTAACACAACATTGTAAAGCAACTATACTCCTATAAAAATTAATTTTAAAATAAAAATAAAATAAAAGACATAGGTTAAAAATTTTTAATGGAAAAAATTATACCATGAAAATGTGAATTGTCAAAAAGCTGGATTATCAATTAATATAAGGTAAAGAAGACTTCAAGATGAGGAATATTAGCAGAGATAAAGAGGATATTTCATAATGATAGATGAGTCAATTCATCAAGAAGGCATAAAAAGTATGAAATGTGTACACATGTAATAGCAAAGCTTCAAAATACCTGAAGGAAAAACTAACAACAGAAAGAAGAAACAGGCAAACCTACAATTACAGTTGGAAGTTCAGCATGTCTTTTTTGGTAATTTATAGAACAAGTATCAAGGAAGGGAGGAAGGGAGGAAAAAATATAGACCAATACTGTTCATAAACATAGGCAAAAAAAAATCCTTAACAAAATGTTAGCAAATCAAATTCAGCAGTATATAAAAAGGTCAATAAAACATGATTAAATAGTCCATATCTCAAGAATGTGTAAGGTTGGGTTGACATTCAAAAGTTACTCAATGTAATTCACCACATGAACAGAATAAAAGATAAAAACCACCTCATCATTCCAAGAGAAACAGAAAGCATTACACAGATTCAGCATCCATTCATGATTAAAACTTTTCAGCAATCTAAGCATCTGAAAATTTTACAGCTATTGTCATACTTAATGGTGAATTATTGAATAATTTCTCCCTAAGAGTGGGAACAAGGTACTGATGCCCACTCTCACTACTTCTATTAAGGAAAACTAGCTATTGCCATAAGGCAAGAAAAAAAGTTTTAAATTCATGAAAATCAAAACCATTGTGCTGAGTGTAAGAAGCCATACACAAAACAGAATGTAGTGTGATTCTATTTATATAAAGTTAAAGAATAGGAAAAACTAATCAAATGTGGGAAAAAATTTTTTTTAATATTTCTTTACAGGTAGGAGCAGGGATTTACTAAGAAGTAACACAAGGGAACCTCCTGAGGAGGTACTAGTGTTTCCTATCTTAGAAGAGGTTTGTGCTTGTTCATACTCAACAAATGGCACACTTAAGATATGTATATTTCATTGTGTGTAAATTTTATCTCAAAATTTTAAAAAGGAACCATAAATTTTGAATCTAGTTAATGATATGCATGCAGAAGTATTTTGGGCAAATGAAATGATGTCTGTGACTTACTTTGAAATGTATCGAAATAAAATGGATTAATGGGTAAAGGGATGAATATTTGGATAGATATGTGATAAAGTAAGTAGAGTAAAATGTTCATGTAGATTCAAGATGGTGGGCATTTGGATAATCATTGTATTATTCTTTCAACTTTTCTGTACTTCTGGAAAGTTTTAAAATAAAATCTTAAATAAAATCAGTGATCTAAATTTCTACTTTAACAAGCTGGAAAAATAGGATCAGCTACAAAAAACTTAGAGCTAACCTTATATGAACAGTAAAGTATTAAATTATTTTTTTCTAAGTTCAGCAACAAGGCAAGGATGTCCTTTCTCAATATATATATATATTTTGTGTGTGTGTGTGTGGTACGCGGGCCTCTCACTGCTGTGGCCTCTCCCACCGCGGAGCACAGGCTCCGGACGCGCAGGCTCAGCGGCCATGGCTCACGGGCCCAGCCTCTCCGCGGCATGTGGGATCTTCCTGGACCGGGGCACGAACCC
>NC_041224.1:145152079-145172685 GCF_002837175.3 Physeter macrocephalus
GGACCGGGGCACGAACCCGTGTCCCCTGCATCGGCAGGCGGACTCCCAACCACTGCGCCACCAGGGAAGCCCACCTTTCTCAATATTTTAATTCACCATTGTGTTGGAGATCTTAACCAATGCAAGAAAAAGAAAAGGAATACAGACAGGAAAGAAAGAAGTAAAATTGTTACTCTTCACAGTTAATGAAAAAGTTGGAAATCTGAGAATCTACAATACAACTCCCAGATCTGATACTCCCAAGATCGTAGAATACAAAGTCAAAATTTACAAATCAACGATATTGGAAATACAACTTGAAATGAAGTGAAAACAATTCTATTTACAATAGCATAAAATACTTAAGAATAAATTTAACAAAAGCTGTGCGTGACCTCTAACCCAAACACTACAAAACAAATAGTGGTATATTTAGACAATGGAATATTATTCAGTAATAAAATGAAACAAACTACTGATACATGAATAACTTGCCTGAATCTCAAAAATATTACACTGAATGAAAGAAGCTAGACCAAAAATAGTACATAAAATATGATTCATTTACATGTGGTTCTAGAACAGGCAAAACTAATATATAATGGAAAAAATGAGGACAGAGGTTGCCCCTGGATGGTATTGGGATGGGAATTGATTGGGATTGACTGGGAAGGAACATGAGAGAAATTTCTCAGATAATGGAAATATTTTTAGGAGTGTGTTAAATGGGTATATGCAGTTGTCAAATATGTCTATTAATGTATGGGTATATACATTTTTTTTTAGCTTTGTCTGCTGAGAGGGCCTGAGAAACAATGACACACCAATAGCAGTGAGCACACCTAGCACCCAGATTTTATTCCTGTATTTTCCTCTTGAAGTAGGGAATGTACAAGATGAGCATAGCATATCTTTGTGCCAGAAATTAGACAAGTGCTTAAAGAATGATTAGAATGTGTCAAAAAGCACAAAGGATATAGCTTGAAGGTTCTCTCACTACCTAAATTTAGGACAATTTGAGCATTATGATACATGATAGAAATGGAGTATAATCCATTGAATAAAATAAGATTCCATGAATCCTTATTGATATGAATAAATGAATGAATGAGTAAGAAAGAAGGGAAAGTTTTACTTACAATAGAATGCTAACTAAAAAATATAGAAGAAATTATAGAGTTAGATATCATTATTGGATGTTAAAACTAATCAGTAAAAATATGACACAATATTTACATAGTATCAGTACTTCCACAGAAATTACTATTTACATAGGGGAAAATATTAACTTTACAGTGGAAACATCTCATGGCCAATACCTTCACCTAGTGATTATAGCTAATTAGCAATGTTGGGACAATCTGAGATCACGTGTCTCCTGATATGATGCTCTAAGAAAGATATAGCATCGCTTCTGTGTTATTCTTGCCAAAAATGCATAACCTGAATCTAATTATGATGAAACATCAGAAAAATTCAACTTGAATGACTTTCTACAAAATATCTGGCTTATACTCTCAACATTGAGGAAATGTTCCAGATTAAAAGAGACCAACAAGTCATCACATCTAAAAACAATACGGAATCCTGGATTGAATCCTGGACAAGGAAAAAGAAATCATTATGAAGCATATTATTTGGACAATTGATGAAATTTAAGGATGAACTTCAGATTAAAAAATAGTATAGTACCAATATTAAACTTTCTGATTTAGGTCATGATACTGGTTATATAAGAGAATGTTCTTGTTCTTAGAAAATACAAAAGTGTTTAGGGGTAAAGGCACAGTTGCCCTCTCTACCTGGTAACAACTTATTTTTTAAGAAGTTATTTTATTTCATTTCATTTCCACACCACACAGCTTATGGGAGTTTACTTCCCTGAACAGGGATTGAACCTGGGCTGTCAGCAGTGAGAGCCTGGAGTCCTAACCACTGGACTGCCATGGAATTCCCCAACTTAATTTTAAATGGTTCAGAAAGAATATAGCATACACACAAACAAATAAATAAATATGTATCTGAGTGAGAGAGAGAGAGAAAGAATGATAAATGGTGCAAAATATAAACAATTTGTGAGTCTGGTGGGTATATGGAGTTCCTTATACTGTTCTTGCAACTTTTTAGTAAATGTGTAATTATATCAAAATTAAAAGTTTAAAAAGTTATTCACACTACCAGCATATGTATGTTTAAGTGAACCTACGTGTGTGTGTGTGTGTGTGTGTGTGTGTATATCAGGTAAATACAGTGGCTTGCTATTATATTTGTAAGTATAGGCAAAATATGAACTCTTAGTGTTCAGTTTGAAATGGTGATTCTTATTCTTAAGGAGAACAAACCTCTATATTGATAAGTCCCACCATTCTCTATACCTCAAATGCTTTTTTGTTTCATTGTTTTGGAAATACACTGTACTGAGAAATCAAGAAAAGATACCCTACTTTATTTCCACCCCTAATCAAAACTAGAACACCTCTTATCCAAGATCTACTCAGGATTTACTCTGCCTGGCAATGTGAATATTTACAATCATGACTTCAGATCTGTTCATGAAGAAATTACGTCTCTGTTTACTTTACTTCTAGATATGGATTACTTGAAAGCATTAGTGTAATCCAAAACAGGACAATGTGTGTCTACTGTGAAAAATGTGTCCACAAAAATCTACAAAATTCAGTAGATGGAGATGTTTTATAAAAACAGATAAATATGAAGCTTTAATGAAGCTTTTTAAAAAATCATTGTCAGCATTATGTATGCACTTTGTTTAAAGAGTCAAGTAATTCAGCAAGTTTTAAGAGAAACATCAATACCCTGCCTTGCTTCTCCCCATTACCCACTCTTTAGAGGCAACCACTTTCATCTTTTGTACCTGATTATTTTTATGTTTACTGCCATGTCTCTAAGTAACATGCTTAATTGTTATTTCTTTGATTTTTCAGTTTTATAAACTACTATTTATTTGTAAACTTACTGTGGAAGATGGGGACCCAACTCTCCTTGCTCTACCTTTACCCACCATACAGGTACTCACCCTTCCCTTCCTTCCATCCTCGACTGTCCCACCACCTCCACATTTTGTTCTATCAAAATTTTGGTTAGATCAATATTAAGAGTTTGCATAATTATGATCATGTAAGTAGAATTTACAACTGAGACAAGTAGTATACCATGATTATCTTCTTATCTTGAACACGCATTTCTTTTCCCTGGAGTTAATGATTGCCCTTTTTAATTGGCTTAGTTTTCCATGTACTTATCACTAATTCAGCCCCAAGCTCTTTGACAGTTGTGTGAATCTCCTTTCAAGAGGTTCTGATGCATCAAATATTCTATTGGTTTCCTCTTCCAGGAAATGGTGCCTGTGATCTACGCCTGTCTGATCTGGTTTGCCCTTGTGCCTGGTGACAATTGTCATCCTTCACCTCTCAATTACCATAGATCTCCTGTTTCATTTTCGTTTTTACTTATACTTTGTTTTAGGGGAGCACATTCTCCAGTTCCTTCATAAGAAAGATGCAAAGGAGTTTTGTTCTATATTTTTGTTTGTTTTCTGAGTCTTTGCATTTCTGAAAATATCCTTATTCCCCCAATGTCCTTGACCTAGGATTAGGACCCTCACCACCGACACTAAGACTGGGAATCGAATAAATGGATACAAAAGTTAAAATCCTGTAGGAGAGTTAAATTCTGAGAGTTTAGGGGTGGATTCAGAGGATCGCCCCAAAACACTTACCTGAAATGAAAGGCCTTCCAGGAAGAAACCCAGATACTTTTAATTAGCAGGTTTACATTCCTACTCCACGTTCACCCTCCATCTGTGGAATGAGAACTCTAGAGGAACAGTGAGTCAGTCATGGAAAATAAGGAATGCTGTATTTTTGTATATCTGATTTTGTGATGTGTTCAAAGTTGACCACTCCATGTACATTTCTCATTTCTTTTCCTTTTTTTTCCCCCCACAATGAGTGTCTTTTGCTTTTATAATCAGAAAAATAAATATAGGTGTTTCCATTTTGAGGCACAGTTTTTTTGGAAAACAAAAGGCAATATTGTAGAGGAGCATTTCTAAGGTGTATAAGAAAGTTCCTAATCAACAGGCGATGAGAGAGAGAGAATGGTGTTAAATAAGGGAGAAGCTGTCTGATAAATGAAAGGTCCCTAAGGGTATCACACAGTTCTATAGAACATGATTTGATAATTTGCAGAGGTGTCTGGCCCTGTGCAGAAAGATTTGCCACAATTTTTCAAAGAGCAACACAAGGATATAATAACTTTATTTTGCTACTTGTTTTCTTCTTAATGGAAACTTTATTCTCACTGGCCCTCTTCAAACTCTGCTGTCCAGAGAGACATGATAAAGAGCAGGAGCTATTTAATAGCTATCCTCCATTCTGGTGTCTGAGAGTTGTAGCTGTTGATATCTAACTTCAGTGAGCTTTGTTTTTCTTAACATTCCATTTGCTTCTGGATCTTATAATTGCTAATAAAAAACCTACTGATGAGAAGTCCATGTCAATCTGATTCTTCTTCTTTTTTTAGTAACCTGTTCCCCGACCAGGAATTAAACCTGGGCCCTTGGCAGTGAGAGCGAGGAGTCCTAACCACTGGACCACCGGGGAATTCCCTCATTACCTTTGATTTCTACAGTTTAACTTCAGTGTGCCTTCTTGTTGATTTGCTCCTATTTATTCTGATTAAGATTCTTTGGTGTTTTTCAATCTCAGGATTCATGTTTAGGAGAATTCTCTGCCATCATCTTTTTTTTTTTTTTTTTTTTCTGTGTTGTATCTTCGTTGATGCGCATGGGCTCTTTAGCTGTGGCGAGCAGGGGCCACTCTTCATTGTGGTGCGTGGGCTTCTCATTGCGGTGGCTTCTCTTGTTGTGGAGTACGGGCTCTAGGCGCACGGGCTTCAGCAGTTGTGGCTCACGGGCTCTAGAGCGCAGGCTCAGTAGTTGTGGCGCACGGGCTTAGCTGCTCTGCGGCATGTGGGATCTTCCCGGACCAGGGCTCAAACCCGCGTCCCCTGCATTGGCAGGCGGATTCTTTTTTTTTTTTTTTTTTTTTTTTGTGGTATGCAGGCCTCCCTCTGCTGTGGCCTCTCCCGTTGCGGAGCACAGGCTCCGGACGCGCAGGCCCAGCGGCCATGGCTCACGGGCCCAGCCGCTCCGCGGCGCGCGGGATCCTCCCAGACCGGGGCGCGATCCCGGTTCCCCTGCATCGGCAGGCGGACGCGCAACCACTGCGCCACCAGGGAAGCCCCCAGGCGGATTCTTAATCACTGCACCACCAGGGAAGCCCCTCGGTCATCTTTTTGAATATTGTTTCTCTCCCATTCTCTCTACTTTCTCCTCCTGAAGTTTTTACTAGGTTCATATTGGAGCTTCTCATTCTGTTTTTCATATTTCTTAGATTCTCTTTTGTATACTGTTTTTTTTTTTCTCTGCGCCACCTTCTGGATGATTTTTTTTCACGTCTCTTGTTTCCTCTCTTTTTTCATGATGTCTGGTGAAATAAAATTGATATTTTATGGCAGGACAAGAAAAAATTAAACATAAAATTCTCTGTGTGTGTTTGCTTGGGCCTCCTCCCTCCCTAATGTGCAGTGTGCACCTGCATTACACATTAGCCAGAGCTCCTCAAAGATGGGAGTGCTAACGATGTAACTTCTTAGAAGAATAGTGTCCTTTCCCAGCTCTGTGGGGTGTCATGGTGACTTGTTGCTCACTTTATGTGCTTCCCTGGACTATGTAGCCTTAGTGAACTTTATGTAAAATATCAGTATGTCATTTTGATGTACAATCTTTTGTTTCAAAAATGTATATGACTATACTTTCGACTTCCAACAGGTGGAACAGTTCTCAGAGCTTTCTGAGAATCTGCTTCCCGGGTTATAACCCTCCATTTGGCTTGAATAAAATTCCCTTTATTTCTTCTTGATAGTTAATTGAATTTTCATTGACATGTCTTTTTTTCTTTTTTTCCCCTCCTTAGAGTTTCACTTGTTTTCTGAGAAGAACATAACTAGACTCTCATATAGCTCGGTCACCTCAGTGTCTGGCTGTTTGTTATATGTATTATTTGTTGGATCTGCTGATTTTCTCTCATAGATGTTGTTTTCTTTCTAATTTTTGACTGTGAGTTCATCCTCAGAGTTATTTATTGTGTGAATTCTATGTGCTCTGGATTTTTAAGAGGTCCTTACTGAATTATTTTATATTTGGTTCTGCTAGGACCCTACAGATGTCACTGGTTCTTGATGATGTTTTTGTTTGAGGGGCTTTGGATTTTGTCACCTTGAAGACAGTAGAAATATGTACCCACAGCCGCTGCCTGCAGAGGCTTTGGGTTCAGATTTCTCTTGGTGACTCCTTTTCCATCCATGGCCCAGCCTGTTAGCCTGTTTCTGTGCGTGTCTCTACACACACACCAGTGGGTGGAGTTTTTCTTCTCCTTGTTTCACAGACAGAACGGCTTTTCCTGGTGCTAGCTTTCCGCAGAGAGCTCATCTCCTGTTCTGCCCTGAACAGGAGTCTGTGTCTATGGTGGTGGTCTCAAGCCCTCTTTCCTTATGGGCTTTTAGACCCTGGCCCCTTAAGCCAATATCCAGTTCTGATCCTTGAGGGCCGTTTGGCTTTAACTCATGATCATCACTATTCTAGCTTGGAGTTTCTCTTCATTTATTGGCACCTAGAAATTTCTGGGTGGAACTTGTAAAGAGAAGAGCCAGGAAAATTATCTTTAGTTGGGAAATAAGTGGGTGTGAAACTTTAAAAATAAAACCAATCTCATTACGTTGCACTTCTGATATGTACTTGTTATATCAGATTTAACTTCAAATAGCTAATAGTCTACTAATTTGTAAGATTTATTGATATTTAAGTTTGCATAGACTTTTTTTTCTTTTTTGACTGTGTGGCATGCGAGATCTTAGTCCCCCGACTAGGGATCAAACCCGTGCCCCCTGGAGTGGAAGCGTGAAGCCCTAACCACTGGACTTCCAGGGAATTCCCTAGACTATTTTTTTTTAAGTTGAACTTACCTGCTTTCTGGTTTCACAGAACCATAAAATTCCCAGTGGAAGGGTAGGTGCCCTAGTGAAAGCATGATGTGGTAGAAAGGATAGGGCTGTAGCATTCAGGCAGATCTGAGTTCACTTGCTGGCTTTAGCACTTCCTGCTACCGGACCTTGGACAATTTACTTGTCTCTCAAGCCTTCAGTTTCTCCATTAGCAAAGTGAATACAGTAATACTCATCTACTATAACTGCTGAGAGGATTAAAAGTGATCCTAGCAATTAATAGTAATTGAGTCTTTATGATGTAATCAATGCTCTGCCAGATGCTTTGCTGGATTATCTCTTTTAATGTATGTGAACTTTTTAGTCCACTGCCTGACACATGGCAAATATTCAATAAATGTAGCTATTAGTCTCACGTAAGTTACCTCATCCTAGCCAGGCTTTGATCTGCCTGTGACACCCTCCACCCCACTCCACCCCTACCATTAGTCAACAAGACTCTGCTTGAACACAGAGCAGTCAAAATTCTCTGTCTGGCCTTGGGCAAATATATTCAGTTCTTTATCTGTGAAACGAGGATAATAGTAGTTTCTTCTAGGGTAATTTTGAGGATAAAATGAAATAATTCATGAAAAGCCCTTAGAATAGTGCCTAGTACATTGTTAATCCTCAGTAAGTCATCGCCATTATTTTTATTATTATGGGAAATTTGTTATCACCTCGAACTTATTTTATTTCTGGAGTGTTCTAACATTAAAAACTTCTAGATTCGAGCTGAAATTTGCCAATCTACCAGTTGGTCTTTTTTTTGCCCTCTGGAGTAGCACAGAGAAAATCTGATTCTCCTTTCCCAAGGTGGTACTTTTTTTTGTTTGTTTGTTTTGTTTTGTTTTGTTTTTTTGCGGTACGCAGGCCTCTCACTGCTGTGACCTCTCCCGTTGAGGAGCACAGGCTCCGGACACGCAGGCTCAGCGGCCATGGCTCACGGGCCCAGCCGCTCCGCGGCATGTGGGATCCTCCTGGACCGGGGCACGAACCCGTGTCCCCTGCATCGGCAGGCGGACTCTCAACCACTGCGCCACCAGGGAAGCCCCCCAGATGGTACTTTAAGCATCTTTTCTTTTTTCCAGAATAAGCACCCCACTTTCTTCAAGTATTTTTCATAGACATGGTTTGGAGTCCCCTCATCATCCTCGCAGCGTTTGAACAGCGTTTGACTCAGTTTGTGTGTCCTACAGTAGCAACACCATCCTCCAGGCATTGTCTGATGAGCTTCAAGTACTGTCACACTTCCTTCTTATGAATACTGCATATTTGGTTAAACTATTATAAATTTAGGCTTTCTATTATATGTAGCCAAACTCATTCCTAACTGGCACAATGTTCATACCGCTTATTTTCCTCACTCGTTTGGCCTTCTTAGTCTGTTTGGATCCCTAGGCTGCCATCCAGTATATTAGCTTCCCTTCTAGGTTCATGACATTTTCAAGTTTGATCGACAGGCTTCAAAATGTTAGGGAACCATTGACTGAAACTGCCCACCCTGGCCAGGCAGGATAGCACCCTGGCCACCTCCATGAGTTGTCTCACAACAGGAGGTCCCGATAAGGAACACGGAACTAACAAGCTACCACCAGGTGGAAGAATTCAGGAGGGGCCAAAAGGAGGGAGGAGACACTAGCCCATAATATGTCCTGCCAACCTCCCAGAAACCTTTGCTCTGGAATCCATCTTGGCTGAGAGATGCACGCTATCAGGAAGGACCTTGAGTCAAACCAAATATGGGCACAAGCAAGATGATTGGCCAGAGACAACTCAGAAACTAACCCCATTACTATAAAACCTGAGACTGGGAGCCATGTGACAGAGCAGTTGTCCTGAGTTCCCTTACGCTGCTGCTCTCGGCCCAAGCAACTGCTCTCAGTTGCCCCTTCCCAATAAAGTCTTTTGCTTTGTCAGCACGTGTGTCTCCTCAGACAATGAATTCTGAGTGTCAGACAAGAGCCCAGTCTCAGGCCTTGGGAGGGGTACCCCATCCTGCAACAAAGATCACTCATCACCAAGAGACTATCTTGCATATCTACCTTTAAGATATATCAGTTCAGTTGTCACTTTTGGGTAGTGATGTCACCCAGAAACTGGGTTTGACTCTTGGTGGGTGTGAGCCAAAAGACACAACTGAGCCAAAGATGGGGAGAAGGAAGGATTTATTACTTGCAGCAAGTAAAGAGAACACCAGGGGTCTTTCCCAAAGTAGTGTCTCCCCTAACAGCAAAATTGGGGAAGTTTTAAGCTAAGGGTGCATGCATATTCATGATGGGGCTTAGGTGGTATATGCATATTCATGAGAGACTTGAGCAGAGGAGAATTCATTATAGAATCAGGGCAAAGGTTGACAGAGTCCAAGCTTCAGTTGACTGAAGTCATGAGGGTCAGAAAAGGTCAACATCATCATCCCTTAGGTTCCAGTCAATCTGGTGGTTGAGGGCTCCAGGGGGGTTTAAATTCTGCAAGACAGCTCAAGAAAGTGCTTCAGGCTAATCTTTACCATTGAAACAGAACTGGGAGTCTTTACAACTGATTTTTTATCTTTCTTATTATTACTTCTCTTTGCATTATTACTGAGACCTGTTCAAGTACAAGGATCGTGGCCAGGCTTAGAGCTCAGGCTTAGGCCAAACATGGCTTCTCTTATGTCAAGAGAGCCATGCCTGATTCTCTTTCTCTGGGGACCCCCTACCTTATCTGCTTACAGTGTTACTATCAATTATTTACTATTTCCTGCCTCTATGATTTTTATTCAAAATTACCCCTCAGGAGGGGGATTTGAGGACCCCAAATAGTCTCATCTGAAATAAACCTATTAAAACAAAAGTGTCTTATTAATTAAAATTGTTAATATTTTTTAAACTGACTGTTCTTGTGACAAGAAAGTTAATGAACATTGAAGAGGAGATAAAATTTATAATCTAATCTAGAAACTAGGGTGAGGGTTAGTAAAAATACACTGATAGCCACGAACTTCACTTGAACTCTGACTTTAAAAACTCTTACTCCTCCATTATTTACTCAAACTATGGAGGGGGGGAAGCATACTCACCCTAGTTTTTTCTCTCTCTTTTTTTTTTTCATCCGTAATATGAAGGAACTAATCAACCAGTAAATGAGAGTACAGCAGGGAGAAGGGTTGAAACAGAGATACCATAGGTGTGATTCTATGCAAACTCAGTAGGTGACCTCTGAATAAGCGAGCATTGACTTGCATGACTTTGCACACAGTGAGTCCCTAATAGTTGGGGTTAATCACCTCAGAGGGTTACAAGCTAAAGACAGAACGTGTAAGGGCTCGACCCCACCTGAGGATTCACAGAAACTACGCTGGGAAATCAAGAAAAACTCAGGAGGATTACTGAGAGAACTCTGGTCCAATCGTGCCTTCCTGAAACTGATCCTCTACATTGCTGTTAGCGTGCTCTGACTGGATGCAAATGTGACCATGTCTCTCAATACAATAAGTCCCCAACAAACGAACGAGTTCCCTTCCGAGAGTGCGTCCATAAGTCCAATTTGTTCATAAGTCCAACAAAGTTAGCCTAGGTACCCAGCTAACACAATCGGCTATATAGTACCATACTATAATAGGTTTATAATACTTTTCACACAAATAATACATAAAAAACAAACAAACACAAAAAATAAGAAAACATTTTTAGTCTTACAGTACAGTACCTTGAAAATTACAGTAGTACAGTCCAACAGCTGGCATACAGGGGCTGGCATCCAGTGAAGAGGCAAGAAGAGTTACTGACTGGAGAGGGAGAGGAGGTGGGAGATGGTGGAGCTGAAGGATCGTCAGCAATAGGAGATGAGGGCAAACTGCAATTTCACTCACGCCTGACGTTGATGGCACAGGTTCTGGTTCCTTGCTGGATTCAGTTCTATCTACCCTCTTGAAAATACAATCCAGTGGTGTCTGGGTAGTAGCTCTTTTTTTTCATCATAGATGACACGGTAGCACTGGATTGCTACATCACCCCTGCTCTTACACTTGCTTCCGGACATCCTGGACTTGAAATAAAGATACTGTGCTACTGTACTCTATACAGTACTGTACTGTAAAGTACACAGAAGCACAACCACTTGGAGAGGATGCACGCATGTGACAATGTACGCCAGACATGTGAACTAACTTACATGATGGGACATGGGAAAGCACGTTCACGTCTTTGAAAGTTCTCAACTTGAAGGTTTGTATGTAGTGGACTTACTGTATTTTAAAATAATTTGTGGGACTTCCCTGGTGGCGCATTGGTTAAGAATCCGCCTGCCAATGCAGGGGACACGGATTTGATCCCTGGTCCGGGAAGAATCCACATGCCGCAGAGCAACTAAGCCCCTGTGCCACAGCTACTGAGCCTGCACTCTGGAGCCTGCGAGCCACAACTACTGAGCCCGTGTGCCACAACTACTGAAGCCCACGCGCCTAGAGCCTATGCTCTGCAACACAGACAAGCCACCGCAATGAGAAGCCCATGCACTGCAATGAAGAGTAGCCCCCTCTCGCCGCAACTAGAGAAAGCCTGCATGCAGCAATGAAGACCCAATGCAGACAAAAATAAATAAATAAATTTATAAATTTAAATAAATTTATAATAAAATAAAATAAAATAATTTGTGCCCTACCAACCCTTCCTCCATTGATTTAGCAAGGTCCTTCATTGACCTGGCCTGTGTCATCTCTTCTCTCATGTCTCTATTGCATTATATGCCAATAAACAGGCTGTTTCTTGATTCATGCCTTTTCTCTTTGTATTCTTTTCCTGGAAGACAGCATTTATTTTCCCTTTTTACTTTCTATCTCTTTAAAATATTTGGGACCTTTGAGACCGTCTATCTCAATCCATCCCTCAGTGTAGGAGGAGGCGGCAAATGAAGGTATATCAGAGCAAGTTTGCATATTTTACTGGAATTGGTCAGTATAAGCCTGAAGCAGATTGTGATAAATTAAAGATACATACCATATTCCCTAGAGCAACCATTAAGAAAAGAACTCCAAAAATAGCTAAAAATGAACAAAGGAATTAAAATTGCACACTGAGGAATATTGGTTTAATGCAAAAGAAGGCAGTAAAGTTGGAACAGAAGAACAATAATGACATGAGACATAAAGAAACAAATAGAAAAATAGTGGGCATAAATCTAACCAAGCAAGTAATTACATTAAATGTAAATGGATTAAGCACTTCAATTAGAAGGCAGAGATATAAGAAAAATAAATGAGATCCAACTACATGCTGTCTGTAAGAGATACAGTTTGGATTCATCGATTTAATAGGTTGAAAGTAAAATTTTGCAAAAAATATCCATAAGAAAGCTGGAGTGGCTATAATATCAGACAAAACAGATTTTAAAACAAAAAAAAAAGTTTCTATAGGAGAAAAGGGATATACTGTAATGATAAAATGATCAATCCATCAGGAAGATAATTACAAACGTTTTTGTATTTAACAATAGAGCTCCGAATATATGAAGCAAAAACTGAGAGAATTGAAGGAAGAAATACAGCTCAACAATAATAACTAGGGACTTTAATATCCTACTCTCAAAAACTAAAATAATAATTAGACAGAAAATCAGCAAGGTTATAATCATCTTAAACATTATCGACCAACTTGACCTAAGGAAAGTCTATGGATTTCCATCAAACTGGAATGAAATAATCCTTAAAAATTTATTGAGACATTTTATGCAACTCGTTAAAAAGAGGCCAAGCAGCCCAATTTAAAATTGAGTGAAAGAATAGGTGTATTTGGCAGTTACTTAAAGAGTTAAGAGGGGACTTCCCTTGTGGCGCAGTGGTTAAGAATCTGCCTGCCGATGCAGGGGACACGG
The DNA here is from genome assembly GCF_002837175.3 of Physeter macrocephalus. Lineage (NCBI taxonomy): Eukaryota > Metazoa > Chordata > Mammalia > Artiodactyla > Physeteridae > Physeter > Physeter macrocephalus. Next base: position 145,164,977 of record NC_041224.1, read on the forward strand.
GTTCAATCCCTCATCCGGGAAGATCCCACATAACATGGAGAAACTAAGCCCATGAGCCACAACTACTGAGCCTGCGCTCTAGAACCCATGAGCCACAACTACTGAGCCTGCACTCTAGAGCCTGCGTTCTACAACTACTGAAGCCCATGCGCCTAGAGCCCATGCTTGGCAACAAGAGAAGCCACCACAATGAGAAGTCCATGCACCGCAACAAACAGTAGCCCCCTCTCATCACAACTGGAGAAAGCCTGTGCACAGCAACGAAGACCCAATGCAGTCAAAAATAAAAATAAATAAATTTATTTTTTAAAAAAGTTAAGGGAATTCCCTGGTGGTCCACTGGTTAGGACTCTGCACTCTCACTGCCAAGGGCCCAGGTTCAATCCTTGGTCAGGGAACTAAGATCCTGCAAGCCCCAGGGTACAGTCAAAAAAAAAATGTTAAAAAATTTCCCATATAATCCAATAATTCCACTCGTAGATATTACCCAAGGGAACTGAAAGCATCTGTCCACACAAAGACTAGCATGTGAATGTTCATAGCAGCATTATTCAGAAGAGCCCAAGAGTGGAAACAACCTGAACGTTCATCAGCTGGTGAATGGGTAAATATGATGTATATATTCATACGATGGAATATTACTCAGCAATTAATAGACTACTAATACATGCTACAGCATGGATGAGCCTCAGAAACATCATGCTATGTGAAAGAAGCCAAACACAAAGACTACATATTGTATGATTCCATTTACACGAAATGTTTAGGGAAGGCAAATTTATAGAGACAATGCAGATCCACGGTTGTTTGGCGCCGAGGATGGGAGTGGGTATTAACTATAAAAAGGGACAAGTGACATTTTTGGGGTGATGGAAATGTTCTAAAATGGAATTGTGGTGATTGTTGCAATATTTAGTGCACTTACTAAAAATCATTGAATTGTACTGTTAAATATGGGTGAATTTATATTATGTAAATTATACCTCAATAAAGTTATTAAATAATTAAATGCAATAACTTGTTACTTTTTAATATATTATTAGAAATAATGTTGACAATAATGATGTTGAGCTCTTGCTATGTGCTAGGCACTCTTCTAAGCACTTTACTCAATCCTCACAACAACTTATGAATTAGATATTATTATCCCATTTATAAATGAGGAAACTGAGGCCCAGATAAGTTAAGTAACTTGCCAAGGTCATGCAGCAAATAAATAGGTGAGCCAGGATTCAAATCTAAGCAACTGATTCCAGTAGCCATACTCTCATCTCTCTGCTAAGGTAAATCAAAGTTTGATGATGTTTTTAAAGTTCTAATGAAGCAGCATCATTGTGAATCTCCCCTGAAGCTGAAAAATATACAATATACCAAATTTGGTAGTACAAGGCAGGGGAGGAAATATGTTATTTTTCAATTCAGGATAACAGTAAAAGTACTCCATCAGTTTTCTAGAGAAGAAATGAAGAACAGTGTCCATTTTCTTTTTCTTCTATCTGTATGGCAGGAGGCAATATACACTGAAAAGGTAACGGGACTTAGAATGGAAATAACGGAGATTTGATCTCTGATTCTGCTACTTAAGTTATAGAACTTGTTTTGAGCCTCATTTTTCTTATATGTAAAAATAGATTTAAATGCCTACACATCAGGATTGTGTGTATTAAATACGGTCTGATTTAATGTGCATAAAATCTTAGCACAATGCCTTGCTTGGAGTAGATACTGAACAAGTGGGAGCTTTCTTTAGTCATCAGGATCAGGTGTCTTTTTTATACATTAGAACCAGTCCTGTTCTAGAGAAGGTCAGGGCAATTCTCTAGGACTTCTTAACAAGATTAAACTTGAAAGAGAACAAAGAGCAATTTAGAACTTATCAATGGCTTGCTTGCTTGCTTGCTTGACTTATACTTGCTCTAGGTTAATCTATTAAACTATAGAATTAAGAAACACCTCTTCCTCCTGCACACATCTTACTTAGAACTCTAACTTTAATCCTCTTCTCCCATTCTGGACTCTAACTAGACTCCATCCCTGGCCTCTAAGAAATATTATTTCATTGTGATCTCCAAATACCCTGAAGGGGTATGATCAGAGCCTCCTCCAAAGTATGGCTATTATCAGAACACACCATCAGAGTTCTAATGGAGGGAAGAAAGGTGGCTAGGAACAGGTTTTTTTCCCTTGCCCAGATGAGTTCTGCGGGTGCTGGAGATTACCTAATATCCTGCTGAACAGCTCTCTATGGGGTCCAAGGCCCTGGTCACACAAATCACTGAGAGTCTTTTTAGTATAAACGTGGGAAATTTTTTCCATCAGTTGCCACTGGCCTGCATCTAGGGGGAAAAACATTTATTAAGATAAAAAATTTTTTAATCATTTTTTTCTTAATGACAGAAATAGAATGTTTAGCTCTATTTACCGAAGTATTTTGTCCATTAGGTGTCACTGTTGCACTTGAAAAATAAACATGGTCTTTTTTATAATACAAAAGTTAAAATTTTTGGTCTTGGAATGGTATATTTCTTTCTTTTTTCTAAGGACAAGATACCACCAGATGACCCAGACTAATCTTATCTCAGGATAATTTCTTTCAAAGGGAAATCAGGAAGGAATTTCTTGTACAGAATTTAGGATTTGGCCAGAAGATCTGGAGCATCCCAAGGCTGCTTTTGAATGACAATTTTCAAAGCCCCGTCTAGAAAAGGGCTTTTAATTTTCCTGTTAGCCTGTTCATTTGGGGGCAAGAGGTTCTTTTGGCTAATCCTTTAATTTTTCATCACCTGTGTCCTGTTTCCAACCCAGGACTAGCTTTCTTCTGAGGATGGAAGGTAGTCAGAACATCTCTCCAATATTATTTCCTTCTTTCACATCCCAGCCCTTTTTGTGATCTAAGTCCTCAAAACATAATGTACAGTCATATTTCCATTTTAAAATTATAACACTAAACATTTCTCTAGTCAAGGATTTACAAAGATGATTTAGAATTTTTCTTCATTTTTCTTTCCCCGTTGTATTTATTAACAAAATAGAAACAAAAATCCCACTAGCATATGGTTTTTGGGCCCTTGAATGTTTCTTTATCCCTGAAGTTATATTGAAATAGAACAGATGGATGCACAGTAGGATATGACATATGCTACACAGGGAGAAGAGAGTCAAAGGCTATTAATGCTTTCGAAAAGAAAGGAAGGAAGGAAGGAAGGAAGGAAGAAAGAAAGGAAGAAAGAAAGGAAGGAAGAAAGAAAGGAAGCAAGAAAGGAAGAAAGAAAGGAAGAACTAAGGAAAGAAAGAGAGAATAGTGATGATTCTTGATATGTGCTGCCTTATACCATGTGGCTCATTAAAATGTTTTGAGAAGAAACTTAAGCTCCTGGAAAGGAGCCATTCTTCTATATGAATGTCACTTTCACAGTCTTTTAGTTTAAGAACTCCTCTACTTCCTATTGTGAGATTTCAGTGTAAATGAAGAGAAATGGGAAAGCGACTTGAGAACTTCAATCAAAATTATTTTCCAGTAGCAGAAGATTGAGGAGGTAGAATTTTAGAAAGACATTCTCTGTGACTGGTCTTTCCTTTGCCAATTCCTTCCTACCCCAGGAATGATTCAAATTAATGAGTTAGATTAACATTTTTTTATTTTTTGAAATCATTTTTTGTTTCAAAAAGTTCTATAATTTTTACATCATTTTAATTAAATGATATGACTTACAGTCAGTATTCTGAGATGAGTACTATAAAGTACTGTATTGAATACTTTCCAGTCAGACCTGAGTTTGTCTCAGCTTTTTCACGTACTAGCTGTGTTATCTTAGGACATTTTTATTTATTTTTTATTTTATTTTATTTTTTGGTTGTGTGGCTTGTGGGGTCTTAGTTCCTGGGTGGAAGCCCGGAATCCTAACCACTGGACCGCCAGGGAAGTCCCTTAGGTACATTTTAAAACATAGCTTCAAAAAATATACAAAGCAAAAACTGAGAGAACTATAAAGAGATACAGATAAAGATAGTTGGAGATTTCAATCCACATCTCTGAGTAACAGATAAAACTGACAAAAAATTAGCATATAGAAGATCTGTACAACATAGTTGATCAGTATGACCTATTCAGCATATACAGAACTCCATCCCCCAACTACTGCAGAATACATATTCTTCTCAAGTACACATAGAACATTTACCAAATTTGACTATATGCAGGGCTATAAAGCAATTCTTCACAAATTATGAAGGACCAACTTTGTAATCCAAAATTTTTTTTCTAACCACAATGAAATTAAACTAAAAATCAATAACAGAAAGATGATTTTTAAATCCCAAAAGTTTGGGAAATTGAGTAAAATAGTTCCAAAAATCAGATGAAAGCAGAAAACATAGTGGAAATTTTAAAATATTTTGAATTCAGTATAACAAAATTTGTGGGATACAACTAAAACAGTGCTTAGAAAATTTAGCTTTAAGTTCAATATTAAAATAAAAAAGATTGAAAGTCAATTATTTAAGTCTCCATGCCAATAACCTATTTTAAATATAGCAAATTAAATCCAAAAAGGTAGAAGAAAAGAAAGTTAAGAGCAGAAATCAGTGAATTGGAAAATGAACATGCGACTGAGAAAATTAACAAAACCAAAAGTTGGTTCTTTGGAAAGATTAATAAAATTGATAAACAGTAAGACCGATAACAAAAATGAGAAAAGGAAAAATTATCAATAACTGAAATAAAAAGACATTGCTATAGCTACCATAGACATTAAAAGGCTAATAAAATATTATAAATAACTGCATGTCAATAAAATGTGACCATTTGGATCGAGAGGACAAATTATTCATTTTTTTAAAACTTACTAAAATGTACACAATAAGAAATTTGAAAGATGAATAATCTTAACTATACAACAAAAGCCAAAATTCAAACTTTAATGCCTTCCTGTCATATGTAGAGACAAGAACTATGAGTGAAGGCACTGTTGAGACAGCTTTTTAGACAAGGAGGCTGTCAAAGAGAGGTCTGACCACAGGGCATGAGATTTAGATCTTTTGAACTCTGGGGTTATCATTAATAGTAAGAATAAAGCAGAATAACCCAAGTCCTGGAAGAAGAGCAAAGCTGGGCTAGCAGCTAAGGTGTCACCTGAGCTATTATTGCATTAGAGTTCCTTAAATTCCTCATAATAAAGGACAAGATTGGTTCCTGGTCCTGGTGTGGGACTAGGTTTTCCAGTGGAGTGAAATACCTCTAGCCACCTGATGAAGTTAAGATCAAGTCAGGGACTTCCCTGGTGGTCCAGTGGTTAAGACTCTGCTCTCCCAATGCAAGGGGCCTGAGTTTGATCCCTGGTCAGGGAACTAGATCCTGCATGCTGCAACTAAAGATTCCGCACACATCAACGAAGATCCCACATGCTGCAACTCAGACCTGGTGCAGCCAAATAAATAAATAGTTTTTTTTTAAATCAAGTGGGAAGAATCCACACTTATCTTTATTGTGTGTTTAGGGAGTTTCCAGATCTACAAAGAGCTTTTTCTGTTTGTAATAATTATTAATAATTAATATTAATTATTAGGAATTATATGCCATGGTATATATTATTATATATTATACTTGGAGTTGTTATATGTAATTATTATGGAATTGTTATACCTGCATTAATAATTCCAGCAGACATGCAATGAAGTCTAGAAGCTTTATGCATCTCAATGAATGTACCCTTGTATGTCTCCCTCACATCAGCAGGATCCTTGTGAAAGGCTCTTTTACCTCTTGTTTACTCTTGCATTGGGGCAGCAATCTTGTTTCCACATCATAAGCCATTTTGCTTAAGTGGTTTAACTACTTTTGATAATCATTTATTTCATGTCCTGTTCTTTCTTTCTGCCCCAGATTTGACAGTTCCAGACTATCCTTGTTTCTTTGGCCAAAACTTAGACTTTGGTTCCTGATTGTTTCCCTGCTCATAAGAGAGAGGCCATCACTCCCAACCCCACTTCTCTTTTCAACCTCACCTCACAAAACTCTAACCCAGGTGCCAGGCCTATTTTTTGACCAAGAAGGGATTTTGAACATTTTGATTCTGCTTGGCTCTGCCGTTTTAAGATTTTCTTCATCTTGCTAGGTTATTTATTGTTTTCTCAGGTGTTGGTCTATAATGAACTTATTTTTTTTTGGTTTTTGTTTTCCTCCTAAAGCTATTGAATAGCAGATTCTGTAATGAAAAGAACACTTGTCCCTTAGATTCTCTTTCTCTCTTTTGCTTTCACAAGCATGTGTGTGACATCAACCTTTTTGGATCTCAGTTTTATAATCTGTCACTTAGAAAGAATAATATCTGATTCACACAGCTGTTAAGTTTCAAATTGTGTGTTTTCTGCTCTTTGGGTGGAAGGAGTCTGGCTGAGTTGCTTTCTGGGTAATTGTAGAAAGTAGTAAGCAGAGTGGCTAAGAACATAGGGAGCAGCACTGCCTAATACAATAGCCAATACTCACATGGGGATATTGAGCACTTAAAATGAAGCTATAGGGCTTCCCTGGTGGCGCAGTGGTTGAGAGTCCGCCTGCCGATGCAGGGGACACAGGTTTGTGCCCCGGTCTGGGAAGATCCCACATGCCGCGGAGTGGCTGGGCCCGTGAGCAATGGCTGTTGAGCCTGCGCGTCCAGAACCTGTGCTCCGCAACGGGAGAGGCCACAACAGTGAGAGGCCCACGTACAGCAAAAAAAAAAAAAAAAAAAAAAAGAAGCTATAATTGATACAACTGAAGTACAAATTGAGATAGCCTTTAAATGGCAATTGATATAATAAACCAATGTAATTTACCATATTAATAGAATTATTTTTTAAACTGCATGATAATCTCTGATAATCTCATAATACATGGAAAAAAACCTACTTAATAAAATCCAACATCCACTTCAGAGTAAAAATAAACTCTTAGCAAATTAGGAATGAAAGAGAACTTTCTCTCATAGAGAGAATCTACATAAAACATACAGCTAGTATCATACTTACTGGTACAAGATTGAACACTTTTCCCCCAAGTAGAGGAATGAGGCAAAGACATTCACTCTCATCAATTTTTTTCAACATTATACTGGGGGGTTTAGCCAGTGCAATAAGGCAAGAAAAAGAAACTAAAAACATTCAAATTGCAAAAGAAGTGGTAAAACTAATTTATACACAAACATGATTGTCCAAATAGAAAATCCTTTGGTATTGAAAAAAAAGGTACCAAAACTAAAAAGTAAATTTAGCAAGTTACCAGGATACACTTACTATACAAAAATCAATGGTATTTCTTTATAAAAGAAAAAAAAAGTGAAATTAAAAACCCAAATATAATAGCATCATAAATATACTTAAGGATAGTCGAAAAAAGATATGCAAAACTTGTCTCCTGGAAAAGCTGTGAAACACAGCTAAGAGAAATTAGAGAATGTCTAAATAGAGAGATATACCATATTCATGGGTCAGAAGACACAATATTGTTAGAATTAGAATGTCAATTTTCCTCTAATTGACCTACAGTTACAGTGTAATCACAATCAAAATCCAAGTAGGCCTTTTTATTGTAATTGACAAAGTGATTCTAAAACTCATATGGAAATGCAAATGACATAGATCAGCCAAAACGACTTTTTTTTTTTTTTTTTTTTTTTTTTTTTTTTGGGTAACCGGGCCCCCCCCCCCTGCAGCCCTCCCCCCTGGGGAGCACA
>NC_041224.1:145172837-145192012 GCF_002837175.3 Physeter macrocephalus
GCAGGTGGACTCTCAACCACTGCGCCACCAGGGAAGCCCCAGAACGACTTTTAAAAAGAGCAAAGTTGGATAACTTACACTACCTGACTTGAAGACTTATTATAAAGCTAAAGAAACCAAGATAGTGTGATATTAGTGTCAATAAGGCAAATAGATCAATGAAATAGAAGAAATAAACCCACATATATATCGTCATTTGATTGTCAACAAAGGGAAAAATAAAATTCAGCAGAGAACGGATAGTTTTTCAACAAAACAGCACTAAAAGAATTGACTATACATATGCAAAAAAAAAAAAGATAGCTTCAATCTGTACTTTGTGCCATATATAAAAATTAACTTAAAATGGGTCATAGACCTAAATTTAAACCTAAAAAACATCTAGAAGAAAACATAGGAGAAAATCTTCTAACCTTAGGTTGTTAGGCAAAGGGTTCCTCTATGACATAACAAGTACACAATACACTTTTTAAAAAGATAAATTAGATTTCATCAGATTTTTAAAAACTTCTTATCTTCAAAAAACACTGTTAAGAGGGACTTCCCTGGTGGCACAGAGGTTAAGAATCCGCCTGCCAGTGCAGGGGACATGGGTTCGAGCCCTGGTCCGGGAGGATCCCACATGCTGCGGAGGGGCTGGGCCTGTGCTCCACAGCTACTGAGCCTGCGCTCTAAGGCCCACGAGCCACAACTACTGAGCCCGCATGCTGCAACTGCTGAGGCCCACGTGCCTGGAGCTCATGCTCCACCACAAGAGAGGCCACCGCAATGAGAAGCGCGTGCACTGCAACTAAGAGTAGCCTCCACCCGCCACAACTAGAGAGAGCCCCCGCACATCAACAAAGACCCAATTTAGCCAAAAATAAAATTTAAAAAACAAAACAAAACAAAAAAAACACTGTTAAGAAATGAAAAGACTAGTCACAGACTGGGAGAACATATTTGCCAATCACATATCTGATAAAGGACTTTCATCTAGACTATACCAAGAATTCTCAAAACTCAATAATAAGAAAATAAACAGGGGCTTCCCTGGTGGCGCAGTGGTTGGGAGTCTGCCTGCCAATGCTGGGGACGTGGGTTCGTGCCCCGGTCCGGGGGGATCCCACATGCCGCGGAGCGGCTAGGCCCGTGAGCCATGGCCGCTGAGCCTGCGCGTCCGGAGCCTGTGCTCCGCAACGGGAGAGGCCACAGCAGTGAGAGGCCTGCGTACTGAAGAAAAAAAAAAAAGAAAATAAACAACCTGATAAAAAATGGGTGAAGATTTGGACAAACATTTTACCAAAGCATATATTTGAATGGTAAATAAACACATGAAAAAACATGCTCAAAATCATTAGTCATTCAGGAAATACAAATCAAACCCAAATGATATAGCACTGCACACCTATTAGAATGTCTCTAATTAAAAAGAGTTACCATATATTGGTGAGAATGTGTAGCAACTGGAACTCTCATATACTTCTGGTGGGATTGTAAAATAATACAACCACAGTTTGGCTATTTCTTAACCAAACATATACTATAGGATTCAGCCATTTCACTCCTATGTATTTACTCAAGAGGAATGAAAACGTATATCCACACAAAATTATCTACATGAATGTTTCTAATAGTTTCACTTGTAATAGTCCAAACTGAAAACAGCCAAAATATCCACTGTTTTAATCTGTTTGGGCTGTTATAACAAAATGCCATAAACTGGGTGGCTGATAAACAACAGATATTGGGTTCTCTTGGTTCTGGAGCCTGGAAGTCCAAGATCAGAGAGCCAGCATGGTTGGGTGAGGACCCTCTCTGGGCTACAGACTTTTCTTTGTATCTCCACATGGCAGTAGAAGTAAGGGAGCTCTCTTAGATCTCTTTTATAAGATTATTACTCTCGTTCATGAGGGCTCCACTCTCCTGACCTAATCACACCCTAAAGGTTCTTCCTCCTAATACTGTCACATTAGGGATTAGAATTGCAACACATGAATTTGGGTGGGACACACGTATTCAGACCATAGCATTCACCAGTAAGCCAATGGATAAACAAATTGGGGCATATCCATACAATAGAATAGTAACAAAAATGGGTGAACCATAGATATACTCAACAACATGGATGAATGGTAAAATAATTGTGCTGAGAGAAAAAAGCCAGATAAAACAGTACATACTATATGATTTCATTTATATAAAATTCTAGAAAAAGCAAACTAATCTATAGTGTCAGAAAGCATATCAGTGCTTGCTTTGAGATAGGTGAGCCAGGGAAGTAATTGCAAAGAATCATGAGAAAACTTTTGAAATGAAGGATATTTTTATTAGTTTGACTGTATTGATGGTTTCATGGGTATATACAATACAAAACCCATTACACTGTATTCTTTACACATATACAGTTTATTGTTTGCCAACTATACTAAATAAAACATAAAAACATGAACACATACAGCATTTCAAAGACTTAGTATGGTAAAAAAATCTCATTAATAATTTTTATATTGATTACAGGTTGAAATTATAACATTCTGGATCTAGTGTGCTAAATAAGACATATTATTAAAATTAATTTTATCTGTTTCCCTTTAACTTTTTAAACTGGCTTCTATAATTTAATGTTTGGCACATGATCAAAATGCAATTAATTGAAAATAAACAATAAAATATAGCACCCCAAAACACTCTGTATAAATGTGGAAATCTGAAAATGCACTTGTGTAGAAACATTTCCAGAATGGTGTAGTAAGGACCTATGAAAATCTGCTCATCCATAAAAGCAAGAGAACAATGACAAAAATTGTTAAAATCAACTTATTCAGAACTCTGGAGATTAACCAAAGGCTTGCAATATTCTAGGATCATTTACTCAATAAAAACAGTTGAATATCAATAAGAACAGTGAGCTTGGTGGCTTTTAATGTGCCCTATTCCCATGCCACTCCCCTCAGTTCCAGGTAGACTTAAAAACCAATGGCCTCACAACTATGATAGTTGTGAAAACCAGAAGCTTGGGCAGCCACTAGTGGGGAGCGGCAGAATGGATTAGAAACTCCCAACCTTTCCATCCCATCCCAACCTTTCTATTCCATCAAATAGAACATTGTCACTATTTGAACTTTTAACTCCTTGAAAAACTCCTTTATCAAGGTTAGTCCTTATTTGACCTGAATCAGAGCTCACTCTGTGTGAATAGCCTTATCCTTATAGGACTTTTGCCAAAAACAAGTAGTGTCAATTGTTTAACATTGCAGGTGCATGAGGCAATTATACGAGTTGGAGATACTAAGAGCCTGACCAAAAAAATTAAAAGGAAAAAAATATAGAATGAGATGTCCATGTTGCAAAGCTTCAACATATTCCTGGGAACCTAGAAAGCCATGTGAATGTGCAGTGCTCTGCTCATGCTCAAGAAAGACCTGAGAAGGCCGTAATTTCTCACCTCTGACTGACCTTGAGGCTCTGCACAAGTAGAAAATGAAGGCAAAGGCACAGTTGTAAACCACCTGCTTACAGCATGGAAAACATGCCCCAACATATGCACAGAGCAATGTTTAGACTGAAATTTATAACTTTAAACATCTATATTAAAGTAGAAGGAAGAGTTTAAATCAATAAGTTAACCTTCCACTACAGGAAACCAAAAAAGAAGAGCAAGCTAAAACTAAAGCAAACAAAAGGAAGGAAACAAAAAGATCAGAGTGGAAATAAATGAAATAGAGAATAAAAATATATATAAAAAACCCAACAAAACCAAGAGCTGGTTTCTTGAAAAGATGAACAAAATTGACAAACTTTTAAGTAGCTTGACCAAGCAATAAAAAGAGAGAAGACTCAATTACTAAAATCAGAAATGAAAAGGGGACTTTACTACTGACCTTACAAATAAAAGGGTTATGGGGATTCTATGAAGAGTAGTATGCTAACAAATTAGATAACTTACATGAAATAAGCAAATTCCTAGAAGGGCAAAATGGACTCTAGAAGAAATAGAAAATTTGAATAGACTTACAACAATTGGAGAGATTGAATTAGTAACCAAAAATCTTCCCAGAAATGAAGGCCCATGCCCTGACATCTTCACTGCTGAATTCTACCAAACTTCTAAAGAAAAATTAACACGTATCCTTCACAAACTCTTCCAAAAAGATAACAGAGGAGGGAATACTTTCTAACTCATTCTATGAAGCCAGTATGACTCTGATATCAAGACCAAAAACACCACAAGGAAAGAAAACTACAAACCAATATTTTATGAATATTTAAAAATATTTTATAAGTATTTTTGCATCTTTAGGAAAACAGATGCAAAAATTCTCAAGAAGACACTAACATATCAAATTCAGCTACATATAAAATGGGTTATACACCACAAACACATGGAATTTATCCCAGGAAGGCAAGGTCTAACATACAAAAATCATCAATGTAATAAAACAGAATAAAGGATAAAAACCACATAATCATCTCAATAGACACAAGATAATTTGACAAAATCCAACATCCATTCCTGATAAAAGCTCTCAGCAAATTAGGAAAAGGAGGAAATTTTCGCAACCTGGTAAAGGACACTGATGAAGAAAACTACTGCTAACAATATACTTAATGGTGAAAAACTAAATGATTTCCCTCTAAGATCAGGAACAAGACATGGATGTCTACTCTCATTACATCTTCTATCCAGCATTGCCTTGGAGTTTCTATCCAGTGCAGTAAGGTCAAAAAAAAGCTTCAAGATTGGAAAGGAAGAAATTAAACTATTTTGAATGTAGACGACATGATTTTTTATGTAGAAAATTCCATTATACCCACAAAAAATACTAGAACTAATAAATGTGTTTAGCAAGGTTGCAGCATACAAAATTAATATACAAAAATCAAATTCATTTCTATATACTACAAATAAAAATCAGACATTACAAGTTGAAAATACCATTCTCAATGGCATCAAAAAGAATAAAATACTTGGGAATAAATATAACAAAAAAAGGACAAGACATATAATGGAAACTACGAAAAGTCATTGAGAGAAGTTAAAGACCTAAATAAATGGAAAGACATCTTGGATTCACGGAGTTCTTCATATTGTTAAGATAGCAATACTCCTCACATTCATCTATAGATTCAATGCAATCTCAATCAAAACGTCAGCTGCCATTTTTTTTGCAGAATTGGAGAAGCTGATTCTAAAATTCAAATGGAAGTGCAAGAAGCCCAGAATAGCCAAAACAATCTTGACAAAGAATAACAAAGTTGGAGGACTCATACTCCCCAATCTCAAAACTTATTAACAGCTATAGTAATCAAAATAGTGTGGTGCTGGCATAAGGATAGACATACAGACCAATGGAATAGCATTGAGAATCCAGAAGTAAATTCTCACATTTATGTTCAATTGATTTTTGACAAGGATGCCAAGAAAATTCAGTAGGAAAATAATAGTCTTTTCAATGAATGGTGCTGGGATAATGGAATATCCACATATAAAAGAATGAAGTTGAACTTCTGCCATCCACAAAAATAAAGTTGAATATCACACCATTTATTAAAATTAATCAAAAAAGGATCATCACATATATACACTACAAAATGTAAAATAGATAGCTGTGGGAAGCAGCTGCATAGTACAGGGAGATCAGCTTGGTGCTTTGTGACCACCTAGAGGGGTGGGATAGGGAGGGTGGGAGGGAGACACAAGAGGGAGGAGATATGGGGATATATGTATAGGTATAGCTGATTCACTTTGTTATAAAGCAGAAACTAACACACCATTGTAAAGCAATTATACCTCAATAAAGATGTTAAAAAAAAAAAGATCATCAACTTAAATGTAGGAGTTAAAACTATAAAGAAACTCTTAGAAGAAAACCTAGATGAATATCTTTGTGACTTTGCGTTAGGCAATGTTTTCTTAGCTATGATACCCAAAAGCGCAAACTATACAAGAAAAAAATAGATAACTGAACCTCATCAAAATTTAAAACTTTTGAGCTTCATCAAGAAAGTGAAAAGACAATCCATTGAATGGGAGAAAATATTTGCTAGTTATATATTTGATATGCATCTAGTATCCAGAATATATGAAGAACGATTACAACTTAACAACAACAACAAAAGAGACAACCCAATTAAGAAACTGGCAAAAGATCTGAATATTTGTGACACCAAAAAAATATACAAATAACCAATAAGCACATGGAAAGATGCTCAATATCATTAATCATTACAGAAATGCAAATCAAAACCACAATGAGATACCACTTCACACAAGGACAGCTACAATCAATAAGGTAGATAATAAGTATTGGCTAGGATATGTACAAATTAGAACACTCATACATTGCTGGTGGGAATGTTAAATGGTGCAGCCACTTTGAAAAACAGTCTGGCATTTCCTCAAATGGTTAAACACAGAGTTACCACATGATTCAATAGTCCTAGGCATACACCCAAGAGAAATGAAATATATGTTCACACAAACACTTACACACAAAATTTCATAGCAGCATTATTTGTAATAACCAAAAGGTAGGAAAAAACCCAAATGACAATCAACAAATGAATACAGTATATCTATAGACTATTATTTGGCTATAAAAAGGAATGAAGTCCTGATACATGGTACAAAACAGAAGAATCTTAAAAACATGCTAAGAGAAGGAAGCCAGTCACAAAGGATCACATATTGTATGATTTCATTTATATGAAATGTCCAGATTAGGGAAATCTATAGAGACAGAAAGTAGATTAGTGGTTGCCTAGGCCTGAGTTTGGTGGTACTTGTGAGGTTGTGGGCTGATGGCTAAGGGGTGTAAAGTTTCTTTCTGAGGTAATGAAAATATTCTAAGATGGATTGTGGTGATGGATGCACAACTCTGTGACTATACTAAAGTCTTTGAATTGCACACATAAAAAAAGGTTATCAGAACATTTTAACTTTTCCCATATCTCATTATTTTTCCCCATATGTCTGGGGAATTTAAATCATTTCTTATATTCAAGTTATTTTTACCTTTATATTATGTATCTTTTAATACTTGATAATAATATTTTGTTTTGTAATTGTTCATAATAATTATTATAGTACAATTTTATGGTTAAATGGGTTTTTAATTCTAACCTTCCATCCTTCAATACAGTGATCTCTCCACTCTTTGAATCTCTATTTTGACTACTCTCTTGGTTGACTAGAATCTTTGAGTATTTTTTTCAGGAAGGGTTATGGGTAGTATGTATTTTCAGATCCCTTGCATATCTTTCACCTTCACGTATGAAGTGACATCTTGACTAAGTATAAAAGTCTTGAGACTCAATCTCTTTTAAGTACAAAGACATTATTTCATTGCTTTCTAGTATGTAGTATCATAGAAGAAAAACCTGAGCATAGTTTGATTCTTTTTGTTGCTGGCATTTGCTCTTGGGTTTTGATTTAACTTTTATCCTTATATGATTATTTTTTTCTATTGAAGTTCAAGATTTTCTCTAGCATATGTCTAAATATTGGTCTATTTTCATTAGCTTTTTTCTTAAAACACATACTTCCCTTTGACTTATGCAAGTAGAGAATGTTAGAATATAATACTCATTTTTCCTAAGAATCTTAGTGACTATTGAAGTCATTGAAATAATATACATTATTTTATTTTATTTATTTATTTATATTTTTGGCTGCGTTGAGTCTTTGTTGCTGCACGTGGGCTTTCTCTAGCTGTGGTGAGTGGGGGCTACTCCTCGTTGCGGTGTGTGGGCTTCTCATTGCGGTGGCTTCTCTTGTTGCAGAGCATGGGCTCTAGGCATGCAGGCTCAGTAGTTGTGGCTCACAGGCTCTAGAGCGCAGGCTCAGTAGTTGTGGCGCACGGGCTTAGTTGCTCTGCAGCATGTGGGATCGTCCTGGACCAGGGCTCAAACCCATGTCCCCTGCATTGGTGGACTCTTCACCACTGCACCACCAGGGAAGTCCCAATATTCATTATTTTAAAAACTAACTAGAAAATAGATTTTTTGGAAAACTTTAATATTTAAGAAACCACATTTTTATGGGAACCATGTTCATATTTATTATTATTTTATTCTTGTGCTTCACAAAGATTACTGTTATTTTTATTTATAATAAAAGCCTGTCAATGGCAAAATGACATGGTTAAATGTTCAAAATAAACATAATGGATTAAAAAGAAAACAAATCTACAAAATTATGATTTTCAAATTAATCAGATATTCTTTGCCCTGAGCTCTCAAGATAAATTCTCTCAGTTTTCACCCAAAAGAAAGAGGAGCAGAAATAGCATGGAGGGAGGGAGGATGGAAAGAAAGAAGCCAGAGAGAAAGAGAGATAGACAGAGACAGAGAGAACATAAAAATTACCAGATGAACAAAACAGACCAAAGATTCAGAGCAAAGGAGACACACACACACCAAGGAAGAGGAGAAAGATTTTGAGTTATAAAGATCTCAATGTAGGAGAAAAATGCAATGGAGGTAGATTTACAAGGAGGAAGAACAACAACAACAACAAAAAGTAAGGAAACAAGAAAAAAAGTTCAGAGAAAGATTAATAGTAATTTTTAAAAGATTCGTTCAAAAATGTATTCTGTTTTCACTGTACTGTGCAGTGAAATTCAAAATAGGTAATTGCTCATTATCAAATCAACTTGAAATTTTAATTAAAATGCTAGCGAATATTTCTAACTTTTAAATTCCTCTAATCCTTGAAGTTTGAGAATTTCTCTTGTGAATTTGAAAATCATAATAATCCACCAAGGAAAAATTATTATTTTAGGTTGCAGCTAAGAAGTCCAGAACACAATTATCACAGGAAGAGGGTTAGATTTGGTGGATTCTCCATCTCTGTTTTACAGTGTTTAACTATTATCACAGAAGAGAAGTGGCCAGAAGAAAGCCATAATTGTTAATAAGTTAGAATTTAGCAACTTACTTAAAATATACCAAAGCAAGATAATTTCATTGGTTAATAATAATGCACATGTTATATCTATTTGAACTTCTAATTGAACAAAAGGAGAGAAAATAAAGGTAATAAGGCCTATTGCTTTTGGAATTTAAGGTGTTTAAAATAAATAGAATTTGAATTCCCTGGTTGTCCAGTGGTTAGGACTCGGAGCTTTCACTGCTGGGGCTGGGCTCAATCCCTGGTTGGGGAACTAAGATTCTGCAAGCCACGCAGCGCTGCCAAAAAATAAAATAAAATAAAATAAAATGAAAGTGAGGTGAGGTGAAGTGAAATGAAATAAAATAAAATAAAATAATTCTATATGGCAGTCCAGAGATAATGCTCTAATGGCAATTCTCCCCTCCATCCCCCCAACCCATATTGAGGCAGAAGAAAAAATAATATGAAAAATAAGCTTAGCTATTTCACATGTAGCCTAAAAACTAAAAGCACTAGAAATTATGATGTTCTAAGACTTGGCATGGCACAAAATCCTAATGAGTAGTCAAGGGTTTTATTTCACTTAGGTAAAAGTGAGCAAATAAGTTTAGGCAATGCAACTAGTTTAAAAACAAAGGGTAAATGATGTTCTATGTGTTTGTTCAGTGTGTGAAAATTCACTGAACTATGTAGTTATGGTATGCTTTTTTCTGTATGCATATTATTCTTTAAGAAAAAGTTGTCTGAATCAAATCATATATCATAAACTGCTCTTTCATTAGTATTAAAATATTTATTAAACATCCACATATATGTTTTGCTCTACCAATATGAAAGGAGGTAGACTACACAGATATCATCCCAGTCTTCTTGTAGTTTTCTTTCTCAAATAGATAACATATGTGAAGACAGACATATAACAGACCAACAGACACTCAATGAGCTGACCACTGATTGACACCAGTACCACCTATCTTTGTTTATGATAAAGTCACAGCTAAGTGCCAGCACTTTTTCTTTAATGGCATCTGTTTATCCTTTGTCCTTGAATCATTGTCCATGGATCATTTAGAAACAGTATCAGTCCAGATTTCCAATTCCCTTTCCTAACCTCATCAAATTAATAACTCCTTATTAATGGTATATAATGTGCCTTGTACTCTTCCTTATTCCTTTACCCCAGTGTTTCTAAAATTTCAGTCTCACTTATGATCATCACAATTTTTGCAATATCATCATACCAACTGTGCTATTATTTTAAAAATAATTTTAGGGCTTCCCTGGTGGCGCAGTGGTTGAGAGTCCGCCTGCCGATGCAGGGGACGCGGGTTCGTGCCCCGGTCCGGGAAGATCCCACATGCCGCGGAGCAGCTGGGCCCGTGAGCCATGGCCGCTGAGCCTGTGCATCCGGAGCCTGTGCTCTGCAGTGGGAGAGGCCGCAACAGTGAGAGGCCTGCGCACCGCAAAAAAAAAACACACACACACAAAAAATAATTTTAAGTTGACTCATATTCCTTTAACTGTAATACCTACTTTAACCTAGCCCGAAGCATTAATATCCATGGAATTGCCGATTTTTAAAAATGGTGTGTTTGTGTATCAGCAACTAAAATAATCATGTGAACCCTCAGTGGCATGCTAATCACACTTGAATAAACATAGCATTCATCAAGTCAGCTTTGCTATCACCTAATAAGAAAGATAAATGTACCAACATAGAATCCTGCCCTGCAGAACATAAGCTGCTTTATCTTCTATCTCAAAAGGTAGTCTTATTTTTTTGTTATCTCTCATAAGTAGACACATTCCAAGAAGTGCATAACAAAGAATATTTAAGGAACTCTTCTGAATTTTAGTTTAACTTGCTAAGTTGTTTCACAGATTACAATATCTCTAAAAAAATCATCTGTTTAAAGTTCTTTAAACTGAAGTTTACTCTGATAATAATGACACATAAGTCATTGTCTCTTAATTCTTGTCATACAGAATGGTGTAAGTCAAACAGCATTTGTGGATTTTAAATAATAGGTAAAGGAAAGAATTGGACCTTGAGAAAAAATAAGGCTCTTTGTTCCTTAATTCAACAAATGACTCTTTGAGTGCATATTATGTGCCTGCCCTTTTTCTAGGTGCTGACGATGCATTGATAAAAAAATTTTAATAGAGCTTCCCTGGTGGTGCAGTGGGTAGGAATCTGCCTGCCAATGCAGGGGACAAGTGTTTGAGCCCTAGTCCCGGAAGATCCCACATGCCGTGGAGCAACAAAGCCCGTGCGCCACAACTACTGAGCCTGCGTGATGCAACCACTGAAGCCCATGCGCCTAGAACCCATGCTCCACAACAAGAGAAGCCACCACAATGAGAAGCCCCCACTCGCCGCAACTGGAGAAAGCCCGCACACAGCAACGAAGACCCAACACAGCCAAATATAAATAAATAAAAATTAAAAAAAAATTTTAATAGATAAAACTACTGTTATCATGCATACATGATAATTATTGTAAAACAAAATTTTATAGAAAAGTTTTAAAGTACATATTTACCTTTGAGATACTCCTACCAGTGCTTTCTAGTGGCTCATTCCTTAAATATTATTCTAATTTTGAAAATCTCCAAATATTCTAATTAATATTTTAATTCATGTTTATAATTTTTCTTAAAAGTTATTTATTCTCAGCATTTACATATTATAAAATATTTGAAACATATAGAAAAGTTCAGACAATAACATACGATTTTATTCTTCCATTTGTTCAGACTAAAAACATTGGGGTCACTGATTCCTTTAACTTGCTGTGCCTCACAATTTTTGCAATATTGTCATACAAACCGTGCTTTTATTTTAAAAAATATTTTTAAGTTAACTCATTTTTCTACTTGATTCCTCTCCTTCACCGATACCCCTCAAATTTTGTTGCTTGTACCTTCAAAATATATCCAGAGTTCTACCACTTCTCATCATTCCTACTACCACAGTTTTAGTGCAAGACATCATCATCTGTTGCCTAAATTATTGCAATCGCCTCACAGTGGATCTGCCAGCTTCTGCCCTTGCCCCTTCCCACCTCACCCTCTGCAGTCTACCTCAACACAGCACCCAGGAGAATCCTGTTAAAATGTGAGTCATATAATATTATTCCTCTGCTCAAAACACTACAATGAATTATCATCTCACACTAAATAAAAGCCAGAGTTCTTTTTTTCTTTTTTTTAACTGAAACATAGTTGATGTACAATATTATATAAGTTACAGGTGTACAATATAGTGATTCACAATTTTAAAGGTTATACTCCATTTATAATTATTATAAAATATTGACTATATTCCCTGTGTTGTACAATATATCCTTGTAGCTTATTTATACGTAAGAGTTTGTACCTCTTACTCCCCTACCCCTATATTGCCACCCCCCTTCCCTCTCACCAATGGAAACCACTAGTTTGTTCTCCATATCTGTAAACCTGTTTCTTTTTCTTGTTATATTCACTGGTTTGTTGTATTTTTTTAGATTCCACATATAAGTGGTATCATACAGTATTTGTCTTTCTCTGTCTGACCTATTTCACTTAGCACAATACCCTCCATCTACGTTACTGCAAATGGCAAAATTTCATTCTTTTTTATGGTTGAATAGTATTCCATTATATATATATGTATATATATATATATACATATATATATATCACATCTTCTTTATCCATTCATCTGTTAATGGACACTTAGGTTGTTTTCCATGTCTTGGCTATTGTAAATAGTGCTGCTTTGAACATTGAGGTGCACATATCTTTTCAAATTAGTGTTTTTGGTTTTTTTTTTCATATATATACCCAGGAGTGGAATTACTGGGGCATATGATAGTTCTATTTTTAGTTTTTTGAGAAACCTCCATACTGTTTTTCACAGTGGTTGCACCAATTTACATTTCTACCAACAGTGTATGAGGGTTACCTTTTCTCCACGTCCTTGCCAACACTTGTTATTTGTGGCCTTTTTGATGATAGCCATTCTGACAGGTGTGAGATGATATCTCACTATGGTTTTGACTTGCATTTCCCTGACAATTAGTGATGTTGAGCATCTTTTCATGTGCCTGTTGGCTATCTGCATGTCCTCTTTGGAAAAATGTCCATTCAATTCTTCTGCCCATTTTTAAATCAGGTTGCTTGCAGAGTTCTTAATATTCTGAGTTGTCTATATTTTTGTATGTAGTTATAGTAGATTCATCTTCACTGTTAGATGATGTTCTATTGTAAGAAAATAGCTCATTTCATTAATCCATTCTTTCATCTATGGACATTTGAGCACCTTTCAGTTATTTTGCAATTATAAATAATGCTGCCAGAACAAGAAATCCTAAGGGAAATTCTTAAGGATGTAGGAAATGATATTAGATGTAAATTCAGAAGTACAGGAAGGAGTGAATAACTTACATTTACAGTCAACTGATTTGCAACATGGGTGCCAAGAAAATATGATGGGGAAAACATGTTTTTTTCAATGAGTGATGTTGGGACATTCAGATATTCACATACAAAAGAATGAAGTTGGACCCCTACATCACACAATATACAAAAATTAGCTCAAAATGTGTCATTAACCTAAATGTATGTGCTAAAACTATAACATCACTCGCAGAAGAAAACCTAGGTGTATATCTTCCTGGCTTCAAGTTAGGCACTGGTTTCTTAATATGACCCCAAAAGCACAGCAACAAAAGAAAAAATAGATAAATCAGACTTTATCAAAATTTAAATATTTTGTGTTTTAAAGGAAATCATCAAGAAAATTAAGAGATAACACACAAAATAAGAGAGAAAATATTTGCAAATCATATGTCAGACAAGGGACTTGTATTCAGAATGATTAAAATATTCATACAACTCAACAATAAAAGCACAAACAACCCAATTTTTTTTTTTTTTTTTTTTTGGCTGCATTGGGTCTTTGCTGCTGCGCGTGGGCTTTTCTCTAGTTGCGGCGAGCAGGGGCTACTCTTTGTTGTGGTGTGTGGGCTTCTCATTACCATGGCTTCCCTTGCTGCAGAGCATGGGCTCTAGGCGCGTGGGTTTCAGTAGTTGTGGCTCACGGGCTCTAGAGTGCAGGCTCAGTAATTGTGGTGCAAGGGTTTTGTTGCTCCACAGCATGTGGGATCTTCCCAGACCAGGGATCGAACCCATGTCCCCTGCATTGGCAGACAGATTTTTAACCACTGTGCCACCAGGGAAGTCCCACAACCCAATTTTTAAAATGAGCAAAGTATCTGAATAGATATTTCTCAAAAAAAGACATGCAAATGACCAAAAAGCACATAAAAGATGCTCAACATGCAAATCAAAACCACAATGAAACACCCCTTCACACACTACAATAGCTAAAATGAAAAAGACAGACAATAATAAGTGTTGGTGAGAATATGGAGAAATTGGAACCCTCATACATTAAAGTCTTAAAGTGAGACTTTAAGACTCATGCACTTAAAGTCTGTGTATTTTATTCTAAGTTTAATATCATTAAATATTATTATTTAATATTATTAATTATTATTAATAATATTAATATTACTCCACTAAAGTTTATTTTAAAATTATGCTACTAGAAATGTATGTATGAGTCATTTTTGTACCTGTCACATACATGTACATTTTTTACATGTCCTAGGTATACATGGTGTATGCCTAGAAGTGGAAGTCTTCTGTCTTAGAGTTTGCAAATTTCCTGTTTTACAAGATAATGTGAGATTGGTCTTCAAAATGCTTTTACCAGCTTACACTTGCACTGGTAAGTGTTCCTGTTGGTTTACATCCTCATTAGCATTTGGTATTTTCTGATTTAAAAATTTTCCCAATCAATAAGTAAAAATATTACCTCACCATAGTCTTATTAAATTTTTTTCTCATTAGCAATAAGGTCGAACATTTTTTTTCATATTGATCATCTGTATTTTCTCCTCTCTAAAGTTTCAGTTCAATTAGTCCATTAATTTGTTCCATTTTTCTCATTGATTTTTGTAGAACTTCTACATATATTCTGAATTCTACATCTTTGTACATGACGTGCTGAAAATATCTTGTTTCTGTGACTTGTCTTTTCACTCCGTTAACATTGTCTTTTGATGAACAGTTCTTAGTTTTAACGTGGATTTTTTTTCATTTATGGTTAGTGCTTTTTATGAAAAGTGCTTTTTCTTCTTTAAGAAATCACTCCATACCGTGAAGTTATAAAGATAATTTCTATTTTCTTCTGAAAGTTTTATAATTTTTGTTTTTCACATCTAAATCTTTAATCCAATTTTTTTTTTTTTTTTGGCTGTGTTGGGTCTTTGTTACTGTGCGTGGGCTTTCTCTAGTTGTGGCAAGTGGGGGCTACTCTTTGTTGAGGTGTGCGGGCTTCTCATTGTGGTGGCTTCTTTTGTTGTGGAGCACGGGCTCTAGGTGCACAGGCTTCAGCAGTTGCAGCACGTGGGCTCAGTAGTTGTGGCACGTGGTCCCTAGAGCACGTGGGCTTCAGTAGTTGTGGCTCACTGGCTCTAGAGTGCAGGCTCAGTAGTTGTGGCACACGGGTTTAGTTGCTCCGTGGCATGTGGGATCTTCCTGGACCAGGGATCGAACCCGAGTCCCCTGCATTGGCAGGTGGATTCTTAACCACTGTGCCACCAGGGAAGTCCTAATCCAATGTCTTAGTATGGGTTCAGCTAAGCTTGCTACAGAAAAGAGAGCTCAAAATAGAGGGCTTAAAGAATGTAGACTTTTTTCTCCTTCAAGTAATAGCTCCAAAGTGGGCATTTTAGTCTGGAGACTGGTTTTGTTTTATGGGGCCATTCAGGGACTCCAGTTTTGACGGTGTCTCTGCCAATGTTGTTTTGCTCATTGCCATTACATGACAAGATATATCCCTTCACTTCTTTAGGTCTCCTTTAATTAATAGCTGTAGAAAGGAGACATTGCTCCTAGGGCTAGGGAACAAAATGGAAGAGGTAGCATGAAGAGAACCTGGGGACTTGGAGGAGGGGCTCCCACAGGCTGTGCCCAGTCCTCCAGAGGAGATAGTCCACAGCTGCGACCTCTTGGGGGCACCATGGGACTGGTCCTCAAGTGCCCCACAGCTGGGGCAGACATCTGCCCCAGTGCTCAGACATCTGGGGGTGGGGGGCGGTTCTGAGGCTGGTGTTGGAACTTCTGGGAGGAAGGTGCCATGCTTTTGAAGCTGTGAGCGCCAAAAGAAGCAGAAGGCTGGAGGTAGAGCTGTCCTCATGCTGCTGGGGGGATCTGACTGGGACTGGAAATGGGAAGCGAGCCCCTCCTCCCCTCTCCTGCCTTCCTGTCTCTGTTGCTCACTGGTGAAACCTAAAAGAAATCACCTGGTGGTGGAACAAATAGTGCTGCTCTTTGTGGAAGACCTTGTACATATGTTGTTTTCTCTTTGTGGAGATATCTCCTCAGGGTAAATTCTTAGAGGGATTATACGTAGCTTTACTAGATATTGCCATATTTTTCTTCATATGAGGTTGACCCATTTTGTACTGTCAGTAACAACATATGAGAGCATCCTTGCACAGAGCCACGGGAACAGAGTGAATTGTCAGACTTCTGAATTTCTGCCAAACTAATAGATTCTAAATATGATATTTCAGTGGAGTTTTAATTCGGATTTCTTTTATGAAGTTGAACATTGTCTCATATGTTTGAGATCCATTTATGTATCTTTTTTGTGAATTATCTGTTCATGTCTTTTGCCAATATTTATATTGGATTTCGATGATTTTACTCACATACATTAGGGCAATAGCCCTTTACTCTTTATGTGAGTAGTAATATTTCCTCCCAGTTTGTCATTTGTCTTTTGACTTTACTTATAAACTTACTTAACTCCAGAAATAAAATCATGTTAGTACCATTATGAAACTGACATATTTATGTATTAATTTTGAGGAAAATTGACCTCTTAATTTTATTT
This sequence comes from Physeter macrocephalus, assembly GCF_002837175.3. Lineage (NCBI taxonomy): Eukaryota > Metazoa > Chordata > Mammalia > Artiodactyla > Physeteridae > Physeter > Physeter macrocephalus. The sequence continues at coordinate 145,189,667 of NC_041224.1, forward strand.
GCCTTATTCAAGAACACAGGATCCTTTCCATTTGTTCAAGATTGCTATTGTGTTTTTCAAGAGTGTTTTAAGATTTTTCTCATATAAGTTTGTATATTTTTGGTTAAGTTTACTCTTTAGTATTTTACATTTTCATTGCTTTTGTAAACAAGGTTTACTTTTACATTAAGTCTTCTGTCTTACTGTTTGATATGTATGAAGGGTAATTGTTTTTGTTTGTTAGTTTTAAAGCTACCAACCATTGCTGAATTCTTTAATGTTCATGTTAGTTTTCGCATTGATTCCTTGGATCTTCTATGTGTATTCTAAAAACATCGGCAAATGTAATTTCACTTCTTCATTTTCAGATTTTATGCCTTTAATTGAATTGGTTTGTCTTATTACACTGGCTAATCTCCATTAAAATAGTAAGTTATAGTGGAGATAGTGAGCATCCTTGCTTTGTTCTTGACCCTAGTCGGAATGCCTCTAATGTTTCCCCAGTAAGATGCTGAGATATATTTTATAATTTTATTATGTGAGGAAGTATCCATCAATTTCTATTCTATTGAGTTTTTTTTTTAACAGAAAAAGATATTGAATTGTATTAAAAGCCTTTTCAGCACTTGTGGAAATAATCTTAGCATTATCCTCCTTATGTCCGTTAATATGATAAATTATATTAATGGTCTTCTTAATACTGAACCATCCTTACATTCTTAGAATATATCTATATTGGTCATAAAATTTGGGTTTAAAAAAATTTTTTTAACAGACTTTACTTTTTAGAGAAGTTTTAGGTTCACACCAAAATTGAAAGGAAGATATGGACGTTTCCCATATACTCCCTGCCCGCTACACACAAAGCCTCCTCCACTATCAACAGCTTCCAGCTGAGTGGAACATTTGTTACAATCAATGAACCTACATTGATGCATCATTATCACCCAAAGTCCAAAGTTTACATGTGGGTTCACTCTTGGCATTGTACATTCTATGGGTTTGGACAAATGTGTAATGATATATACCCAACATTATACAATAGTATCACACAGAGTAGTTTCACTGCCCTATAATTTTGTGCTTCACCTATTTACCCCTCTCGCCCCAATCCTTGGAAACCACTGATCTTTTTATTGTCTCCATTGTTTTGCCTTTCCCAAAAGGTCATATAATTGGAGTCATACAGTATGTAACGTTTTCAGATTAACTTATTTCACTTAATAATAAATATTTAAGATTCCTCTGTGTCTTTTCATGACTTGATAGTCCCTTTCTTTTTTAGCAATGAATACTATTCCATTGTTTTGATGTATCACAGTTTATTTATCCATTCACCTACTGAAGGACATCTTTATTGCTTCCAAGTTTTGACAATTATGAATAAAGCTGCTGTAAACATCCATGTGCAGGTTTTTGCATGGATATAAGTTTTCAGCTCATTTGGGTGAATACCAAGAGGTGGATTGCATAAAGTATTTTTATTATTTTTTTCCTTCAAATTTATTTGTTTATTTATTTTAATTTTTGAATTTTATTTTATTTATTTTTTTATACAGCAGGTCCTTATTAGTCATCAATTTTATACACATCAGTGTATACATGTCAATCCCAATCGCCCAATTCTATTGTAAATAGTGCTGCAATGAACATTGGGGTGCATGTGTCTCTTTGAATTATGGTTTTCTCTGGGTATATGCCCAGTAGTGGGATTGCTGGATCATATAGTAATTCTATTTTTAGTTTTTTTAAGGAACCTCCATACTGTTCTCCATAGTGGCTGTATCAATTTACATTCCCAACGACAGTGCAAGAGGGTTCCCTTTTCTCCACACACTCTCCAGCATTTGTTGTTTGTAGATTTTCTTATGATGCCCATTCTAACTGGTGTGAGGTGATACCTCACTGTCATTTTGACTTGCATTTATCGAATAATTAGTGATGTTGGGCAGCTTTTCATGTGTTTCTTGGCCATCTGTATGTATTCTTTGGAGAAATGTCTATTTAGGTCTTCTGCCCATTTTCGGATTGGGTTGTTTGTTTTCTTTAATATTGAGCTGCACGAGCTGTTTATATATTTTGGAGATTAATCCTTTGTCCGTTGATTTGTTTGCAAATATTTTCTCCCATTCTGAGAGTTGTCTTTTCGTCTTGTATGGTTTCCTTTGCTGTGCAAAAGCTTTTAAGTTTCATTAGGTCCCATTTGTTTATTTTTGTTTTTATTTCCATTACTCTAGGAGGTGGATCAAAGAAGATCTTGCTGTAATTTATATCAAAGAGTGTTCTTCCTATGTTTTCCTCTAAGAGTTTTATAGTGTCCAGTCTTACATTTAGGTCTCTAATCCATTTTGAGTTTATTTTTGTGTA